>NC_056746.1:364400319-364547819 GCF_019279795.1 Protopterus annectens | reverse complement strand
TTCTTAAGTAATGTCTTTGTATAATGCCTCCGTGCTGTCCTTCTGCATTGTTCTGATATCCTGGGGCTTTTTCTGATGTACTGCGCATGAGTATGGGACTTATGTTCCCACGCTTACGCAGTACATCAGTACTATGCAGAGGCAGCAACAGAAAAAGGAAGATCTCCGTTGCTGCTGCTTCTTTCTTTTTTATTGAATATAGAAAAGAAACTGGGAGACTTTTTACGTTCGGGAGAGTCAGGACAGACAAAATAAAAGAATAATCATGTAAGTTTAAGTTTTGCAGAACATACCTGATTATCCTTTTATTTTTGTCTGCACCGTCTCCCTTATTTGCTTCAAGTCTTCTGTATTTTTTTTTTTTTTCAAAAAAAGAAAGAAAAGTAAAAAAAAATATTACAAAATATATTAACGGGAAAAAGTCCGGGTGACCGAACCTTTTTCCGTTGGTATATTCTCGGATTTAGAACAGGCATGCTGGTTGGGCTGCTTGTTTTTGAATATTAATGGCCAGTCATTGTATAATTCAAGAGTTTTCCTCCTTTTTTCAAGTTTGTACAATCCTGGAGTTTGATATTTGCAATTACTTTTTAGATGTTGGTGGCAATAAACGGAAATCACCAATGAGTTTGTTCGATGTTTTGTGTTTCAGACAAGCTCACCAATGATTATTTATTATATACTTGCATATTTTATACATACATATCAGTTACATTCATAATGCTGGCATTATGATAAACACAAAGGGCCCAAACACACACTGCAAAAAAGATTGCGGTACAGCAAGAACTGATGTTTTCCCCTTTTAACTGCATGCACTGTTTGGCAGGTTAATCTTTTATACAGTTAGTTCTTATTGTCTCCATTTCAGCCTATGTCACATCTTACTTTTTCTTTTATTGCCTATGTCACATCTTACTTTTTCTTTTATTGAAAACCCACAAATAAAAATATACATACACACACACACACACACACACACACACACACACACACACACAAAATGCCCCCCTTATACCCCAAGATACAAAAACTGGGCTAGGCTAGACAGAATTTACATTTCACAGGTAAATGTGCATTTAATTCAAGGTGTTGATATGCATATGCACCCAGTAACTATTTCAGATCATGTGTCAATAATAACATGTATTTATCTTGAACATATATCTCACATTGTATTCGGTTTATGTGAATAATTCCTATTTTCCATAATTCTGTTAAGTACAGCTCTATATAGCTATTAAGTAAATTCTTTGCAATTGTGCCCCTAGATCAGGTTGCAGCTTAAGAGAGTCTGTGGGCCATTCCATTCAACTGCTTATGGGATGTAAAATAAATACATTTCTTCTTTTTCAAACTTTTGTCTTTTTCTACTACCACCATGACCAAGGATCTTCTGCTGGCTTGCATTTTTCCTCCCCACTCTTGGTTTTGGAAGTTTTGGAACACAGAGATATGGAGAAAGAGGTGAAAGCAGGGGATTATGGCCAATATCATATGAGAGATGGCATGCTTTTGTACAATGACCGATACCTCTCCCCATGGCAGCTGTATGGACTCAAAGCCAAACTGGAACACGGATTTGTGGCCTTATGCTGCATGCACGTGCATGCATGTATATGTACATGTGCATTTTCATAAACACACCACTGGTACATATACATGCATGTACATGCATGCAAGTATATGTACATGTGCATTTTCATAAACACACCACTGGTACACTGCATCTCAAGTCAGAGCATCGACTTCCATCCTTGTTCCCATTTTAACTCTGACATCCAGTTCCATACACATTATCAGTGTTACAGGACCAAGTTAACATCCTGCAGTCTGTGGAAGTACTGTCCAGTGTAAATACAGGACCAAAGGTTAATCAGGAAATGGGATAATGTCCTTTGCCAGAGAAGTTGTCTGCCAAGTTGGGGAGGAAACCAGAGGTAACTGATAAACACTGTCAGTAGCAAAACTAATCCTGGCCCCAGTGTTTGCTTAATTTATGTTTGTGCTTCCTGGAACAAGATTCCCTGTTGAATGATCTGAAACATATGGAAGTGACTATGAAAGCTTCAGAAGAAGTAAATGACCACTGTCTTAGCAAATAGACTTCCTTTTCAATGCATCATTTAGGAGATAACTGTGTAGGGCTACAGACTTTCCTCTGGAACCACATTAATATGGAAGTGGTGCACTTCAGCCCAAATGTTGTACCTGGGACTCAGGCAGAAGAAGCAAGCCTTATGAATGCCTAATGAAACATATAACAGATAAAAGCAAACATCTCTGGAAATGTTTACAGTTTACTACAGAAATAAGGAGAAAACTGGGTCAGTGGAATATGCAGAGGAAATCACTGTAGGAACAGCATATGTGAAACTGAAAAGGAAATTTCAATAGCAAAAATTAAATAAAATAATATGGGCTGGCTAATGATGATAAGCCATGCAACAGACTTCTGACTGGTAAAAAGAACTGTATTTCTGACTACACGAAGGAGCAAACAACATCAAGCACAAGAAGGGAAGTTTCTTGTGCCTGTGTCAATGCTCCTGCAGTAACAGTCAGTAATCTGCTGGGTATAAAGATAAGACCAGATTCTTGCTGTCTGTTCTGTCATGTAAAATACCTACTGTTTGGCATGACTGCTGGCGAGCATGTGTGAAATGATGCTGGGGCATATATATCTCAACCTCTAAGTGCAAAAATCTGAAGGGGGGGGGGCAACAGTTTAAAATCAAATGAACGTTGAAACTCAAATCTGGAAATATTCAGTGACTGCATTGCTCTCTGATTTATCAAAAAAACACAAATAGAACAGAACAAAAATGAGGCAAAAGTCTGGACAGTTGAGAGGTTTGTGCTGGAAGCAGACAGCATGTTTGGGGAATGAGAAACTGTGAGAGGGAGTACTTATGCCTTTATGTAGAAGCTGTGTAAATGTGTACTCAAAATACATTAAGGATGATTTAAGTGCAGGTTGGAAGGCTGTGACGGCCTGCGGATCTAATCTAGATCATAGCTAGAATGACTTGTTTTAGGTTTTTTGGGATGATCATTTTTTTTTGTTTGTTTGTCATTAAGTTTGTTGACCATTTCAGCCACTGCCAGTAAGGTACTTAGAATGAGGTAGTATAAAGATTACACGTTACACTGTAGTAATTTCTAGAACAGTTGTGATTTCATGTTATATTGTATAGCTAAACTCATCATATACAAAAATAGAATGGAAAGTTTGCATGGTATATTGTAGTATATTTAAGGGAAAAAAAGACTATGAATCATATTGTAGAAATACATAGACTTTAGGATGCAGTTCTGAATGCAGTTTAATTGGCTTACACTTCAGTAAGTAGCTAATAAAATGATTTATGTGAAGTATTCTGCTAGCATTCCATTACTGTCACTTACACCATATTACAAAGTATGTTAGACAGTTAGACAAAGGTGCGTTGTAAGACGTTTGACAAAGTACGATTTGCTGTTATTTTTAGGCTACTGCAAGTTACTGGAAGGAGGAGCGGGTTGCTCTCTCAGTTAAATGAGCTAAGTACTGTCTGTTGTTCTACATATACAGATCCAAAAATAAATAAAAGGGTACCATTGCTTATAGGGCCAAATGAGGCTTTAAGAAGGTAGCTCCTGTTCCAATTTGAGAAGCATAAACATGCACTTTCACATATATGCCTGCTTCTACTGCTGGACATTCTCTCTGACAAGAAGTTATGTAGCACTTCATTTTACCTAACTGTTGAACACACACACACATTTAAGAACCTTCCACAATTATTGCTCCAGATTTTCTTATAACCACAGTCTTCTCCTGGTTTTGTAAACAGCAGTGTTCACAATTGTTGACCACTACTTGCAACCACAATTTCACCCAAGAATGACATGCTGTCAGAATACTGAACTGTGCTTGAAAACATATTAACCCCCCTTGTCAAAAAAAAGCTTAATAACAGGCTGGCTGCATTTCACATATGCATACGTACGATCAAATTTATTGACAGCATCTGGGAGGACTGAAGGAATACCAACGATAGTCTAAAATGACAAAACTACCTCTTACCGAAATTGTGACTCTCTGATCAATGGAGTTAAATTATGGAGAGACAGTTAGGTCATAAACTGATTAGATTATGGAGAGACAGTTAGTTCATAAATTGATTTTTCTCTGAAGACCACACATTTGTGCAAATCAAGCTACTCTAAAGGAGAATTCTCAGACTAAAGATGCAGTTTAACCTGGTGTGTTTGTGTGTGTGTTGGGGGTCTCTAAGTTATCTCTTCTGGCCTGTTTATACTATGCTGACCACACACTTTGTAATTCATTAGAATTACCATTGGGCCCATTTATTCTTATTTGACATCATGCCACTCTTTCCTGTAGAGATCGGCTGTTCTACAAGTGTTCGTTGTATTTTCCAACGAGGAGTTTTATGTTGAAAACTGAATGTTGTGGTGAGTTTCACTGCAAAGCTTTGTACTGTGCAAACCAATGGAGAGATTTTTGGGGGGTTCACCTCTTTTCCACTATGTTGTGACTGCTGATTTGGTATATATAATTTAGGGGATGAGGGGGGTAGAGTCTCCCACAAAGGGGTACAGGGGGCCCTGATTACCCACAAAAAAAGATTTCTTCCTGTTTGTTTTTTTTTTAACTCGCACTTTTGAAATCCCATCTTTCAATGAATGGCGAGTCAAAAAATGTACTAGGATGACTCATTGGTAGACCATGGAAGTGTGCTAAGAAAGGCCATATTTCAGCTGCCAGATATGTGACAGTCAATGGCACTACATCCTAAGGCCAATATATTTCAGTAGTCATATTTCTGTAAATGCAGTCCTTAACTTTACTTGTGGGTAATGCTCCTTGATCTGTGCATAAAACTCACTATATGGAAGCCATCCACCCATACAAGCACCTTGTTATCTTACCGTTTTCCAACAAACAGTAATCTCTGCTAACTGGGGGAAGCTATGGTACACTTTCAGACACGGACTCCCTACAAGAAAGGTGGCAACCCTTCGGCTACTTAACCACCATTTCTGTCAGTTTTTTCTACTCTTAGAATGCTAATGAAATATATAGGTCATTGGTAGCATCGGTTAAGACCCTACTTCTCAGTCACAGACTAGCAGCACTCTACAATCTGAATGTACTCAGAGATATTTGCTGACCTGCTTACTTCATTGCAATTACTAAACAAGTCACATTTTGTCTTCATTTACAGATACAACTCCCTTTTGAAGGTACGAAGAAATGACTGTCTTTCATAGTATGGTTTGCAAATTCTGATGAAGTTCACAGTTTGTGAAATCTGTGCTTAACCTATTTATATCTAACTGGTTTATCACAACACAGGCAATAATTTATTTACTTATTTATTTGCATTTGTTGATCATCAATAATCTTGACTGAGCTAAAAACCCATTTTCAGTGAGGGCCCATGGAGAAAAGATCAACAGTTATACAATCATTATTGTACAGTATCATATTGATTGACTTCTGATATACTATGACACTAAATGCTTTAAGTTTACAGTTTTACTTTTTGTACTATATGTATTTTTATTATTTGTAACATAATTATTACAGATGAAGTATCATTATTAATACAGCATCACATAATCAGCAACACTGAAATTAATGTTTTTTTTTTTTGAAACAGGCATTGTTTGACAGCTATTGTTAAGAATAACCAAAGCTGTTATAAAGCTAATGTACTAATGTAATACTTAAAGGGAGTGGGTTTGGCTAAGATCTTCACCTCATGGACACAAGACCTAGGATTTGATTCTGACATTGTGTTATTGGCTAAGATTAAAATGGCCCTTCAAGGCAGTTAGCCTAGTATTCACCTATGAACTAAAATGTTTTATTTATACATTGCAATAAGTTTTTCACCCTGGGACTTCAATGAAAATGGGTTTTTCCCAGTTGGCCTTTCCTGGTAAATAAAACAAAACAAACTTAGCATGTCTTACATTGAAAATATTACTATTTGTAACAAGCTGTTGAATTTGTTTGCAACTTTAACAAACTGGGAAGCTACTAACTTGCATTTATTCAAGTGTTTACAGGTTCACAGGTTAATATACTAGGCTTCTGATTTGTGGACTATATGTAGCCTATCCACAACATTCCAAATCTTAAGTACCCATTGATTGATTTGTTCTGGGTATTATTTAAACAGTATGTTAACAAAAGTATGTAATTCACCTTGATAACAAGCAGTCATAAATACATAGACCGAAGAGAAATTTGAGCTGAATTACAGAAATAGGGACTTAGAAGAAATTAGTTCAGCATACCACATACTGCAGTCAAACAATCAAATAAAATAACTTCTTTGTAATCAAGAAACTTATACATGTACCCCAGCAGTACCGGTGAATGGTAAGTTGTGATTAATGTACTACCCCAGTAAAGAAATGCAAAACAAATAAAAATAAAGGCTCACATTTAAGTGAAGAAATGGAAACCCACAGTGGGCAAAGACTGCAAAGCAATGTACTTGCGGTTACTGATCTAAATGTGCAACAAAAATGTGTTGTGCCAATAAGATTACACAGCCATGTGGGATAGGTCTAAATGCATAGTAGAGAGCTCTCTTCATTCATCTAGGGGGCTAAGGTACTGCTTGTTGAAATGCAGTAATGAACGGAGATGCAGTAAGTAAGGCTTCATTCCCCACCATCCACTATGTACATGGCCCATGCACCTGATACAAGTACAAAACAAAGCCTGGGTGTTAAAAGTATACAACTGCCCAGTAATGGCTACCGAAGAATTACGTTTCATTATTTTGCATTTAGTTCATTTAACATCCTTCCATCTTTCTCTTCCTATTTGTCAACTGCTTCTTGAATAACTTCAATGGATTTGCTTTTCACTACCCATTCTGCTACTCCATTCCATGGGTCCACCACCATTTAACTGACAAATTACACTCCACGGGCAGTAGTTAGTCCTTACAATCTGCTGCTTGTGCCCACTCCTTGTCTCATCCTTCCTGTTCAAAGTGATCCACGATCCCTTTACCCCTCCCTGATGTAACCCATGTGCACACATCCTGTGTCCCTTTGTTCCTGAGGTCCACCCACAGCCAATACTAGTTATCAGTGACCAGCTTCAGACAAAATCAAAGACAATTCTGTGTAAGGAAGCAAACTGTGAAACTCTGCCTAAGATCTGACGGAGGAAGCAGGATAGTCAGTGACAAATGAAGCTATAAACCGAGGAGGGCTCAGTTAGATGGCTAGGGTCTGAGTCACTCAAAGGGCACGATGGGAGATGGGTCATTCCAAGCAAAGACATTACCCAGAAAAAAGTGTAGATAAAAAAAACTAGTTTATTTAGAACAGTTTATGAAAGTGCTGTGTATTAAGTCATATGTCCCCGGAACACTTTTGTAATATGAAACATATTTTTGCTATACATATTGTACTTATATCATCCCCACATATACATATTGTACTTATATCATCCCCACATATACATATTGTACTTATATCATCCCCACATAGCTCGTGTTAGGTTAGCACCATAAAATGCAGCACTGCTACAGTGCTGCTACAACTGCCTGCCACTTGAACAACCCTGCTGTTTGTCAGCCTCTCCAAATACTCTAATTTGTCGCTGTAGTTGCAGACTGCTTGCTACAAGCTGCCAGCTAAACTACTACAGTGGATTTCTGCACAAAGAGAAAAGAAGCACTCCAAGGCTGCCTCAGCGTTCTCTTACATTCATTACAAAGTGTTCCTAGTATTTCATCCTCCACATGCATGCTTGTACAAATGGCAGTGAACATGTAAACATTATATATGACTTCTGTCTTCATATCAATACACGTGTTACACAGCACACCACACAACCATTCTACCACATTATCTAAAGTAAATATAGATCTGTGTCGTATATTACAGCGCCTAACAATCTGAATGTTTTGCACTTTGTATTCAGGCATTCCAGATGCTAGCAAAAAAACAAGTCCTTACTGTACAAAGTGTGTAATGTGCAGACATGATACTTCTGTTACCACTGACCACTGTGACAACCCTCACTGAAATATTTTATACAAATCTGTAGACTAGGCGGCCGCCTAGGGTGCCGCTATAGCAGGGGCACTTTTCCAGTAATTGGATGGTGCAGGTAGACTAGGATGGTGGTGTGGTGGGGGGTGCCGTGGAGCCCTTTTGCCTAGGAAACCAGTTGACCTAAGGCAGAGTATAGGATAAGAAATTACTTACTGAAAGCAGACAGCTGAAACAGCAAGGACCAATACTAAGGAATCAACACTCAAATATAATACATTGCAGTTACCATGTAGTATGAATTCTTAAAGGACAACATACATATAGTGTACCCTACACAGTTAGCAGAAACTATTTGTAATAACATTTTATTCCACAAATCATTTGTAGTTTGGCATTTTAATGTAGGAATTTGTTGTTTTAAGTATTTAGGTTAGTTATTCAATGCCCATTAGAATATGCTTGTGTTACACTTGAATATTACTCATTATAATTCTAAGTTGCTTCTTTCGGCTCCTCTAACAAAATTGTTTTTTTTTCTAACTGGGAATACTACACAGCTATCTCTCCAAATCGTCTATAAATGTAGCTTTGGTATAGCTTCCTTTGGGAGAACCTGTCACTCATGGAACAGCACAGTCTCCTGTTTGGATTGGGTACTGACTCCATATCTATCAATTCCAAAAGAATGCAGGAAGTACTTGGTAACATCTAGTATTATCTTCCTTACTGGCAGACCCTGTTTGTATCTACTTTCATTTAGGTACAGCTAAAGTATAGCTTATAGCTTTCATCTGCTTATCAGTCATCATTTGTTTATCTGCCAGAAGTAGATTTCATGCCAGAAGTCTTGGTGCTGAATCCTATAAGACTAAAGGGTGCACTCTAAAGCAATCTGCAATGTCTCCCTGTAGAGAGTGTCACAATTCCTCATACAGAGCATACAGAAATGTTTTTTATCAGTGGCATGTGGACCACAGCATGGAAAGGAGTAAATACTTCAGCTACGAAATTTAAACACCCCTACATATTACCAAATTTTCTTACATCACCATTACAAACATTTTTTGAAAAAAGGCAGAACATTTTATCCGTGTACCAAAGTAAACTATTTATTGATCTAGTACAGAAAGCTATATTTCTTTCAGCTTAGTTCGCTGACAAAATACTGTAAACAAAAATTGTATAATGTAATGTAATTAAGTAAATTAGTATGCCTTTGATGAGAAAGGTTGAATTACACAGTAAAAACAAATCACATTGCTGTGTGGTACTGAACCATGCAAAGCACAGGAAACACATTACTGCATTGTACAATAAATGTAACCACACCAGCGTTAAAGCCATAAGCAAGATCAAAAAAAGGTTGCATACTGTGCTCTGACTGCTTACTTTACATCAGTTTGTTTCCTTTATGCATTGGCAGTTAGATAATGAAACCTCCATATGTGGTTAAAAAAGTAATAGACGACATTGATGGTTATGCTGGCTTTTAAGAATGGTCTTGTACTCGGATGCTCTGAACCTTGCTATAGAATTTTGCAGCAAGGCAGACTATGCTAGAAGACATACATAACAGGAATACCAGAACATACAGTTTAGACCCACTGTGGATATGGGCTTGTTTGTCAAATGGCAATAAACATTTAAAGCAAAGGCCACCCAGAGCAATCTATACAGAATCAGCCTGGGTGCAGGACACACTTTGCTAGGAGAAGTGATACATTATATACTGCCTATAGAATGGCAACAGGTTACTGTTAAAGAGTAAACAGTTTTTAAGAATAAAAATCCAACAATATGCACAAGGGTTCTGGCTTGCCATGAGCTTGTTAATAACAGGAAAACTACACTTCAAGCTAACTCCAAAGCATATCTCACACCTACTACATTCCCTAAAAGCTAGAGATAGGGTTTCAGGGCCAAAAACTTTGATCCCACACAACCACACTCTCCAACATTCCATGACTTACGCCCACATCCTCTAACATTATTTATGTCATCACATCACTGCCTTTTTTGCATGATGCACCTACACACACACACACACACACACACACACACACACACACACGATATAATGTGTGTATATAATTTGTACGCACACACACACACACACACATATATATATATATATATATATATGCAAACATATACATTTATAGACATATACATGTATACATAAACAAACACACACATACAAACACATATCACTGTGTGTTTGCATAAAAACGGAGACAGCAACAACAACAAATCTTAACAAATAAAACACATTATTGATCACTAAGCATGGTTACCCAGCTTTGCATTCTGACTCTTTCATACCATGGCATGCAGTTCTTTTGTCACATCAATACCTTTTACATGTTCATTGGACTTGGCTTGTTCACTCATACCTAAGAAAACACACCAAAGCTTGTGTTTGGCAATCCAAATCTCATGTGAGAATGTTCTGTAGTGCATTAACGTCTGCTAATGCATCTATGTGCAAGTGTAGAGACATCTGTACAGAGAAAACGGGGGGGGGGGCTCAGTAAAGCACATTTGCAAATGCATTCCTTAAATTGCAATTATTCATTATTCACCTTTTCATGAAGCATAATGTTTCTGCTAATAATAATAATGTGCCAGAAAATATCTTCTGCATCTTATTTAAGTTATTCATGAAGTTTCCTTAAAGAAAAACATATTTCCAGATAAAAAGCCTGTATTCCAAGAGAACTGTAAGACAATATTCAACAGACTATACAGAGTTATATAGACATAAAGATGACAGCAGACTGTTTGCGGGAATATACAGTCGGGATGCACCCATTCTCAGAAATGGTCATATGTTCCAATCATTGTCTGTCAGCATACTCAAAAACTGCTAAAAATGAAAAGTTGACTGAGCATCTGTTTTTGTTTATGAGTGAGTAGCATTTGATTAAGCTTTTATGCAACTGTGTTTTTAATGTCTGAGCACCACTTATACAGACTGACAACTTAAACATTTCTAAAATGATTCTTCTCTGAAAAAGTATGCTCTGAGACTAACTGCCAGAAGTAGTTTCAAATGCACAAATATTCCCTGCCACTATAACGCTTCTTTGAACCTGCTCCACTTACAGGGCAGCTTAATAAATATCAGCACTTCCATGTCAGTACTATAAAATGAAATAAATTATAAGAAAGCCCGAAATCCTGCTGAAATGGTGCAGTGTCAGGAACCCTCCTGCTGCTTTGCACTTCCTCTTCTTCCAATACTTCAAAAATAGCAAAAAAAAAAGTTTCCGTCAAAGTCTCCCTACCACGTTCAACAGTTTTACAGCAACTGAGCAAGAATGCCACCTAGCTTACCCAGCTGTTTCTGTGCTCTCTTGGAAGGGTATACAAAGTGAAAGAAAGTAAAACAAAACTGGCATGACTTTAGCACTTCTCATACAAGTTATTTTACTGCCCGACATGTGCTTAGTCTTGTAAAGTGAATTCCATTTCATCAAAAGAATACAGTTCCACAAAAAGCTCACCAATGCATAAAACATACACAAATCATTAATACAAGCATGCTTAATCCTTTTCATGTTTTTTTCTGCTGCCTTAAACAAGATTGTTACCTCCAGGGAATTTTGCGCCTACCTTAAATTTATATTATACTCTCTCCTGAAGCACTGACTCAGCCACAACCCCTGACCATGTATTCCCCTCTTAACTTAATCATGTATCCTTCATACTTGAAAACTGATGTGCCCCTTCAGGAAGGGCAGCAAGAGTCAAGGGATACCGTTTTAGGCAAGTTATGCTACAAATCAGCTGAGTTTGAACAAGAACTACATGCAATGAATATCATGAATATAGTTCTCCTATGCCCCGAAACCACTCCAGTACTATAATCAAAAAGAAGAGAATGTCAGTGTGTGTTTGTATGTCTCTGACAGTTTGCATATATGCGTGTGGGTGTGTGTGTGTGTGTGTCTGTCAGTGTGCATATGTGTGCGTCTGTGTGTGTCATAGAGACAGCATTCTTCTGAAGAGAAAGCATTCTTCTAACTTACCCAGCTCGGTCCTCCCATACAAGACTCCGTATTTAGAACATAGCAAAAGCAAAACACATTATATCCCTTTTCCACTGCTGTAAAGTAAGTAAAATCCAACCATTTGACGTGGAGCAGAGAAAAATGAAGATCAAAATTTAAACACTGCAGAAACGAAATGTACAAATATAGCCAGAGTATTTCCCCCAAGGTGTCACTTGTAGCAAGTTTCGATAGTCTCTGTACAGTTGCAATGAAGTCCCCCACCCCTTTCAAAATCCCGCCTCTCTGCCACAAGTTGAAAATAGATATGCAATATGCTTAAAGGAGAATTACACTACATGTAAAAACACAGCTTATGGGTTGCTTTCAGTTGATGTGTGATACCATTTAAAAATGTTTATACATTTGAACTGAGTACTGTAAAGCTACACAATTCTGAGCATTTGTAACATGATTTGGATATACAGATTCAAACTGCAACATTCAGTTCTAAGCAATTTATGATGTGGACTGCATTTTCACCGATATGCAAATATTTTGCTCCACATTTGGGTATTAGTTTGAAGTACCAACCTGGAACTTTGTGATGTAATTTTTGATTTATTATGAAATTGCAACAAAAAATGAAGTGCCATTGATTGATAGACACCACCTGATTGTATATTAAATTGTTATGTACAATTAATTTTGCTGTTACACTGTTAGCCTGAAAAACTTTGCATGCAGCTTATTCCCAGACGTATAATACAATTCAGGTTTGAATTATAGAATTTTAATGCCCTTCTTTTGGAAGGTATATGCTGCTGGCCTTGTGCTTTACTATGCACCTGAGGTGTGAATGAATGCTCAAAAATGACAAACTGAACCAGTACATCCAAAATGGTGTACCAGATGTCTGGAAATAAATTTGTAGTCTGTTTGATCTACCCTTTTCTTCCATTATGTTATGTATACATACATACTTCTCAACCTCTTAGTGCAAGAAATATGGACAAAGTCTGACAAAATGGGGGTCAATGGCCCAAAAACAGGGACAGATTTTTAAACATGGCTCTTTTAAAGTTAGAAAGTTGCTCGAGTAAAAGAGTTTATGTTAACATACATTTTCTGAAGGATTTTGAGGTCTGAAACTCAAATAAATGTCATTATTTAGTGATTTCAGTCCTTAGATCATCCCATTGATTTGCCAGAAAACCACAGATTTTATGAGGAATAGATAAAAAATATGAAGCAAAAATCTGGACATTCTGTGAAAATCTGTAACGTGGAGATGTATGTATACATACTAGAATGTCCAGATTATTGCTTCATATTTTTTTGGCCTGTTCCTTATAAAATTTGTGGCTTTCTGGCAAATCACTTGAGGTTTGACACTGCTACATAATGTAATGCATTTGAGTTCTAGATTTCACATCTTTCAGAAAATGCATACAGACACAAATTTTGTCATTCTAGCAACTTTTTATAACAGCAATATTTAAATTCGGCCCCTCTTTTGGGGCCTTTATCCCCATTTATTTCAGGCTTTACCCAGATTTCCTGTGCTAAGAGGTTAAAAGGAATGTGTATGTATGTTCCTTTTCATGCAATCGCTGTTTAGCTTGCCATCCCAATCAGAACGTTTGGCCAGTTTTTGTCTGACTCTTTCTTGTGGTGGCATTGACATTGTCTCACTTCAGTGTGCAACCAGTACAAACTGTTTATTTTGGGCGTAATATAATCATCAGAAATAGAGTCATTGCACTTTGGCTAAATGATACTAACACATAATTTATGCTTTAGTCCAGGTTCCCTTCTTCAAAGAGCTTTAGGTCTGAGTGTTTGGATTTAGTTGCACTTTTAATGTATAGTTTTCAAAGGTAAAGTTACACTTGCTGCTTCATGTTACCGGACTTCTCAGTGCTGTACCTAGTGTGGCAAAGACAATGACTAGCTGATTAAAACACAAATATAAAGACGTAGTATGGGAACTAACCAGCGCCAGGTCTCCTTACATGCAAGTTCTGACAAGTTGGGGATTTTTCGTAACGGAGAAATGTTACTTTAACCACCATAAACTAAAGACAATAAAGCAAACCACAAAACACACAGGCAATAACAATTGTTGTAATAATAGCATAAAAAATAAGACGCATGGTTTGGTCTATTTAAGACATGTTTTTGCTGACAGTCCGGCTGCTGTTCACTTACTTATGTAAGGTAGTACTTTTAAAAATGTACAAGCGATTAGGTTTCACAGAGGTATAAAACAAGCAGTTCTAAGAGTATACGGTTTTATGCATTTATGGTTCAACAGTCCATTTAGTATAGATGAGGTGCGGGATCACAAGGAAGTTAAACGATTTAACACTTTGGGTTACCTAATTCATAGAATTCTATGATTTTCTTTCTACAATTCGCCTTTACACTAAGTTTGAGACTTTTTATAGAAAAAATGTTAATAAACCCCGAAAATTTGTTTGTGTCTTTCGGCTTTTCCCGGTTAGGGGTCGCCACAGCGTTAACTCCGGTCCGCTAATGAGAAACCCCGAAAATAAACCATCTAAAACAGTGTAATTTCTCCTTTAAATTAAAGCTTCAGGCAAACAGGTAGGCAGGCTATGGGTTAGGCATTTAAAGACTGTTCAAATGAAACTGGGATTACCAGTCAGGCAGTGAGTCTGTTGCACATGAGAGCTAATACTACTGAGTATGGGCTTTGATGACTGTAGGACTCACACACCCGCCCGTTTCTGTGGACCTTGACTCACCACTCAGGAATGCGTCCAGAATGAGCGACCCCTGCACGTGCGTCACTAGATCCTCGGGAGTCACTAGCTGTTCGTTTAAAGCAGGACGAGAGAAGACAACATCCGGCGGCAGAAAAATGTAAGCTCTGTCGTGAATAACGAACGACCCCTCAATGAATGAAACGCAAGTTGAAGGAAAAGGGTTCTTACCCTACAGGGCTTCCGGCTGGCGCGTGTCATTTTTTTTCTCTGTCTGAATTGCGTGTTTGTTTTGAGATAGTTATGCGCTACTTAAAAATAAATGGATCTCAAACCGCTAGGAGCCGAACGCGGGTAGGAGCAGATTTGTCATCTACGGGTTCAAACAACTGATTACAAAAATGCACATCTTGCTGAAATTGTACTCATTTATTTTTGAAGTTCATCAGTGGTTTGATTAGAGTTCATAATCCTTTCTCCTGTATTCTCAAGTCCCACGATTTAGAAAGAGAAGTGATTTCTTTTTTGATATCTAGCCACTTAGATATATTGATTTTCCTCTCATAGTTTGACCCGATGAAAGGTGCAAAATCATTAAATACGGGAAATAAGACCATTCAAAAACTCCGTGTGTTTTTGATGGCTTTCTGTTGTAAAAATGAACAAAGTGCGATTTTTAAATCCCTTTACTATGGGTGTTGATGCTCAGAGTTTGAGGGGTATTTCATTTCAAAATCGACGGAGGAGAGAGGTTTTTCTTTTCTTATTTACATTTTCTTTTCCACTTCATTTTTGAAAGGTTGTAAATAAATACAATCATGTGAAACGTGAGTTAGCTGCAAAGAAAATCTTCATGTTAAACTGGTTTCAGTGACTGGGAAAGAAAATTGGATTTACTGTTAACCAGTAATGAAACATTTCATGTGTTAGTAAAACATGATTCCATGAGTTGTTCAGAAAATTGGATGTAGTTTTAACTGTCAGTCAGGGCTGGTGTTAGCATTTTGGGGGCCCCCAGACAATTTCAAGTTGGGGCCCCTGAGTACTTCAAGTCTTAAGTAGCACCCTGTCTTTGCCATCCCCTCAAGCATCCTTTTAATCATGCTGCAGAGTTTGAGGGGTATACATAGACTGACCGGTAGCAACAATGCATTTATATTACAACAGGCCTGTGTACTGTACTATGTTGGTCTGTCTCACAAATCAGCATTTACATTTACTCATATTTAGTTGCAGCAATGATATTTTACAACAACTCTGTACAGGGCTCTTCTTCTTTCGGCTTTTTCCCAGTTATGGGTCACTACAGCGGATCACCCGTCCGTTCATGATTGGCACTGGAGTTTTACGGCATCGAGTTGCCAGCCCGGCACCCAACCTTCCACAGAAGGCGCACACACTCACTTCTAGGGCCAATTTAGAGTGTCCAATCCACCTACAGCATGTCTTTGGGATGTGTGAGGAAACTGGAGCACCCGGCTGAAACCCACGCGACCACACAGAGGACATGCACTCTGCACAGAAGGCAACTCCCAGCGAGTATCGGACCGGAGAACTTCTTGCTATGAGGCGGCAATTAACCGCTGCACCACCGAGGCCGCCCTCTATGTACAGGGCTCTACTTAGGTGAAATGGAGCCCTAGACACTACCTGTTGTTTCACCCCAACCCCCCCATACACATACAGCCAGATCCTCCAGTGTTGTCCACTGCCACTTCTCACATCATGCCCATAACTTTTTTCTTCCTTTCTCACATTTTTGCCTTACTTTTCATTTTTTTTTTTAAAAGCCATAACTTTTTATATGCTCTGAAATTAATTTTAAAGTTTTTTTCACAACCTTTTCATCCAAAAATGGATGTCATGATTAAGGAAAGAAATACAGTGTTGCTGTTCAACTTTAGTTTTTCTTGCATCCTTTCAAACACCTTTCCTGACCAAGAAAACACAGTAGTAATCATTTCGAAAATAATTCAATTAAATCATGGCTCCCAGAAGCCATGTGGTTATAGATGCTCTGGGATGCACTTTAGAGCATTTCCCAGCCTTTAAATCCTGTGGTGGTGTAAACAAAAATCTTGAGTAAGAAAAGAATTTCAGTCTTATGTTTTTTTTTCTGTCAGTGAAGTCATAAGTTGTGCTCAAGGCTTAATGTTTAAAGCTGACAAAATAGTTGCTTACAATAAACCAACAAGCCGGTTTGTTGTGAGGATACAGTGATCCTGTCCGGGAATACTGCCTGCCTCCTTAACCTTCCAAAAAGGCAGTCACTGTCTATACATCCCTTCGGTGTTATAGTGGGATAGAAATAGAGGCTCAAATGGCCACAGTCATATATTTTAAGTGACTGCCGTCATACATATACATAACATGCCTCCTCACTATTCACTCCTAACCTTCAAATGCACCCGCCTGTGATGTGTGATTGTGAAGGAAGTAAAAAAATGATTATAGTAACGTATTTCGCTTTGTTGCTCCTAGAAAGTACACTGCCCCACAAGTACTATATTACCCATCTTTGAATACCTCTGAGTTCTGTGAGAAAAGTAAAAGGAACAAGACCACAGTGTCCCCAGCCCAAACACATGCTATACTGACTTCCTTTGCACACCTCTACGGTTTGACTGTAATACAAATTAAAGAAGTAATGGCCACACAATGCCCAGCCCCCCCCCCCCCCACACACACACATAACCAACAGCAACCTTCTGTACACACATCTGAGCAGGGCTGGTTTTAGAATGGGTATGGTTGAGAACAGAGGCCACCTCTTAAGTCCATGTCAAAATCCATTTATACAGTCTGGGAAGTGGGAGCCACCAGACTCCTAGAAAATCTAAGTGTCTGAATGTCCTGTAATATACTATATGCCTAACTTTTGAAATATAATTACTTGTTAACTGCATTTTTTACTGCTACCCGGAAGAGTAATATATGTGCCCTGGCATTATTGGGCATGTGCGTAAATAAATGTCAGTTATTTTTTTTTTTTTGTACACACACACACAAGCGCCCACCATAACAATGCTAGTTTTGCACTTATTTCAACAAATACATTGTGCATCAGTGATACTGCCACACCAGATCAGTGGCTGTTGTTTAGCAGATGTCAAACAGCAACAAGGGAAGGCACTTTTATTTAACTCATTCTGAAGTGATGCATACCTGTCACTGTCCCTTATTTTGCCTCATATGTTTGCTCTATCTCTTGTAAAAGTTTTGATTTGCTAGTAAATCATTCAGGATTATAGTTAATAAATCCAGACATCAGAGTTTCATACATCCTACTGTCTAAAAAATGCATGTTGATGCAAAATATGTTGCTCTATTTACTTTTTAATTGAATTAGAGTAATGTTAAAAATGTGTTTCTGATTTTGAGATTTTAATCTGCTATTATTTTTGGCTTTGCCTAGAATTCTTCAGCAAAGAAGTTGAGAGTTATACCATCTGATGTTCTGCCAGCATATATAAAACTCCCTGAAGATCAGAAGCATCTGCTGTTCTTATAATCCAAGGTATGCACTGAGCTCAGTGACTCTAGACTGCTGATTTTAGTGCTTACCTTGCTCATGTTCATTATCAGCTTTATCCTAACAGGGTCATATCACAGTCCTGTTCAGGTTAGAGAGTGTAATTAGAAAATAAATATATTTTCCCCTCATTTTTCCTCACCCAGCAGCAACCTTTGTGGGGGTCACCACACAAGGGTGCTTAAGCCCCCCCCCCGCAGCCTAAAATCGGCTATGTTGTTAGTTTTAGTGGAGAGAACGTCCACCAGCAGGATTGAAATAAGCTAGGGGCGCTATGTCAGTGGTAAAATATTTAATGGTTTTGTGAAGCCTGTTGCTTGACAAAATGCTGTCACTGTTACAAGGATACCTTTGAATTTTAAAGGAGATGTAAGTAAGAATTATTATTATCCACTTGGCTTATTAAGTACACAAGATTTAAGATTTCTTTATTAGCTATTGTTGGTTTGACACGTTACAAATTATTGAAATAAGATAGCTTGCTGTGGTTGGGGGCCCCCACCGACTGTAGGGTTAGCTGGTGCCTAAAGCCGGCTATGCTGTTAGTATTTTAAAAACACTTTTAACAGTCTTCACTGTCTTGTACTGCCCAGAAAACTGATGGAAAAAAAGCTTCAGTAGAAAAGCTGCAACAGTCAGGGTTACAGATGCTGTTTTGCTGTTCTTGATAGAAATTACTGATTTATATCGTGATCTACCCAAAGTCAGGAGGCATGATTAAGCCTTAAGGGTGCCCCGGAGTCAGGAGGCGTGAGTAAGCCTTAAGGGTGCACTGGACACTCATAAATCAGAGGATCATGGAAAGAGTGCAACTTCTAGTTATTGTTCTAGGATGGAAATGAGCATACATATCACATATATCCACATGCATGTGTGTTGGTGTGAAATAGCAGCAGCCTATGCATTTATTAATCCAACTTTATTCGCATTAGTTATTAGTTAAATGTGATAACCATTTCAGTTTGCCAACTGTATCCCAAGTGAATGCAGTAATTCATACAACAAACAGTATAATCACTAGATGAGTGCAGAGGGCAATAGTTTAAAGGATGCCAGTCTAGGAAATCTAGCACATGAGTATTAGCAAGTAGCCCCAATAAAACATGTACATTTGACATAAGCTGAGGGGGTCAATGAAGTCAAGCAATCATCAGCAGGTCTTAGCCTGCCTGCTGTGCAAAAAAGCAGGTAAGGGACCATTCACTCCACATTCAGGGCCCAAAGCCACTGGAAATGCCTATGGCCTGGTAGAAGGATGGCCAGGCTTTCACAGCCTATGCCATCCTACCACCAGGTCCGCCCTGGTACAACTTCCCTTCTGTTTAGACCCATGGCTGCAACATCCTAGCTTAAATTTTCTAGCTCTTACTGGGGAAGGCAAAAACCTAAAAAACCCTGTGTGAAAAACAAGAAATTCCTTTCCAACCCCCAGTGTGATTGCTTTGTCAGCCCAACAAGATGCTGACCTCTTTGAGTTACACACATAAGTTCATAGGTGTTTACAAGGCTAATGACCTCTAGGGTCTTTTTAAGCCTAGCCATGCATCCCAAATCTCTGACAGCTTTTGGTACCCTTGATAAGTGTAAGCAGGGACTGGAAAGATGAGCCATTTATAGTCTGCCTGTGTCCCCATTAGCGATATAGGTCTTAAACCAGGGATGAATTTCCTGTTCCTTACCACTTGTCTAAATCACACTTGAATTGGGTTAGGGAGGAACTCTACTTCAAGTGGATGAGGAGCCTATTCCAGAGAAGGGATAGTCTCTTAAGATACATACCTGTTTCTCCATCAGGTCCTATTTATATCATAGACGAGGTTTAAGACTTTAGAACAGGTAATTTTGATGTTGCTTGTTTTGCGGATATGTAGGCAGTCCATCATGGTCTGACAATGCGTTGCATGCTAGGCATAGATATCTCCTCAACAGCCTATAGGAGACAGAATACAGGGATATTGCTTTGAGGCAGTCTGCATAGGGCTTCTGTATCATAACATTGACAGCTTAGGTTGTTGAATCCTAAAACATTGACATCTAAGCGTCGGAAGCTAACAATAGCAAATGGCCACATCATCAGATTCTTTCCTCAGGAAAGAATTCAAGTGGCCGTCCGTAAACAAAATAAACAAACACACCCAAACATAGTGGGGGCTTCACCTCTACACCTCCCTAACTAAATATACCAACTCTGAAATCGCTCTACATTGGGGAAAGGGCAAATCCCTGATAACGGCCATGCAAATTCTTTCTCGAGGAAAGAATTTGATGATGTGGCCATTCGCTATTGTAAGCTTTCGACGTTTAGGTGTCGATGATTAAGCATTTGACAACCTAAGCTGTCGACAATTCAATAGGAACCCTGCATAGGTTGTTTATGTATGCCGTGTATTCTTTTAGTAAGGAACCTCTGAGAAAGTTCCAATTGTTGGATAGAACTGGTTAGGTACATACCAAAGGGGGCACTGTACTCAATGATAGGTCTGATAAATGCCGAATACAGTGGAACAATGACTACCGTGGACCTAAATGCCATAGCTTTGTTTATATGTTGCATAACTAGAGTGATTTCATCACTACTGTACACGAGTGATAATCAAAGGCTAGCTGACTGTCTGTGTTTTTCCTATTCCCTGATTACTGGGTATGTTGTCAATATGATAGCTACCAAAAGTGGATGACTTCCTAAAAGATACTATTATGCATTTCTTGGCAATTAGTTTTAGTCCATGGCTCTGACACCAGTTATTTGTTTGTGTTAGCCCTTCCTGGAGAACATTTGTATCAGTGGTGGATTCTATGACTGCTCCTAATTTACAATCATCTGCAAATTTAGTCAGACAGAGACCATTGACATTGGCATTGCCTTCAGAGAAGTTAATGCCAAAAAGGATTGCTCCCAGGACTGATCTCTGAGGCACTTCACTTGTGACTGGCCTCTTTGTAGAGGTGGACTCCTCATTTCTAACTTCCTGCATCCTGTCTGTGAGCCATTTGGCTATCCACCTGGTGACATAAGGGTTTATACCTAACCTCTTGAGTTTGTCAACAATGCCCAAGGGGAGTATTGTGTCAAATGCCTTGGTTGGGTCAAAGTAGGCAGTGTGCACCATTTTGCCCTCATCCATTTCTTTGGCGACCTCAAAGAAGTCCACAGGTTTAAGTAGGTATGATCTGTCCTTGACAAAACCAAATTGGGTTGGGTCTAGTGTCTGGAGGTTTCCTATGTCATTATTGATCATTTCCTTGACACCTTCTTGTTTTTATGAAAAAACGGTATGGGTGGATTTCTTTCTTGCACTTGCTGTAAAATGCTATGACCCTGATCCTGCCTGTCCTCTCATTTTAAAATCTATCATTGTCCCTGGTGCCTGTTTGATTCTCCCTGCCCCGTTTGCCTCCCCCCCACTTCTTGTTAATGCTACACTTCTTGTTAATGCTACACTTCTCTTCCCCTTTGCATTATTCCATTTGGCATATAAGCTGGACCTGAGATGCCTTGGCTTACATCCATTATTTACAATGGTGTTCCTTTTCTTAAAAATGCAAAAAATCAAGATTTGTGACTAAAACGTTGCACTGTACAACGGTTGTGCAAACATCAAAGTAAGAGTGAAAGTGCTTCAAGAGGGAGCAATCACTCCTGTCACCATTATTTATATATTTTAGCTGTAATGTTGTATCACTTTGAAGAAGAGATACAATCTTATGTTAGACAGAAATCCAATTTGTTCATATATTCTATGTAGTGTGACCTCATGAGTTAGAATGTGTAAGTGGGTACACCCCCCCATAAAATGATACATGTGTTCATAACTATACAGAATGAGAATTTTCCTAGCAAAAGTATTTTTAGACAGAATTTTAGTGGGGGTGATGCCGTAGTCAGTAATCCCCCTGCTTGTTTATCAGTCCACCCATGTTTCCTCCCTCCAAAAACCCAGCAGTATGAGACATTTGTTTCCATACTCTACAGAGGAAGGAGTGGCAAAAGAGAGTATAGCTGTGTAAATTGCACATATGTATAACAGTAAATATCGCTGCTGTAGTAGCTCTTAAGCTATATGGGTCAGCCAGCACCATGTCCCCATTCCTTCACTTCTGACTACTGATTGGCTAATCCCAAGGAATCCGTTCCAGTGTAGCTTTCTTAAGGAATCTCTTGCCTATACAATGAGAGGAGTCTTAACAATCATGAGTCAACCAAACAATGACAATAAAGTAGAAACAAACATTACCATACTTCATATCCCAACTACAGCTATATACATGAGTAGGAGAATGGAAGGTGGGTGTGGCTAATGCAGCAGTGTGGAATTTGAACAACTACTGTTGTGGGCAAGTGCAATTTACACAGCTGTACTATGTTCATCATCTTCACAGCTGTAATAGCTGTTTGGCCTACATGGGTTGATTACCAAAGCCTGTCCAACCTCGGAGGAGGAAGGGTGTAGATCCAGGAGCTTACGGAGGATGGTCATAGCAAAGTTCATCCTTGTCCTAGAAATGGAATCCAGTTTGTAATGGTTTGTAAAAATAATGACAGAGTACCATGTAGTTGCCTTTAGAATGCTTCTAGAGACTATCTCTTTCCAGTATGCCATGGAGTAAAAAAAAAAAACAAAAATACCTGAGGTCAGCCACCTGGTAGTTGCCTGTTTAGACACATGATGTCCCTTTTTTAATACCTAGATAAGATATGAAAAACGGATCAGTTTTTCTAAAGGGTTTAGTCCTGTCAAGATAGTACCCGAACTGCCTGTGCATATCCAGAGTAAAATCCTTTCTACCTAGTTTTTGGATTCTGGGTAGAAAACTTGAAGATTCATGGCTTGATTCAAAGTAAACTGAAACCACTTTGGCATGAATGAAGGGTTTGTTCTTAGGACACCCTATCCTTGTGGAATATCAGATAGGGCTTACCCAGCATGGCAGTTTAGAATAATGATAAAGTAAATTTTTCCAAGTCAAGAACCTTAGATTAACTTGATGGGCAGATTCAAAAGGTGGCATAGAGACACAGAGATCCAAAGGAGGAGCAGTATGTTTATGAGGAGTTCTCAGGTGTAATATTCTTTTTAGAAATTGTTTCACAATGAACAGAAAGGGAGGAGGAGGATCCATGTGCAGACATGCTGAAATAGCTACTAGATGAACCTTTATAGAGGAATAAGTGAGGCCAGAAGAAAGCAACTCACCCAAATATTTGAGCACTGGTACTACAGAATCCCTGATGGGTCCCTGGTTATTTTTTAGGCACCAAATAGAAAATTGCTTCTACTTACCAATATAGGATTTTCTAGTAGTAGGTGTTCTTGTTTCCTTTAGTACCTGCCATTCGTCCTTCTGAAATAAGTGCCTAAAAGGTATTAAAATCAGATCATCCAGGCAGTCTATTGAAGTTGGTTAATATTTGGGGTATATTAAAGAGCCACTGTCTTGTGGGAATAGAGCCAGTCTGTGATGAAGGTTGTGGTAATTGCCATTTCATAAGAAGAGAGAACCAGTGCTGCCTTGGCCGGTGGTGGTGGTGGGGGGTCACCACAATGGTTTTTCAGATATCCTTTTGAGTCTTCATAATTACCCTGTATATCAGTAGAAAGGGTGGTATGCAGAAATGAACATTCCCTTCCAAGGAAATGAGAAAGCATCTGTTTTCCAAGCTTGTTTGCTAGGAGCCCTGGAACAAAACTTACTTATTTGTCTGTTTTGAAAGGAGGCAAACAGATCGATTTTAAGTGTTCCCCACACCAAGATCAGTTCCTGGAAGACCCCTTCATTCAATTTCCATTCATGAGAGTCTGTACTGGTACTGCTCAGCTTGTATGCTACTATGTTTTGCGCTGACAGAATGTAATGTGCTTGGAGAGTGAAGGAATGCTGAAGAGTTAACTTCCAAGCCATCACTTCAGCCTGCATAGGGAGTACAACTTGTAGCTCCCTGCTTGTTTATATACTACATGACTGTGGTATTATCTGTAATCACCTGAAGAGGTCCTGGGGATGAAATGTGATGGAGAAACATCAAGCCATGGATCACAGCCAACAGCTCCTTTAAGTTGATGTGTTTTGGTCTGTCTGAAGAATTCCACAGACCTTGAACATTACCCTTCTGGAAACTGCTCCCTATGCAAAATCTGATATGTCTGTGTAAACAGATTGGTATAGGGTCTGAGGAGAGAAGAGAAGTCCTGGGTTAAGTTGAATTTGTTGTCTCCACCCACTACATCTCCCTTTTTATAAAGCTCCAAACTGGAATTTGATACTCCAGAGAATGCAAATGCTGAGTCCGTGTGTTTTGTATCTTTCTCATTTGTAATCTGGTAAGAGATGTCACGAGAATATGGACCCTAAGATCCTGAAAAATCCTGTTGAAGAAGTCTGATTGAGAAACTTAGGAGAAAATCAAGATAAAAGGCCTTTTGAAGAGAAATATATAAGACAACCCAGGAACACAATCTAGTGAGATGGAGTCAAGAGGGGATTTTGCAGTATATATTTGGAATCCCAGATTGGTCAAAAGAGACATAACCCATGTTAATTCTCTTGACATCTGGATAAAGACTCTGCAAGGATAACCAAGTCATCTAAATAAGAAAATCTGTGAATGCATTTTGGTCTGCAATAAGCTATGAAAGACTGGAGCTTGACATTTTGTGAATACCATTGGAGTTGTAGATAAACCAAAGGGTAATGCAGAGAACTGATAATGTAACCCAGAAACAAATAACCTTAGAAATTTCCTGAAGACTATGCCTATGGGAATTTGGTAGTAAGCATATTTTAGGTCTCCAGTTACCAAGTAACTTATGGGAGAAATGAGGGGTAACAGGTGCTGTAATGTCAACATTTTGAACTTTGGAACATTCATGTACAGATTTAGAAAATATATTACTGGTCTCCAACAGGCCTCTTTCTTTAGTATCAGAAACATTCTGAAGTAAAGGCCTTTGCCACATGACTTTAAGGCACTGGTTCCTTGGATGTGTAAAGACTGAAGAACTTGAGGAAAAAAAATCTGTTTGGTTCAGAGGGCATGAAGATACTTTGCAGAGAGGAGGTTTTTATATCCAGTGCAGAGAGGAGGTTTTTATATCCAGTGCCATCTGTAATTCTCCTGCAGTACCAAAACAATCTTTTGCCAAATGAAAATGTTGAGGGACATTTTTGGGACAGATTTATATAGATATTGGTTGGGAAAAGGAAAAAAGATAAGGAATACTGGTATAGTTATTATGTAATGTTGTTGTGTCCCTTTTTCTGAAAATATTTCTAAGTTGTTACCCTCTGGCCATCTCTGTTTTGCATTTATTTGCAGGAAAAAGAGTGGCTTTTTTGTATAAGAGGGAGGGTCTATAAGATTTGTATTGGGGAACATGAAATATCTTAGGAATGGCCTGATTTAATTTCTCTTTTTCATGATATTGTTTGAGAACCTGAGTAGCAGGATAACCAAACAGTACTTTCTTATCTAAATCTGAGCCGAATATTTCAGACTTTACCTCCTCAGTAAACTTTTGGATATGTACCTAAGCATATCTTCTCAACACTAATGCAGTGGCAGTGGCCCTAGACACAGTATCTGCACCATCGTACATACTCTTCAAAGCATGTTTAGATACCCAAGAACATGCAGAAACAGTTTGGTTTTAAAAAAAAGAGCTGTCTTCTGTAGGAAGAATGGAAGTCAGTTCCCTCAGACATTTCATATCATAAAGAGTAAATTTTCACATATATGCCTAGTAATTCAGAATTCTGAAGACTAAAGTGGAAGAAGAAAACATTCTGTTACCTATATGGTCCAATATTATATGTTCATCACAGGTGAAGGGTTCAGACTAAGGACCAGTTTGCTCCCAGCATAAGACACAGATGGCATGGCAGCCAAATCAGATCTAAGGTGAGAGACAAGAAATGTATTATAATGAGGTACCCTTTAGAGCTGATTTGCTTTTTTATGGATTGACGGTTGGGTATCAGGATGAGTACGTGCAGCATTCAACATTTCCTTCAGGGCTGGCAGTAGAGAAGGGAGGTGAGAGGTGTGAGGTATGTCCATATGTAACATCATATCACTTCAGGTCAGAGGTAACATCAGTCTGTTCCTATAAAACTACCTCATTCATCCTGGCAGTGGTCTGATGAAAAGAAAATTCCTCTACAGCAGGATAAGAGGGTTGGGCTTGGGAATCTGCAAGACACAAAGCCTTAAATCTTTCAAAATTAGAATCATCAGACCTAGTTTCCTCATGATTAGCTCTACAGGGGATGCCCATCTATAAAAGCATCTGAGTGCCAGGACTTATTGCCTGTAATGCATGTCTAACCAAAGTAAGGAGGACATCTTTTGTACCAGTAATAATTTCATTAGAAGAAAAATGTTTTTTATTTTTTCTTAATAGGAGTTACAGCAGAAGAGGACCAGCTAGAAGGCGGTATGTCTGCCCAGTCTGATGGTCTCTTGCCCCAGTTACCCATAGAAAAATCATCCCAGAATGTCTCCAAGACATAGAGAAGATACTTCTCCCATGCCTATATTGGACACCGGAACAGCCAAATAGGACTTGACTGACCCCTGCTTCATGCTGTCTGAACTGGACTATAACAGAGGAAGCCAGAGAGATACGTGAGTGGTTTGAGGAAAAAACAGTGGCCACTGCAGGTTCACGCACTGTCATCTGAGGCACAGACTGAGTCCATGACAATGGCAAGGACTACTTGGTAAGTGATTTTTTTTTTCATTTTAGGTATTTCAAGAGTAGAGCCAGTCAACTAAGTGTGAGTATCCATCCCTATAAATAGGGAAGAAGCACCAAAAGCAGTAAGCATAGCTGGAGTGAGTTGGTCAGAAGGTAAGTTGTCACTGAGTGTTCACAAGCAATGTATGTACACTCAGAACAGTTTACCCAGTCCCTTAAGTTGTAAAAAGTAAAAGTAGAACAGAATTCCCTTATCAGTGCTGTTCAAACACACTCTCTCTCTCTCTCTCTCTCACACACACACACACACACACACACACACACACACCTCAAATGGTAGATAGGTTGTCAGAAACTGAGCATAAGCATTACACTGACATACAATCTTGCTCTTACCTACATAAACTTTTATGTCCCATGAAATTTAAAATTTGTACAGGCAGTATATATTTTTTCACAAAATTAACTCCAAATACATTAATAAACACTATTAGCTAATAATAGCAGTACCTAACAGCACACTTCTGATACTGTGAAAAAAAAAATACCAGGTTTCTTAAAGGAGAAAAAAATCCTATATTTCTTTAAAGGGCAATCATTTCTAAGCAGAAGAGTTCCACAACAGGGACTTATCTGCCAGAAACAAATATGTTAGCTGGTTGCTACCCCTGTGAATCCCAATAGATACTTCTTGAGGCCAGAGTAACATACTGAAGAAGTATATTTTTTTCCGAAAATATGTCATATATGTTATAGAGAAGATGTGTATAATCCATAAAATTTCTTCTTTTTATTATAGTGAATGCATTTAAAAAGGTAGAATTGCTCATCTAAAAAACATGTTTTTCTGAGGGCACTAATATATATACATTACTTAAGCATGTGGCTGGTGTCATTTGGAGAAATGTGGACACAAACTTAGCTACACAGCAGTTAAAGATGGTATCATTACCAGTCTGACCACAAGTACTGGGATATGGCTATAATGTTTTTTGCTCAGGTAGGAGTTCCACAACTTCATTTATGTATTTATTTTAATGTTATTTTATTTTGTGTTATTTGATTTGTTGACTTGGCTAGAACACTGACCTGCATATACCTTTTTTCAGGTTCAGACCAGGATTATAACTTAGATCAGAAATGTGGTAATTCTTAAAACATCAAACAATGAGTATCACAGTTGTAGGTAAATGAGTATGTACAGTTTAAGGCACATAGGATGTTATATTCATATACAAAGTAGCTTACACAAGTCTTTTAATATTGGTCGCAGTGTGTATAGTAGTATTAGAACAGATAATGAACTGCTTACACTATTTACAATAGAAGTAACTATACAGATGACCAAAGGGAAAGGAATTTGTATGGAAAGAAGTGTTAAGACTAGAGGGGAGGTTGGAAGTAGAGAGGAAAGTTGCACTGGAGGAGGGCGAGGAGTAGAGAAAGAGGAATTTTGTTCGCCATACTACAACTCAATTAATTTTGATGTAAAGTACAAATTGAGATGACCTGTTTTCTAAATGTTTTTATGAAATACTGCTATTTTGAAAATGTTTGCAATGGCCATGCTCAAATGGGTGTTCTTTTAAATTGGAACTAGAATTTAATGAAGGAAGTAGTAGACTTTATCATCTAGGGAGCAATTCCCAAATTTTGGCAGCAAGAACTGAGAGAGTGATTTGTAGAATGGAGTTTATTTTGAGGGATTTGATGGCTGGGGATTGAAGATGTTTCAGATCTGAGGTTGTAAGGGACATTTCTTATGGGAAGTCTGTCAGTTAAAAAGTGAAGTGGAGTAGAGTATTGGGTTTATATACAAGTTATGCAACTAATAATTTTGATCTGTGTTGTACTAGTAACCGTTTTCCTTAAGAAGTATGAAACAGTGGTGATCTCCTAATGGTGATAGGGTAATGGCAGGGAAGTTACTTTCTTCTTTGATGCAGCTGCTATGATTGGTTCTACCTGCTGCACAGAGAAAGCTTGAGTTTTTTTTTGTGGTTATGTTTTTTTTTGTCCAGAAGATCAGTTTATTTACTTTACATGTATTTTTTTTTAATTTATTTTGCCTTTGATTACCAGGAAAGACTGACTGGACAAAACCCTTTTCAGCGATGGCCTGGGGAGAAAGCTGTGCATTACATATATTTGCACAGGCACTAAACATGAACTAACAATAAAAGTATACTGTAGAGCACCAAGGGATGTATAATTTAACAGATAAATCACAATGTTAAGTACAATATGTAGAATTTACAGCATGTTAAAGTCACACACATCTATATAACAGTCAGCATTACTTTGTAATATAGTTTATGTATAAAGTCACATTGAAATTTTAGTACTTGGACAGCAGGTGAGACATACATATGTTATCCAAGCAGTTATTCTCTTGAGACCTGTAAAGAGGAGATAAGATAAAGTTTGAATATTTCTTGATACTGATTTGATTTGGCTACATATGGAAGGAATTTAGTAATGGTGTTACTATAAGATTACTGTTTTGTTGATAGGCATGATTTCATGGGACAAGATCAGATGAAGCAGGACTATTTTGTTGATGGGTACATATTAAATGAGATTTTAAATTACAGGTGAGTTCAGATATGTCTGATGTTTGTTGGTAGAGAGTTCTACAGTTTAGCAATTTATACAGAATATAGATAGTCACTGTCATGATTTGCAGCTTTTCCAGTATGTACCAAGTGTTGTTTCAGTGAATACAGTTCTCTATGGGGTGTTTGGGCTGCAGAGGATCTTATGAGAAGTCTAAATGTGACTGTAAGCTTGTATATTAGATAGCTCCAGCCAGTTAAGGAACTGAAGTGCAATACAGTGGTGGGTTTGGTTAATGTGATTATTTTCAAACTTTGCCATTTTATTATGAGATTGGTCCAGTGTGGTTAGCTGAGAGGACTTGGTACAGTTGCATCTGAGGTTTTAGTAAATTGGATGTGACAGAACTGAAGTGCAATACAGTGGTGGGTTTGGTTAATGTGATTATTTTCAAACTTTGCCATTTTATTATGAGATTGGTCCAGTGTGGTTAGCTGAGAGGACTTGGTACAGTTGGATCTGAGGTTTTAGTAAATTGGATGTGACATTTAAAGCTGAAAGTTCTATCTAGTCATATGATAAGGTATCTAAATATAGTTACTATTTTATTAGGGTTAAGGCTATTTTGTTGAATAGCTCACTTTTCTGATTCTTTAGATAATGTGTGTTCAGTACCAAGTAGCATAACATTTTTTTTTATGTTAAGTGTCCCCACTGTGGGCCAGTAATCAAGGAGCCTGAATCCTCACCACTGAAACTGGAAAGGGGACATTCACTTGCAACAAAAATGGATACACTTAATATTTCCAGATGGAGACCTCTCTGCATTAAACACAATTTCCCTTAAGAGCACACAGGGCACACACTTAGCCCGGGGTCTGGATTTCTTTCTCTGTCTCTCCTCCAGCAACCTGTCTTTGAAAACCTGTGCTTTCTGTCTCTACTGCAAGTAGCTGACACGCACACACTCTTTGAGATTTAATTTTCATACAAACACACACACACACACACACACACACACACACACACACACACACACACACACACACACACACACACACACACCTACCTGGGAAAGGCTGGCACAGATTATCCACTGTACCAACTTTGCCCAGGCTTTAAGGAAGATTCACTGCCACCAGTCAGTTTCTGTAAAGCTCTTAAAAGGGTACTCAATTATACTGAGTGAAATTAATATTAATACAAATGGTAATGTTGACAAACAGCCAGGCTTTTAGGAGTGGCCACAGTTATTACCAAATAAATGGAAATACTCTCAAAGCTTAAATATTCTCTAAAAGGATCAGCCACAATGAAAAGTTTAAATATATTTGATAATAAAAGAACATGAAAATACTAAATCCAGTAAACACCAGAGTTTCACTGACAGTAAATATTAAAAATAACACAGCTGGAATTATTGACATAGTTACAGAAAAACAATACATGTTATGTGATCCTATCTCGCCTACATTCTGACTGATGGGTTCGGAGCTGATCCCTAGGCTCCGACTCGGCACGCTTATGCTATAGAGCGAGGCCTCTAATTGGCTGAGCTATCTTTATCCCAGGATGCACCACCACTAATCTCCCAGATCTCGTTTGCCGCTTACAGAGCTTGGACGTGGTCTCAACATTGGCTGGGCTAAGTACTATTATTAGGCTTTTTTCCTGTCAGTATTTGCTTCATTTAAAACCAAAAGCCATTTTAACGGCTATCCTTTGTGTGCGAGTGTTTTTTGTGGAAATTGGTTGAATTTTTCGTGTTTTTTCCTGTCAGAGAAGGTTCCCGTTTAAGTTAGAGGGGCCTTCCCCTGTGGTTACTGCTACCTTAGTAGTTGTGTGTGGGTCAAGTACCCGTTTAAGTTAGAGGGTCTTGACCCTCTTTTTCTCCCTTTCTCTTTCTCTTTCAATCTTGTGTGTAAAAAAAAAAAAAAAAAAAAAGTTCTTTAGTTTAAATATGTAACACTAATCCAGTGGTATATATTTTGGTTCTTGTGTGTCAAACCCTTTGCTGTTTACTTGTGGTTATCTATTTTAGCCTGATTGTGTCTAGAGCATAAACCCTCCGGGTTTAAAAAGTGCACGAGGTGTGGCTTCAAAATGTCCATTACGGACGACCACTCCTCGTGCGTCTATTGTCTAGGTGCAAAACATCTGCAAGAATCGTGCAGTGTATGCCATGCGTTTTCTTCCAGAGTCCTCCAGGAGAGGAAAAACAAATTAATCATCAAAGGATTAATCAAGCCTTCCTTCGAGGAGGCTTTATCTTCCTCTCCGTCTCCTTCTAAAAAGAGGAAAGCGTCGGCTCCGACCAGTCAGTCGGAACCGACCGCTAAGAAAACTAAGCAGACTTCTCCATCGGCTCCACGGACTTCGGAGCCGAGGTCAGAACGGTCTGCCTCGATGCCTCCAGCCTCGACCCCTCTGGTTTCAGAGCCGAGGTCTGGGGCATCGAGAGGCGGGTCACCCTCATCGGCTCCACTGATATTGGAGCCGATAAGGGTCATCGGCTCAGACTCTTCCCCCTCGGAGCCGAAGTCCTTATTGGCACCGAGGGAAATTTCCTTAAAAGTTTCCTCGGAGCCGATAATTGTTGAGTCATTTTGGAGCCGGTCCCCGAGCCCTTCGGAGCCGATGGAGAAATCAGTTCGGGCCCGATCGGTATCCTCGAGATCATCCAAGATGTCTGATTCGGACATCGACAGGGTGCTTCTTCGACTCTTCCAGTCTCCGGTGTTCCAAAAGATGGTTTCGGCTCCAGCCCATTTGGCTTCAGAACCGATGGTCTACCCCCCCTACTGTATTTCCTCCTCCAACAGCTTCGGCACCGTTGGAGCAGGTGCTGGTGGAACCAGTGGAGGTGTTAGGGTCGGGCCCGACCCTTGCTCCTACTCCGGCTCTTGGGTCGGAGTTCAGTGCACGGACTTCTTCCTTCGGCCCTGGGGGGGAGGCTTCGGGATTGATGATTTCGGTCCCAAGTCTCCCTCTTGGTGCGTCGGCGGTGGGAGTACCGTCCACTGTCATGGCCACGGAGGGGGGACCCTCCCAGGATTCTGGTGGTCCCACCTTCAGGGCTATGAGGAGTGCTTTAGCCAAATCTTCCTTGGCTACCTCCACAGTTTCCCCAGCTCCTTCCCTACATTTGGAGACTGGGTCGTTGGCAGTCCCCCTGTCCGTAGACAGCGGAGCCCCTGGGCCTCAGGTTACCCCCGCTGGGGTTTCTCCCCCTCCTGGAGGTCCTTCTGAAGCCTCTTTGGAGGAACCTCCCAGGAAGAGAACGTGCAAGAGGAAGCACGTTGACTCCCCTGACGAGTCTTTGACATCTGACACTGATCTCGATGATGCAGAGGGATCCCCCAAGTCGTCCTCGGATGATGTCTCCTTTGCAGACATCCTAGAAGCCCTAAAACAACGAGGCGGCTGGCAATCCAAATCTCCCTCTGCTGATGAGTCGGTGTTCCTGAAGGCCTTCGGGGCTCAGCCCTCCGCCTCCTGGGTGTCTCCGCCCTTCGACGAGCTCTTGGATTTGATCTGTCGAAGGGCGTGGGAACACCCAGACTCTGTGGAACCGGTGCCCGCTCGTCCGAACAAATTTCTCTCGGCGCCCCCGGATAGAGAGTTCCTTACGAAAGGTGTGGCTGTAGATGCTATGGTGGTGGCATCTGCTACCCAGCAAGATGTAGCAGAGGCTTCTACGTCCGTCCATCCTCCTAATAAGGAGTCTAGGAGCATGGATCGGTATGGTAAGCGCACCCTTAGTTCAGCGTCCTTTACACTGAGGTCTTTGAACTACCTGACGCACTTTACGAGATTTCAGAGGGATCTGATTAAGGAGCTATCCGATACCCTCTTGGGTAACCTGCCTGAGGAGCTGGCCCAGACGGTTGGATCTCAGCTGGCTACAATGTCGTCCATTTCGAACTCGTCCATGAGGCTCATTTCGTATGCGGCCGAAGGGGCGAGTAGAGCGGCAGGTACAGGCATTGCTCTACGGAGACAAGCCTGGCTCCGCCTGTGTCATTTCGCGGAGGCCTTTAAGTCTTCATTTGCCGACGCCCCCTTTGATGGGTCCTCCCTGTTTGGACCCAAGGTAAAAGACACACTTACCCGCTGTGAACAGGAGGGTAAGACTCTGACTGCCGTAGGGGCAAGATTTTCCACTCCCTTTCGGCCTTATCCCAAGGCTAAAAGAGGAGGGAAGATGTGGTTCCGTAGATCTCAGAAGTCTTACCCCTCTCAGCTGGAAGGTTCCCCCTCCAGAGGCAGAGGAGGGGGAAATTCATCTGGAAGACGCCGTCCCAGAGGCGGCAGAGGCCCTCGCAACACTGGAGACCGCGAGTCCTTTCGTGGCTCTCCAGCCTTTCATAGTCCCTGAGGGGTTGCCCGGCTGTGCTGCTCCGGAGCCAGTCGGGGGTCATTTTTCAAAGCACCTGAAGGCCTGGGAAGGGATCACTCAGGACCGATGGGTGCTTCGGATTATCGCCGGAGGTTACTCCATCCCATTCTCTCGTCCCCCCCCCCCCCCTCAGTCTAAAAAAATCCCGGACCCGCCACCCAGTCAACGGGATACCGCAGCCTCAGAAATTTCAAAGCTGCTGCAAAAAGGAGTCATCCAACCGGTCCCCGCAGACCAGATCGGATTAGGGACTTACTCAAGATTCTTTTGGTGCCAAAAGACCGGGGACTTGAGGCCCATTTTGGACCTAAGCATCCTAAACCGTTCAGTCAGGAAGTCCAAGTTCCGAATGGTCACTCTACAAACCATTCTCCCATTGTTGGAGAAGGGTGTTTGGATGTGCTCCATAGATCTCAAGGACGCGTATTATCATATCAGAATACATCAAACGTCCAGGAGACATCTGCGCTTCAGCCTAGGAGGCAGTTATTTTCATTTCCGTGCGCTGCCCTTTGGTCTCACCACAGCCCCCAGGGTGTTCACCAAATGCTTGGCAGTAGTGACTGCTCACCTGAGAAGTCTAGGATTCCAGGTGTTTCCGTACCTAGACGAATGGCTCCTAACTGCCACCTCCAAGCATCTACTTCTGCGGAGCCTACAAGCCACTATATCACTGGGCAATTCCCTTGGAATCACCTTCAATTGGCCAAAGTCTGTGTTGCGGCCATCTCAAAGAATAAGATTCATAGGGGTAGAGATAGATTCAAACCAGATGCAGGTCTATCTACCTACAGACAGAATTCAAACCATTCAAAATCAAGTTCGAGCCTTACTCCCCAGGTCCAAATCCCCAGCCAGAATGGTCCTGCAGCTATTGGGATCCATGTCTGCCACAGTTCTGCTAGTTCCCTTGGCAAGGTTGCACATGAGAATCCTCCAGTGGCTTCTTTCAACTCAGTGGTCCTTTCAGGAACTCCCTCTCAATCACCTCATATGGATCACGGAATCTTGCAAACGGGACCTTCGCTGGTGGCTAGTGTCCTCCAATTTGGATCAGGGACGACCCTTTGTTCTTCCTCCTCCGGCGGCCAATTTGACCACGGACGCCTCCCAGATGGGGTGGGGGGGCATTCCCTGGGCAGGTCAGTCCAGGCAAATGGCACCCGGAAGAGACCCCTCTTCACATCAACATCCTAGAAATGAGGGCAGTACTCCTGTCCCTTCAAGCCCTTCACGATTATCTCCCTCAAGGCGTAATTGCTGTTCACTCAGACAACATGTCAGTTGTCTGGTACCTGAACAAACAGGGAGGGACCAGATCCTATCCTCTTTGCAGAGAAGCCATGAGAGTTTGGGAATGGGCAGTCTCGACCAAACGCTTCCTAGTGGCTACTCACATACTGGGCAAGTCCAATGTCATAGCCGACAGGTTGAGCAGAACCATCCTCTCTCCTCACGAATGGTCTCTGAATATGACAGTTACAAGGCAGATTTTCAGCGAATGGGGAGTTCCGTGTTGCGACCTCTTCGACTCCTCTGAATGCAAGTGCAAAGAATTTTTCTCCCTAACCCGGCTCGGGAAGAGCCCCATGGATGCATTAGTCCATCCTTGGCCCACCGGCCTGCTTTATGCCTTCCCTCCAGTTCCTCTCCTCCCAGGGTGATTCAAAAGGCATCTCTCTTAGGGAGCAAGATGATCTTAATTGCTCCTTACTGGCCTCGTCAAGTGTGGTTTCCCTATCTTGAAACATGCTCTGGAAGGTCCATGGTTCCTGGACCAGGTCCCAGACCTACTGATTCATCAGTCGGGACTATTACACCAGTCCCTACACACCTTAAAATTGACGGCCTGGCTCCTCCTCTTCCGACGATAGTCAGGAGTCATACACTGGATCCAGATGTTGTGCACATATTATCTTCAGCCCACAAGTCTGCTACAAAGAAACTGTATTCTAGCAAATGGAAAAGGTTTGCTATTTGGGCTCAACTCCGGGGCCTGGACCCCATTTCTACTCCCGTGGCATAAGTACTAAAATTCCTGACCTCTCTTTTCAATCAAAGCTCTTCAGTTTCTACCATCAAAGTACAATTGGCAGCAATTTCTAATTTTCATGAATCCATAGACCCACCTTTAATGAGCAACAGATTGTGTAAGACCTTCTTGAAAGGTGCTGCTGTATTAAGACCTCCGATTTCTCATCCTGCACCTCCTTGGGATCTCGATATAGTGTTGCGTGCCTTGACTTCTTTTCCCTTTGAACCGGCAGCTACCTGTGATCTAAAGTTTCTATCATGGAAGACAGCCTTTCTAGTGGCGATTACTTCAGCCAGAAGGGTTTCAGAACTTCAAGCTTTGTCAGTGAAACCCCCGTACTTGGTTTTTCATACAGACAGGGTATCCCTCAGACCAAATCCTTCTTTTGTTCCTAAAGTTTGTTCTACTTTATGCTTGCAACAATCGTTAGAGCTTCCAGTTTTTTCCCAAAATACTCCAATAAAGCGGAGTTTATTTTCCACACACTAGATGTCCACAGACAGTTACATTTTTATTTAGATAGGACCAAACAATCAAGGAAAACAGATCAGTTGTTTGTATCCTTTGCAGAAAACAAATTGGGCAACGCTGTCACAAAGGTCACTATTGCCAAATGGATCAGGGACTGTATTACTCAAGCTTATATTTATTCTAACAAAGAGCTTACCACCTCTGTCAAGGCTTATTCTACAAGGGCTATGGCTACTTCGGTAGCATTTCATTCTAAGCTTGCTATTGGTGACATTTGTGCTGCGGCTACATGGTCTTCCCCGCACACCTTCATTTCCTACTACAAATTAGATGTGGCATCTAGAGGACGAGCTTCATTTGGTTCCACATTGCTCAGGAGTGTTTTCCAATGAGCCACCCGGGATTTAGGTGCTAGGGACGCTGTCCCATCAGTCAGAATGTAGGCGAGATAGGATCACATAACATCTTTTGGTTATGTACTCACCATAACTTCAGATGTTTGGGATCCATCTACCATTCATAATAACCCACCCTCCTTCCCCCTTCCTTGGAGATCAGAGGATATCAGAAGGTCCGAATCCTGTTGTTTCATCTTGAAACATCTAACAATGTTATATAAACAAGCTGTACATGTGTGCATGAATGCGGACAAACAAGATCTGGGGGATTAGTGGTGGTGCATCCTGGGATAAAGATAGCTCAGCCAATTAGAGGCCTCGCTCTATAGCATAAGCGTGCCGAGTCGGAGCCGAGGGATCGGCTCCGAACCCATCAGTCAGAATGTAGGCGAGATGGATCCCAAACATCTGAAGTTATGGTGAGTACATAACTAAAAGTTAACTATTCTCACTATATTTTCCTAACTGATTTAGAGAATTACTATCCCTGGTCACTTACTAGTTCAAGGCAAGATGAAGTAAGTGAGTGGTCTTTCTTCTTGGTCAGGTTTCAAAAACAGAGTGCCCCTGAGACTTCAGTCTCCTCTAATATTAAATCATTATTTCTGTACAGAATGACATCACATACATCTGACCATCTGACTCTGATTCCCACAGTGTCACCAACATGAGAAGTTGCCAGGATTTTAGCACCTACATGTCAACAATGCACACATTTTAACACATGCAAGTTTACATTTCTAAACACAAGCATATGTACAAATCAGTTTGATACACAAATGACATATAAGTCTTTACAAAACTCCAGCTAGCTTATGCTGACATATGTTGTTACACATCCACTGCCCCACTTCTCCTGGCATGGCTGACAATATCTGACATCATCACATTAAGAGTGAATTTTTGTTGACCTAACCAATTTGCAAGGAGTTCTACATCTTGTTGGAATGATGTTTTTTGTGCTGGAGAGTTACTTGCTCTGTAAATGACCATGTCATCAGTGTATAAAGTAATGGGCATATGAGAGATGTCAGCTAGTAATTTATTAGTAAATAAAGAAAATAATATAGATGGTAATACTGAACCTTGTGGTACCTGTGTGTAATAGAGCTAATGGGGGTGAAGACTAGGCTATTTGAATTTTGAAGTGTCTGTAATGGTGGAAGAATCTGGATAATTCTGGTGCTTGGGGGTCTGACCTCTTCTCAAAGAAGAGAAGCTGGAAGAGGAGTATGATGTGCTATTCTGAATGCTTTTAGTAAGTTCAATGAAGAAGTTTGTGTGTATGTGTTTAATTAGGTTCCGAAGTAAGAGTGTAGAGAGCAGTCATGGCTGTACTTCCTGACAAAAACCCATGTTACTGCTGAGGTAATACTATGTATGTTTGACTATATTAAGAGAGTGGGTTGTAAAAAAAGAGTTGGTAAGATTCAGATTGATCTTAAGTTACTGGAGGAGGTAAATAGTTTGGTGGTCTTGGGCAGTGGTTTGACTATGGCTATTTTCTACTGTGAGGTCATGATCCAGTTTTATATATGTTTTATATTTTATATATATATGGGTTCATGTCTATGGATCGACAACTCACTATATCGGCATCCACTTCACCGACATCTAAAATAATCGACACCGCAAATCACGGACATTTAACAGGTAAGAGATTTAAATTTAGCTAATCACGCCTACCAGACATGCATAACACTGCCATACTTACTAAAACATGGTAGGCATGATTAGCGAATTTAAATGTCTTACCTGTTAAATGTCCGTGTTTGCGGTGTCGATTATTTTAGATGTCGAAGTGGATGTCGATATAGTGAGTTGTCGATCCATAGACATGAACCCATATATATATATATATATATATATATATATATATGTTTACTATTGAAAAGACGATTAATGTTATGGCTGAAAAATAATGTATTTGAAAAGTATGAAAGAGCAGAATGTCGAAAATGTTTTGCACGATTAATTGCATACTATATTGTTGACATTCCCCTCTTCCAGCCACGGCAGTTAACTCACCTCTACTATTTTGCAGGGAGGCTAAGCCCACCTGCACCCCCACACCCCCTGCACATTAAATAGACCAACTCCGAGATCGCACTACAGTGAGGAAATGGGCTACTTCCCTGTTCCTCACTGAAGCGTGACCTCCCTCCACAGTCTTAGCACATCACTTGTGAATAGGTCGAGTGCACCATGCAACTCGACTAACCTTGGTCGACCACTTTTGATTTTGCACATTGGACGTTCGACTTTCTGCAGTTCTGGTAAGTCATAATAAACCATATATATATATATATATATATATATATATATATATATATATATATATATATATATATACACACACACACACACACACACACACACACACACACTTGGGGGGGGCTGCAGTAAGTAGTCTTGACATAGGGCAGCAAATCATGGGTGAAGAGCATTAGCTCCAAATGGGTTATCTGTTGGGAATTTATCTTTTATAATAGCTATGTTTTTTACTTTTTATTCATTTAAAATAGAGGGGATGAGACAAAGGTAGATTCTCTTGGGAACGCTGTATATAGTTGGGTTGAGGAGGATGGTTGGAATCACAGATAATTCTGTCAGAAAATTTAGGGGAGTGAAGGAGCCTGATGCAGTGTCAGTACATTTTCATTTGATTAGTCTTTTTGAATGAGCACCATTATTTGGTTGATTGAGTTCCAAATTTTTTTTTGGTTATTTAGTAATTCTTATTGTTTGGTTTGTAAGAGCACAGATTTCTGATTTCATTTCTTTAGTCGGAAGTATTTGCCTTGTAAGTGGAGCAGTATTTTAGTAAAGGTAAAGGTACTGGTTGTTGTTGCATCCTGATTGACAAGAAAGAGATTACAGATTGCTTGACGTAACAGAGCATGACCTGCTTCAATGTTTTTTGTGATTCTGTTCTGAAGTTAGAAAGTGAGGGAGGAGTGTTTTTGGCTGATGTGTTAAGGCTGACTGTAACTGGGCAATGGTCATTAATGGAGGTTGAGAGGACAGTAATAATACAGCTGAGGACTACAAGAGAAATGAGTCACATAGCCATGCTTGTTACATAACATGAAAAGGTCCATTATTGCACAGCTCCCATTCTGCTTCCCATGTTATACACATGCAAATAAGTGTCTTTAGTTCTTTGGAGATCCACCTCATGAAAAAGAGATAAAGATAATTGAGAGAAGAAATGACGGGGCCCCTAGGAACTAACATTCTAACACAGAAAAGCAGGAGAAATACAGTTAAATTTAAAGGAGTTACTGGGGTACAGGTTGGCATGCGGAATTTCCTATCTTAACACAAGAAAGGGTAGTTTTAATGGAATCAAGGACAAAGTTCCCAAATTAGAAAATAGTTAAACATTTCTAATATTGGCATCAAAAGCCTAGGGAGAAGAAAAATATTGTCTTCTCAAAGTACAATGGACTGTGCCATTTATGTATAAAACAGTACAATTTGTGCTTCAAGTGTCTAGTCATATGTATCAGAGATGCTAAATGTACACTACAGTTGGAAAACCTGGAGGAGATACTAGGATCATGTTCAACTCCTTACCTTTACTTTGAGAGTACAGTTGTTGCTGGCCATGCTAGTGCAACGTGGAATCATTTGTGTGCAGATGGTTTTAAACTAGAGGCTGACAGTTTTGCAACAATATAAACACTTTGTTCTTAAGGGAAGCAGGCAGTTTTATTCTTGTGTTTCTTTATTTATTTGTTAACGGAGTAAGCTGGGTCATCAGGCAGTTTAGTTCTTGAAAATGCAAGTACAGAAGCAGAAAAAGGAAAGGTGCTCTTTATTTACTCCCCTGCAAAAATGCTTACAGTTAATTTTTACCAGGTTGCTTTCCTGACCAGTTCTGTTTGGAGACTTAATTCCTCATGGGGTTTTAATTCCACAAGTCATATTGGGAGAGTTCAGCCATTCTTCTTGGGAGAGAGTTGTGTATGTCATGTAAGGATCAAACATGACATTTTCAGTCCAAGAAAATATTAAAGAATACTTATTTTTTTAAATGCTTGGTTTAGATAGCTATGCTACTTTAAGAATTAGCAGATATGGTTTTGTTTTAGTGCTGTACTGAATTCTGTCATTAAATATCACTTCTTCTATTAGTCAGACAAGTGATTTCCTTGGTTCATAACATGCTTCAGGTATATTTCATCTTGTGCCATTGTTAGAGGTTATTGTAGTGGCCTACCTATGTATATTATGTAGGCTAGTTCCCATCTCTATAAACATGAAATTTCTGATCTTACATATTTAAAAACAAATTATAGTACAATCACCATTGGTCCTACTACTCGCACTAAAATGTTGCCAATATAGATTTATAACCACAGAGGCCATGTGTACTCAGTTTATTTCTAGCTTAAGTATTGACTTTTTTAGCCTTGTAAAGGTGCTTTTTTTTTACAAACTGAAATCCAGTATTCTGTTATACAGCATTCTTTGAAGATGTTCTCTTTGCAACACAGTTGATGTGATAGTAACGTTTTATAGTTCATTCACTGTACACCAGTTGCTGTAAGAATAACCTATTATGGTGTATCTGGACATCTCAAACAATACATCATTCACAGAGAAAAAATCAGACATCCATACATGCGATATATAACACAAAGTATTAAACACAGACAGAATCTTACATTAATGTTATACATCAAGAAAAGGCCACTATATTTACTAAAACATGTCTTGTCGCATTTGTCTAATCCAGTCACAGAAAGTGGAGACTTCCTTGTTTTCTACATGACTAAATGCAAACACCACTCTTACTAAGTAATGTAGTCTGCTGCACGTGTCAGAGCTCATGCAGCACGGTAAGAATGTAGTGTGACAACAAGGCCATCACTGACATCATGTTTTTGATGCCTAGCCAAAGCACAGGTGATGTATTTCATGCCAGTGCACTCTGTGTGCTAGGAAACCTTAAAGCTAGTCTGCTTACCACAAAATAGCTAGATTTGCTACTCAACAATCCTATAAATCCCACCACTGTCTCTCTTTAAAGTGCTTGAACTGCCTCACCTCCTGCTCCTTTCTCAGCGCCAAACCATACACTCTATTCTCTACCAGCTTTACATTCTGTCATCTCCCATTATGCTCCCACAAGAAACCTACACAGCTCTTCCCAAGACTTATTAAGTATCTATAAGCCCAAGTCTAAAGCAGGGTGCAGCTAATATAGCTACCACCCCTCTATCGCATGGAACAGTCTGCCCCTAGAAATTCAAACACTCACACATCCCAAACAATTTAAACTAACCTTAAAAGAATATTTTAAAGGACAATGGATCTGCCATTGCTCCAACCCTCCGTGAAAAGACTAATGCATACCAACTTGCCCTGTTACTTTTATCCCCACTACTATCCTATACTATTAACTGCAATATAACAAAAAAAATGGTTTAAATTCTTTATGGTTTCTGATTTGAATCCTGCATAACTTGTAAAAATGTTGCTTAACTAAGTACTTTTGCTGCTATATAGTTGTTCGACATGTACCATTACCTCTTATACTATTGCATAAATTAATCATATTAACTGTAAAAACTGGAGCTTTTCTCCTCGGGCCTCTGCTGAAAAAGGCCTTCGGCTCAGTTAGACATTCCCGGTCAAAAAATGTAAAATAAATAAATAAAGCCTGGAAATTGACAGCTCTTCACATACTGATGCTCCACCTTCACAGTTGATTGCATACACTATGGCAGTAAGTAAAACCAGCTGTGTGGGCGGCACAGTGGTGCAGCGGTTAATGCTGTCGCCTCACAGCAAGAGGATCTCTGGTTCGATTCTCGGCTGGGGTGCCTTCTGTGCGGAGTTTGCATGTTCTCCCTGTGTTTGTGTGGGTTTCCTCCCACATTCTAAAGACATGCTTCTGGAGCATTTCTCCCCGGGCCTCCGATGAAAACAGGATCTGTGGAACCTAGTCGGACTTTCCCGGTCAACAAATGTTAAATAAAAAATAAAAATAAAATAAAATAAAAACAACCTCAAGGTTATGCTGCTAAACACTAGGAGTCTTAACATGAAACTGCACTCACTGGAAGCAGTCCTCACCTTGGAAGGCGCTGACATTTGTGCAGTCACAGAGACCTGGTTCAAGGTTGTGAAGAGCACTCCAGCCATATCGGGCTACACCTCCTTCCATGCATTCAGACCACAAACTGAAGGCATGAAAACTAAAGGAAGTGGTGTATCAATATTCATTAAAGATAAATACACCTCCAGATTGGTTAAACACTATGAGTCCCTGGAGATACTTCAGGTGCAATTAACTGTTGGTAGGACACCTATTCAAGTCATTGCCAGGTACAGGACCCCCTCCATGAATCAGGGCACCCACTTTGCCTATTTGGATCTACTTGAGTCTATCAAGATACATCTGAACACCATGGTTTTGAGCGACTTTAACTACCCATCCATTGACTGGGTAAATTACTCGTGCTCAAACTCACTTGCTCAAAGGTTCTTTGACTTTAACTCCAATGACCTGGACAAGCTGGTTGACACCCCCATAAAGAGTGCCAACATCCTGTATCTGGTGCATACCGATATGGGGGATCACTGTATCACCCCCACTATGAGGTCTTCCCTGTTGAGATCTGACCACAAATCAGTCTCATTTAAAGTAACAATCACACCTGACCCCCCCCCCCCCCAACAGCAACTAAACTAAGAAACTTCTCCATAGCAGATTATAACCTCTTATAGGACAGTATAAATAGCTTCACTGAACCTCACCCCTCAGATAGAACTGGCAAATATGCCGAGTGCTACACCAGTGCTTTATACAAACACTTGTATAAGTGTATTGACTCGGCCTTACGTGATAGGACCAAAACAAGCTCCTCAAGGAAGAGCAAACCTGTCTGGTGGACAACTGCCATTAACTGGCTTTACAAGAGGAGGAAGAAATTGCTGTCTGAGAGTAAGAGGGGCCGAGCCCTAAACTGGAAACACTCCTTCCTCAGCTTAAACAAGCAAATAAGACTTCTTGTGAAGTCCTCCAATGCAAACTACAAATCCAAATCAGGTTCCTCAACTAAGGACAACCATAAGGCATTCTTTAGTTACTTCTGTAACTAAAAGGAAAGGCCCAGATTTGTGCTGAACTGGTAATTAATGTTACCACATATAAAGAGACTGTGGACATAGCTAACCTGTTGGCTGACAGGTTCTGTGAAAACTTCACTCCCCTGTCCCTGCCACACGTATCCCATGACATCCCTACCAGCTGTTCACTACCTTGTATCTCTAAACAGCAGGTCATAAACACCCTCTCTAAGGCCAAAAACACAGCATCCATGGGACCTGATAACATCCCTGGCTGCATCCTACATGGGCTCCAACAAGAATTAGCAACACCACTGAGTACTCTTTTCAGTCATAGTCTAAGCACTGGCTTCATCCCAGCTGAATGGGAAATGGCCACCATTATTCCCTTGCACAAAGATGGTGCTTCCACTGACCACAGGAACTATAGACCTAGCAGCTTGACTAGCCTTATCTGCAAGGCCATGGAGCGAATCATCATGGATCTTAATAACAAAGATATACGTAATCTCCAAACACGACCCTACTCAGTTTGGATTTGTCAAAGGGAGATCATGCCTGTTAAACCTGGTGGACTTCTTCGAGACAGTCACCAAGGGCCTGGACGAGGGGAAATCTGTGCATACAGCCTACCTAGACTTAACCAAGGCTTTTAACACTATCCTCCACTCAGGCTTCATTGGCAAACCCACCCTGCTAGGTATTAACACCTGTATCATTAGATGGGTCACTAACTGGCTCACTGATAGAAAACATATGCCAAAATAGGGGACTCCACCTCCAAAAGCAGACCTATAACCAGTGGTGTTCCACAGGGATCAGTCCTGGGACCTCTACTATTTGTAATCTATTTCTCTGAAGCACAAGCAAAAACTAAAGGTCTCTGGTCATAGAATCTCCAAATGATGTCAGCATCCTACGAGAGTGCCTTATGCAAACAAATGATTGGTGCGAAATTCATGGCCTTTAACTCAATGCAAAAAATTGTATTATTATTCCTTTCGGTAAGAGCGATGTTCCTGCTAACTACCACATGAATAGCAACACTCTAAGTACACACAGGGTGACAGCAGTCTTACCTTTGATCACCATGTCTCCACGGTGCTAAGAAGGGCACTGTATATTGCTCATCTCATAAGTAAGGGAATTGCCTTCAGAAAAAAAAGAAGTTATAACCTCCCTGTACTCTTCCCTCATCAGGCCAGTAATTGAATGCAGCACTCCTTTTGGTATGTACCTTTCCAAGCACCTGCAGCAACTGGCGAGACCACAAAGGTTCCTCACAAGGAAAATTCAAGGTCTTCAGCATATGTCCTATGCGGATCATCTAAAATCACTGTCACTGTATTCTGTTTCATAAGACTACTCAGAGACAATCTCTGCCTTGCATATAAGGCAATTTCTGACCCTCCTTTATTGGAAATGCTGCATATTTGCAAGCCAAATGGTACATGGGTTACTCACTCTAAAGACCTTAACCTGCTATGTGACATTAATTAGAACCTGCTGGAGGGACAGATTTGTCTCCCAGAGGTTACCACACCTTTGGAACAGACTCCCACTTCATATCAAACAGAGCACCTCACTGGCCCTCTTCAAACTCAATCTGGATGATTGGATGGGTAACCGTAAACTCACCCTGGGGGTTCCACCTGTGTCCCTCTTGAACAGGGGCAGTAGGTGCTGATCATGGAAATAATGGTAGAACTTGGCTAGACTTGTAAGGGCCCTAGCGCCATTAGCCTAGTAACTTCCTATGATTCTGTTATCCTAATTTGGGAGAGGTTGTGCCCCAAGTGAAACTTGAATGCAGTGAATAGTGGGGGTGACTTTTTTTTTTTTTTTTTTTTGAAAGAAACCTGCTCATCAGGACTTCACTACAAAGTGTCTAGTAACACATCAGAGATGTGTGTTGCATGTAAGTAGTCAGGTTGATAGCACACTTACCACTCTATCTTTTTTTTCCATTTCATGTATATGTATCCGTAGGTAGAATGAAAATAATGTGGTTGCAGCATGGCCTGGAATCAGTCTGCCCTCTATAGATTATTTTCCTTCATTGATTTGTTTTATTGTCTTTGTTGACACTTGTTGTGTTCTTTACATGTAGTCTCTGATAGGAATAGCTGCTAATATTTTTTTCATTTTTTTCCTGTGTAGGCACCAGGGTAGGAAAAACAAAGAATGACAATGGTCTGTGGAACTCTAGTCACAGCCACTTAGATAATGTCTTTGTGATGTTATTAACAACTGGCAGGTTGTCAGTCATCAGTGTCAGTTCAAATGTCTGTCTGTAATGGCACTTTTGTGGCATGGTGTCATCTGATTGGCAGGCTGTGATGCCAGTGTCATGGTGAAGATCACTGTGATCAGAATGTCTTGACGTTCACTGCCAAGCTAGTAGTTCCTTAGCTGCTCCATGATGTCACTCTCACCTCATCTAATAGGGAGATAAATGGGATCTGCAGTCACTGCACCCACTGCAGGGTTAATGTTTACAGTTATACTTGTGTTAGTGACATTGTTAGAATCACTGCATCCACTGCAGGGTTAATGTTTACAGTTATACTTGTGTTAGTGACATTGTTAGAATCACTGCATCCACTGCAGGGTTAATGTTTACAATTATACTTGTGTTAGTGACATTGTTAGAATCACTGCACCCACTGCAGGGTTAATGTTTACAGTTATACTTGTGTTAGTGACATTGTTAGAATCACTGCATCCACTGCAGGGTTAATGTTTACAGTTATACGTGTGTTAGTGACATTGTTAGAATCACTGCATCCACTGCAGGGTTAATGTTTATGATTACACTCCTACCTTGCAGGTAGTGAGTCAGCACACTGGTTCCACTCTAATATTTTGGGTTGAACCTGGCCAGGAAATGTGGGTCACCCTGCCTCTTAGCAGTTGCGGGCAACCATAATCTCAGCTTGGCACCAGTGATATGTTTCACCATTTCTCTTCCTGGCGATGCTCCTTGGTTCCTTAATTCTTTACCTGAATCATAGTGGGAGGGTGGGAGATTTATGTGGCCCATGTTATTAGGCCAATTTGTCATGAATGACTATATTATGAACATAAGCTTCATCCAACATGGCACTGAGGATCATAAGTCACACTAATCACTTCAGCATTATAAGGCCATGACTCCAAAAGGGCACTTCCATAGCAAAGCTTGTGCTTCTCTCTTGAAAACGTATTGACTAATCTATATAGGTGAAAGCAGAGCAGCTAACTAAGTGAAAGAGTTTAACTATCTTGGGATAAAAGATGGGACTGGTAGGTTCATCAATGGCTGGGTGCATTTGTAGCAGTGCTGCAGGTTTTATATTGGATTGTGATGCTGAAACAATATGGAATCATAAGATAAAGTTTTCAATTTACCAATTCATCTCTGTCCCTATCACCACATATGGTCATATGCTTTGGGTAATGACTGAAAGGATGAGATTGTGGATACAAGCAGCAGAAATAACACTTCAGAGAGTAGTTGAACTCATTCTTCATGATATAATAAGTAGCATAGCAATCTATGAGGATCATGGAGTACAGCCACTGCTCCTCTAGATTAAGAGGAGAAAACTTATGTGTGAGTGCACTTTGGGAGTATGCTCCCTAGAGTGTTCCTTGGAAAGTGCACCAGGCATGGTCCATTGAAAGGAGTCTACAGAGCAAATTCAGGATATGATGGATGGAATATATCTCCAGTCTTGCATGGAAATGTCTGGAGGACCCACTGTCCCTGATGAGCTTGCTTCCAATGTGAATCTCTGCAGGATGAGAGGCTTAGAAAAATGGATAGATGTATGTATGTAATATACTGGTGTTGCAATGAGTGGAATTTAGGCTCGAACACATAAGCATACTCTCTCTCTCTCTCTCTCTCTCTCTCACACACACACACACACACACACACACACACACACACACACACACACACACACACACACACATTCCCTTTTTCTTTTACGTGCAAGTAACCATCTCCATATCAAAAATTGTTAAGTGTGAAATTAGACATTCTATAGATGATATGCATGTCTGGATATCCCAATAACCAACTTATAATATGAATTCAGGGTTTAATGTTAAGCACCATATACTTCTTTGGTGACACAAATGCTACACTGCCTTTACTGCTTACCCGCCCATGATGTCAATTTATGCCAATGATCAGCAGCATAGTTAGGCATTGCTAATATTATCATATGAGGTTGAATATGAAGTTATCAACCTTTTCCTAATGTTCTTATATAAAGGAAGGTTAGAAGAAACATACACTTTCACAGTTTTCTTCCCACAAAGAAGATCAGAAAAAATAAGCATACATTTTAAATAAACATGTTAAAGAAAATACAAGTATTGAGATATACGTATATCAAGATTTGCCTAGATTCTCAAACATTAAGATAAATAAGTGGAAACAAATGTATTTTTGGAAGTGCGAGCATGTGCAAATGCACTCTTATGCTGTCTCTTTCTCTCTCTATCTCTCACACATACATGTGCACACTTACACACATACACACATACACACACACACACACACACCCACACCCACATATACGCACTTTCATTCATTCTGTTTCTCTGTTTTACACACAGGCACACATATATATGTAGTCATCTACATTTATTCCATTTAATGCATTAAGATCCAAAATTCAACACAGAGCTGTACATGTTGTTGCCAGCAGCTGCATGCTAGTTGAGCTGGCATTAGGAAGGTATGCAGCAAAATAACTGTCAGGGCTTTCTGAGGCTAGAGGTCCTTAACAGGATTTCTCTAGTTTATTTTATTGATTTGTATGTGTTCTTCATAATACTCTCAGAAAACAATATTATGAAGCACCTCAGCTGAAAGAAGACTCAGTGTAACCATTATGCAGGTCTTTTAGCTGGTCATTATTATCAAATGACCCGACTGAAACTCATCTGGCCCAGGTTTGAGTAGAGAGTTTGGCTGCAGGAAAGCCAGCTTTGGTGAGATGGATTAGGTGTCTGATCATCCCATCCATCCAGGGGAGTTTTGTTGTTTAATTTCAGTCGGCCAAGTGCCACCTGGTGGACATCTCAGAGGCAGACCTGGGCAGGAGAGTCTCTGAGGTGCAGCCTGACAAAGAGTGAATGACTGAGAACACATAGCCATGTTTCAATGAGGCATTGCAGGCACATATACCTGCTGACTGCCAGAGGGAGAGTGGAATAGGGCATAAGATAGACAGTCTTAGCCAGGCATAGGTGGTGGACTGACAGCATTTGATGCTTGCCCATGCTGCCTGAACATAAGCTTGAGGATACTGATATGGCTTATCTCCCCAGGTGAAAGAAGACTCCTCACACATGGTATAGGAAGTGCTAAAATCAGTGTAATCAGTATACAGGAGAACAGATAAGTTAGTCAGGTGGTGCAGGTGTCTGGATGGACAATGTTGTTAAGGTGCGTGCACACACACACACACACACACACACACACACACACACACACACACACACACACACACACACACACACACAGTGTATTATTCACTTGCAGTATAAGGACTTAGTCTTCGACCAGAACTCTGTCACTGTTATCCACTGGAGATTTCAGGGGAAGATAAAGGTACTTGCGGAGGAAGTGGAACAAAATATAGCAGATAAAATTTATTAGGATTTTTTTAACTGAATTGCTGGGGCTAGGATTCTTCATATTTTTCTGCCAATCCTCTAGGCTGTGTGTTACAAAGTAGGGATAAAACACAGACTATGGCCCAGAAGATGTATGACTGAGCAACAACCAGGAGGTGAGGGAGCTGGTCTATGTGTGTGAAAGCATGTAAATGATGCAGACATGCATATCCTGGGAGTAAGTAGGTGGCTTGGTCTGCTGCAGTGTAGACACCTGGTGGTAGAAGTGGAGCAGCAGGCAGTGCATGAGCCAGGAAAACATGCTTGATTTGCCTATCATTTCTCAGTTCTGTAGCTTGTATAGGTAATTATGTGGAAGCAACATGTATGTCTGAGTCTGCATTACAGACCCAGCTTGGCAGTGTGTACATCAAACCATCAGGGAGATGTACTAAGACCAAAACCCCAATGGTATGCATATCAGATGTTCTCTGTACTAGGTGGTTGCCACCCCCCACATTAGCTAAACACCCATGATGGGAAAAAATGGTCTGACTGGTTAGCAAAGAGGAGCTAATGATCCGTAGGAAACATGGGCAAGAAAAAGTTAAAAAATCTGTTACACTATCTTGTGATATATAACTTCCAAATAAGTACAGTCACAAATCTATATTAGTTTGTTTTTCATCAAGATGGTGGTAGATAAGCACCTAGGTCAATGTTGGTTAGGTTTTCTACTTTATTTTGGCTTGTGTACTCTGAACATTCTTGTTTTAATGTATGTGATCATAATTTCAGCATAACTGTTGCTTTGCCAGTTCAGTGTTCACATTTGAACTGTGTCTGAGTATTTGGGTCTTGTTTTTGCATAGGTTGTTCCTCTACCACAGCTATTTAGCGATGGAAGGTTAGTTAATTAATGTGCTCAGGCTCAAACCCTGTACCTTGGTTACAGGAGACAAGAGCCTGAATCTTCTACAGCAACTACCAAACTGCTCATGCTCATTTAGTCATCAGTGATGCATTTTCAAGGAATTGTGAGCTTCAAGGGAAGAGGAGTTTACTGTTGCTCATGCTAAGCCTGTTTTCAATACGCAACTATTCTGCTTAACAAATGGCTGTCAGTGTTTATGCTGTAGAATTTGAATGCAGTGTTAGTAGCACAACAGGTAACATTCTTGTCTTTGGTGCAGAAGGCTATGACTTCTACTCTTACACTATGTAGATGGATTGCTGATAATGTGGTCCTGAGTGCGTCTTCCTTTGGATAAGATGCCTATTAACTATGAACATGTCTATTTGGCAGCCATTCCCAATTGCAATATTACCAGATTAATGCAATTAATACTATGAATGCAATTCTTGCTGATGGAACATATGAAGAAATTTCACGGAATTAAATTAATATTGTACACAACAAAATAGACCTACTGTTAGATGACATGCTTTATCAAGGCAACATTACATTAGAGGAACATTCTTATATGAAAAGAACATCCAGTTATTGGGAGTATCTTTGTTAATTCCAAAATACACAAGATCCTAGTTAATCCACCATTTAGACCTATTATAGATGCCAAAAGATCCAAGATGTTCTTCATTTCTAGATTTTTAGATGAACAATTGAAGGGGGTCCTACAGGTATTTCCATACATATGCAGAGACTCCTGGCATTTTTTGTCTCATTTGAACAGGGTCGATACAAGAGGTGTTTTTTCATTTGTCATTATTGATGTCTGTAACCTCTTCAGTGTTATACCCCATGAACTGGGGCTAAGTTGGCTGGAGAGGCAGTTGGTCATTTCTAATAAGTTTGAAGGAAATAGGATAACTACTCTAGTGAACTTAATGGAGGTAGTACTTAATAACAATTTCATTTTCTTTGAAGGACAAATGTTCAGGCAAAAGGTTGGAGTGGCAGTTTTTGCTAATATAGTGATGCCCTTTTGGGAGACCAATTTTGTATTTCAGAGCAAATATTTTGATTTCATTTCTAACTACACAAGATACCTGGACATTTTTTTGTTTTGGCTGGGTACCCTAGAAAAAAACTACAGGATTTTTTTGATTATATTAACAACAAAGTTGATTTCCTAAAATTCACCTACCAATATAGCACTGATGCTATTCATTATCTTGATGTGGAGATTATTTTTGACTGTGATAAAAAATCCTTGGTGTCTAAGATCTGTAGGAAATCCACTTTTTCAAATTCATACCTTGAATATTCTAGCTGCCACCCCCTTCTCAAAAAAGAGCAATTGTTAAAGGTCAACTGGTGAGGGCGGCTAGGATGGTGACTAGAGAATCAGATTTTATTGAAGATGATTTAATTTTACAAATGTTTAGAGTTAGAGGTTACCCTGACCACTTATTGTCAACTTTGAGAGATGAGATTATAGCAAAAAGACAAATCAAGGTTTATTTACCCATTTGAGATGGGGAAAATGGCAGGAATGGTAACCCTGGAATATTCACTAATACTAAAAGTAAAAACTTGGCTGATAGTTACTTTGCCTTTACTTGCACATACAACTGTAATACCTCAAATATTTGTGCCATTGTCAGGTAAAATTGGAGATTGTTAACTTCTGATTATGACTTATTAAAATTATTTGGTAACTCCCCAAATTTTGTGTTTAGGAGAGACCTAAATTTAAAGATTTATTTGAAAGAGGGCAGAATAGTGGCAATCAAAATCAGTCCAGTCTTAGACTAGGAAATTTCAAGTGTGGTAGGTGCACCCAATGTTCACATATTATGTAGACCAGCAATACTTTTGTGTTAAATAATTTCAAAATTAACACATGTTCACTATTTAACTGTTTTTCTAAGACTGTAATCTACATTGCTAAATGTTTGTCTTGTCCTGCATTCTATGTGGGCAAGACGGTTAGGTTGTTCAAAAATAGAATATATGAACACACATTGGATATTTCGAGGGCAGTTAAAGATAATGCATTAAGCAGACATATTGAGAGGTTTAAGGACCACAGCTGTAGATTTTTGGTAGTACAGCAGATTACTGGTGATTTACAAGAGAAGGTGGTTCCTGAGCAGTTGGAAGCCTGTGAATTACGTTGGCAATTGAGGCTTAATGCTACAGAATATCCAGGTTTGAATGAATGTACCAGCATTTCAAGTATTTTAAAAATGAAACAGTATGCTTTTTTCTTGTAATTTTGATTTAGGCAGCATATTGCACAATTTTTATTATTGCCTTTGTTTTAGTATATGTTGCTTTAAATTTTAACTGTGTGGTTAATTACTTAATTGTTTCTTAGCTGAGTATTAAAGGAAGTGTGGTGTTTTAATTCATTGTTCTGATGGTCTTAATACACAGACGAAAGCGCTCAACTGAATAAAGTTGTATTTTCTGGTGGTACAGAAGTCTTTTCCTTCTTTTGAATATATTTGTTGCTGTTTGCTGCTTCGTTGGTTATAATGTTACCAGATTACCATTTATTTTGTGCAGCACAGGCAATTTATTCTTCAAGGGCAGCAGGCACTAAATTTGTTGTACATGAAACACTGAAATGTAAAATTGTTTGCCAACAGCAACCTCTTCATTAGTTGACTCTTTAATGGGGAATTATTCAAATTAATTTTACTTTTGCAGAGATTGTATATATTGACTGATATTGATGGATTGTAATGACAGAAGTTTGAGTGGCTGTTTATGGTTGAAATGTTCTGAAATGGGTAGTTTTTTTATTTGATTTTATTTGATAAGTTCTGTTTCATTCCCTACTAGAAAATATTAAAAACTACCAATTTAAAACCCACTCTAACAAAGTGGTACCATATTATACAAGAAATATAATTTAATAGAATTAGGAAAGTGAATCAGAGAACACATATATGTATGTATGGTCCTAAAAGTGTGTGGAGGGGGCCTGTGGTTTGAAAATGACCTAAATGTATACTTAATCCACTACTGGCCAGATGCATTTTCTTTGAATGCGAGTTTCAAGGGCAGAAAAGTTTACTGTTGTTCATGCTAAGTTTGTTTTCATTGTGAGATTGTACTGTTTTCTTTAGCAAATGGCTATCAACATTTGTGCAATGAAATATGAAGTAAAAGTTTTAAATTAATTATAGATAGCTGTAATCATTATACAAGTAAAGAAGAAATTAGTATGAAGACTGACAGGACTGAATAGTGTATCTGATGTTGTCAGTCTTCATTTTATCCTTGACAGATGGGTTCGGTTCCGATATTGGAACAGACTTGGCCATTATTACAGCTCACGTCAGCCAAAAACTCTTGAGCTTCACCTCTATCCACAATCTGTCTGTCACAATTACCCCAGATCTTGTTTGCCACTCTTCTGAAATGGTCAATGGGTTTAGGTAAATTTTAATTTCTTGTCTTAAGATTTCTCTCTATTTCTTTCTTTTTTACTTGATTGTCTTCCTTGTACTTTAATAATTTATCTCTTTTTTTTCTCCTTTTTTCTTACATGTAGTGTAACCTTAAATATCATTGTTGATATTCTTTTCCCATACACGTTAGTGTAGTTCTATACCCATTGTTGATAGTTTTTCCCCCTTCAATTTCTCTTACAAAAAAACTCCTTTCCTCTCTCCCTCTTTTTTAACCTTTCTGTGACTGTCTTCCAGCTGTAGTTTTTTTTTATATGGCTGACAAGGGTAAGGCCCCTTCTGACTTTAAAAAATGCCAGAAGTGCGGCCACAAAATTCCATCATCTGATTTTCATTCCCTTTGTGTCTGTTGCTTGGGACCTCTTCATTTGCAAGAAGACTGCAGCATATGCCATGGGTTCAGTCCTCAAACCCTTGTTGAAAGATGAAATAAGCTTATTTTGAAAGGCTTGATTCCCTCAGCCTTTAGTGAAGCCTTATCTACTGCAGACAAAGCCAAAACTGATGTTTCTTCCCCTTTGTCCTCTTCTTCAGTGGACAAAGCAAAAAAGAGGAATCTCTTGGTTCCGACTTCTCCGTCAGTTCCGAGACCTAAGAAATTGAAACCCTCAGTTCTGAAATTATGTTCAGAACCAGAGGCTTCTGGCTCTAAATTACCAATGTCATCAACTGCTCCAGCACTGATTACCGATTCAAGCCCTTCATCATCAAAGGCCCCAGTGCAGGACAAAATTTCTGCTTCACCTACCATGACAAAAATTTCTGAATCAAAGGAGATTTTTCCAAGAACTTCCTATTCACCATCCATAGACCCTTTCGCTGGTGAGCTTCAAGAAGTTTTTCTGCAGAGGCCTACATCTCCTTCAATGTCATCTATCCGGTCCACCAAAAGTCTTTCTTCACTTAATGTGGAGAGACTTGTGAATAAAATCTTGTGGGCTAGAGGACTTACAGACCCCCTTTCAGTTCTGACCCTTACGGATCTTGAAACTGAACCTCCTCCGAGGTCTTAGAGTCATCTGTTCTGAATCTTCTGGCACTGATTGTACCAGTTTCTGAGATTTTCATATCTTTGGAACCAGTAAGCCTCCTGAGCTGTTGGGTGGCTTCAGAACTGGAGACCTCTCTGAGCCATAACTACCCTGTTGGTTTTGGGGGCAAGACTCAACTCCAGGATTTTCAGAGCCATCCCTGCTCCTCAGGGCTTCGGCTTGAGTTAGCTTGGCTCTGTCTTCTGTCTCGGGGGATTGGTTCTTTGGAGCAGTGAGTGAACCCAGTCCCGAGGCAGTCTATCTCAGTTCTGGGCTCCCTTCCCTCTTTGGGGAGGCTGGCCTTCGAGGCAATGGAAAGAGCCCTTTCACTTACAGTGACTCAGTTGGTACCTTCCTCCTCAGAACAGGTACCCCTTCTGGCTCTGTTATTCCTCCTTGGAATGCCTTGTATGCCAGGCATAGATCGCCTCTTTGTAATGTGTAGCAGAATAGCAATAGAGCTTTAAAGTAATCCATATAGGACAGGATGTTTATACCCTATATTTTTCTGGTAAGGAACCTTTGTAGGGATTTCAGCTGTTGCATATATTTGGTTAGGTCCATGCCAAAGGGGGCATTATACTATATGATGCTCCTTATAAGGGCAGAATAAAGTAGCACTATGACTTCCTTGGACATGAATGCCATGCCCTTACATATGAGTTGAGTGACTTAGAATGATTTTCTTACTACGTTGGCCACATATTAGATAAAGACCAGATTACTGTCTACATATGCTTCCAGATCCCTGACTATTGGGTCAAGTTTTAGGGGGGTGTCTTAACAATGGAGTAATTAGCCTGAGTGGCAGTTTTTCCAAAAGGCACTATAATGTATTCCTTGGCATTGAGTTTTAATCCATGACTTTGCCACCAGTCGTTTGTGTTAGACCCTCTTGCAAGATGTTTGTGTCATGGGGGAGATCTATGATAGCTCCCAGTTTGCAGTCATTTGCAAACTTAGTCAGCCAAAGGCCTTTGACATTAGCCTTTACCTCCAAGAAGTAGATGTCAAGTAGGAGTGGTCCCAGCACAAAGCCCTGAATTACCCCACTGGTGACCGGTCTCTTAGTGGAGGTAATCTCACCAGTCTTGACTTCCTGGGTCCCGTCTGTGAGTCAGCTGGCAATCTACTGAATTATGTAAGGGTTTATGCCTAGTTGTGTGAGTTTGTCAAGTGTACCTAAGTGAGGTATTTTATTGATCACCTTAGCAAAGGTCCAGATAGGCAGTATGCACCATTTTCCCCTCAACCATTGCCTTGGTGATCTTCTCAAAGAAGTCCACCAGATTTAGTAGGCATGACCTTCCCTTGACAAATTCAAACTGGGTTGGGTCCAGTGTCTGAAGATTGTCTATGTTTTTGTTGATCATTTCCATGACAATTTGTTCCATGGCTTTACATATTAGACTAGTCAGACTAATAAGTTTGTTGTTTCCGGGGATGGTTGATGGTCCACCCTTGTGAAGTGGGATAACCATAGCCATCCTCTATTCTCGTGGTGCAAAACATATTTGGAAGCTATAGTTGAAAAGTGACTCAGGTGGCCCTTGTATGTCGTATTTCCAACTATTTAGGAGGCATCCCGGGATATTGTCAGGGTCCAATGAGGCTTTGTTTTTGGCCTTAGTGATTGCCACCAGGACCTGCTCCCCATTAATAGTTGGGGAGATTATGTTAGTAAGTATTTCATGGAGGGAGGTGGGAAGGGGAGTGGTTGTTGAAGTTTGAGCTAAATTTATCAGTCAACAAATTCACTGTGACGCTCTGCTCAGAGAAGGTGACACCACTGACCACCAGTTCAGCACACTGATGCTTCAAACATAGCTGTAGAAGCCCTTGTGGTTGTCTTTAGCCTATGAGGCTATCTTGACGTTGTAATTGGCCTTTTTGGACTTAATTATTCCTCTTAGTTTCCTGTTTAGTTTAATTAGACAGCTCAAACACTACCAATCCAAACTAATAGAAATAGAGGACCGTAAGATGCCACTGAGCAAAATTCTTTATTAAACTAAGCGCTTTCGTCAGGCGTTCGCCACTAGACTTCTTCAGAATTCATTAAACAAATAACACATGATCTGATATTGTTAATCCTCGTTCATTCCTTACGCATGGGTATCAGTTCTGACCTCGGAACCGAGCCGGCCATTTTCCAAGCTCGCTCCAGCTTCAAACTCTCGAGCTAAACTCTTACCCACAATCCCCCTCTCTGTTACCCCAGATTTCGTTTTCCGCATTGCCATTCGGTCGTGTCAAGCTGCTTCTCTTGAGCTAAGTATAGTTATTTGTTGTTTAATAGCCATTTATATTACTTTTCTGTCAGAAAGTTTTCTATTTCATTGTCTCTTACCCTATCGCATCTAGCGATCATACTTTCTTCAGGTTTTTCTTCTCTTTTCTCTACCTTTTTACCACAAGATATTTTCCCCTTACCATCATTGGTAATCCTTCCCTTTTTCTCATACCTTCGGGTATTCTTTTGTACCATTGCTGGTACCCTTTTCTGCTTTCTAATTTAGCTATTATGGCAGATAAGAAAGGTAGTCCAGGGTTTAAACGGTGTTCTGATTGTGGACACAAACTACCTACTTCTGATGCACACTCTTTGTGCGTTTATTGTTTGGGGGCATCCAACTTGTCTGTTGACCCACCCTGTACTATTTGTGAGAACTTTTCAAATAGAACCTTGTTGGAAAGGAAAAACAAGCTGTTACTGAAGGGACTTCTTAAATCTCCCTTTTCAGAGGCTATTTCTGGGTCGGAGGCCTCAACCCCTCTTTGAGTCCATAAGAAAATCTTGGATGTTCCTACCAAAGCTCAGTCTTTGCCTTTGCCCCTGGCTAGGGACTCCCGCCAACCAAAACCTAAAAAGGCTAAAGTTTCAGCTCCGGAGCTCACTCAGTCAGCCTCAGTGTTTTCGGTGCCTAGACCTTCGGCTCCATTAGTGATCTCGGCTCCGTCTTCTCTTGCAGCCTTCACTATATCGGCACCGAGGGGCTCCTCAGTTCAGACAATTACCACTGTATCTGCACCGACCGTTCAGTCGACGCAGACCTTGATCACGTCGGCTCTGAGATCTTCCTTGAAACCGACACCTTTATTGTTGACTCCAGTTTTGTCGGTTCCATCTTCAGTACTGACAACCACTTCGGCACCGATCCCTGTGTCGATGCAGACCATGACCTCGGCACCAATGACTTCTTCGGTGCAGACACCCGTAGTCCAGTCTCTCTCAGCATCGTTGTTCTCAGTGCGGACTGGTGAGATGGGCACCGAGTTTGCCTCTTCTGTGGACAGGCCTGTTTCTCCCTCAGTCTCTGTGAGGTCCACTAGAAGCCTTTCCGAACACGATGTGTTGCATCTTGTGGATCAGGTACTCCTGGCCAGAGGTATCCCATCCCCCAGGAACTATCCTTCCTTGGGAGGTGATCACCCATCTCCAAAGACCCCTTCTTATTCTCCTCCTTCATTGCCTTTGAAGTCCATGGATATAGCACAGTCTTCCCCTTCTGCGGTTCCCCTTTATGGAGCTCACTAAGGAACCATAGTTGCTCTCGTGGCAGGAAAATTTTGCTACAACCCAGGATGTCAGTTGTGACACGCATAGTTTGCTGCTCCACAGCCATCCAGGGACTCAGGGTTGGCAGGCTGAGCCACTTAGGGGAGGAGTGATCCCTGTCCTAGACATTCACTCCTCTTCAGGTGGACCAGCCTTCCAACTGATGGAGAAGGCTTTCGCTGCTGCTGGCAATACTGGACTGTCTATCCCTCCGCCCTCCTCTGGTACACTGGTTTCACAAGTCGCACCGAGCGGACACCAGGTGCAAGGGCCTCAAGACATATTCCCATAGGAAGTCCCTTTTCCGCTGTCTTCCCCCGCTTCTCCCGCTGAGGAAGTCCACCGGAAAAGTTTGTGTAAGAGGAAGCACATGGACTCCACAGAGGAGTCGCTAATTGAAGACACAGATTACTCCACCTGCCGATGAACTTGTCCGGCTTATCATGCAGCATGCTTGGAAGGCTCCTGACACCGTCAAAGCTATTCCCCGGAGGCCAGATAAGATTTTGTCCCCTCCTGCTACGGATCCCCATTGGTCAAAAGGTCTTCCTGTGGATGCTTTGGTGGTGGCGGCCGCAACAAAAAAGGATCTGGCAGAGGAAGAAAGCCAGACTGTCTAACAATGAGTCTTGGGCCCTGGACAGGATAGGGAAGTGCACCTTTGCATCAGCGACCTTTACTATCAGGTCCCTGAATTATATGGCACACTTTACCAGGCTTCAAAGGGATCTGATTTCTGAGCTTTCTGAAACCTTGGCTGGTGCCGTGTCTGATGAGGTCTGTGACAAAGTGGCCTCTCAGCTGGCCACCATTGAGTCAATATCTAACTCCTGTATGCGACTGATATCTCACGCATCAGGAGCAGCGGGTTCAGCTGCGGCCTTGAGATGACACACCTGGATGCGCTTGTGCAATTTCGCGGAACCCTTTAAAGCTTCCTTTCTTAACGCTCCCATTAAGGCCTCCTCGTTGTTGGACCCAAAGTTAAAAGCACACTGGCCAGATGTGAACAGGACAGTAGACCCTTTCTGCCATAGGTGTCTGTTATTCTTCCCCTCAACGTGCTTTCTCCCGAAACCAAAAGAGTGGGAAGATATGGTTCAAGAAATCTCAGGGTCCTTTCCGTGACACACAGGCCAAGTTCTCCCCTAGAGGCAGAGAGGGAATCTCACAGGGAAGATGCTCCTTTTGGGGCAGAGGGGGTCCATGTAACCAGGGTTCCAGGGACTCTCCCTGGCCAATCCTACCAACGCTCCTGAAGAGCAGCCCAACTTCTTTCCTCTGGAGGTGGTTGGGGGACGTTTCTCCTTGTACCCTTCTGCCTGGCTAACCATCACCACCGATTCTTGGGTATAAAGAATTATAACCAGAGGTTATCATATCCCCTTCGATCTTTGTCCCGTCCCTTCAAAAAAACCTTCCCGATGTTCCACCCAGTCAAAGGGAAGAAGCAGCACTAGAGATACAAAACCTGCTAAGAAACAGAGTCATCCAAATAGTCCCTCCAGACCAGATAGGATCCGGATTCTACTCAAGACTATTTTTGGTGCCAAAGAAAACCGGGGACTGGAGACCAATTTTGGATCTCAGTGTATTGAACAAGTTTTTGGGAGTACAAAAATTCTGGATGGTCATAATACAGTCTATCCTCCTGCTTTTGGAAAAAGACAATTGGATGCGCTCGATAGATCTTCAAGATGTGTACTACCACATAAAGGTGGACAGGCCATCAAGAAGATTTCTGCGCTTCTGTGCAGGAGCCAGTCACTACCAGTTCAGTGTACTGCCCTTTGGACTCTCTGCAGCCCCCAGAGTGTTCACAAAGTGCATGGAAGTTGTTGCAGCTCACTTGCAACTTCAAGGATTCCAGGTTTTTCCATACCTAGACGACTGGCTCATTTCTGCTCCCACCAGACATCTACTGGAAGAAGCCCTGGCATACTCTCTCCTTGCTGCACAAAGGCTAGGCATAACCATAAACTAGCAAAAATCCAATCTCACCCCATCTCAGTCAACAAAATTCATAGGGGTTATCTTGGACACAAAGAACTGCAGAGCTGCTGTTCCAGAGCACAGAATTTTAAGGATAAAGCAACAACTGATTCCAATCCTTTCAAGGGAGAAATCCACGGCTCACTCGGTTCTACAGCTGTTGGGTTCCATGGCAGCCTCCATCACCATTATCCCCCTGGCCAGGTTTCACATGAGGCTTCTACAATGGCTACTGCTCGCCCAATGGTATCCCTTTCAGCATCCTCTTTCAGCCATGATTCGAGTAACCCACAGGTGCAAATAGGATTTAGATTGGTGGATGACACACAGTCTGTCACAATAGTCTCGCCCCTTCTCTCCCAGCAACCCAAGGCCACAGTGACCACGGATGCCTCCCTGATGGGGTGGGGGGGGCTATGTCAGGGACAGACAGTCCAAGGCACTTGGTCCGAACTGGAGACCCATCTGCATATAAATGTTCTAGAGCTGAGGGCAGTGCTTCTGGCATTGCAAGCATTCCATCCCCTGCTGCCGTCTGGGACAATTGCAATTCAATCAGACAACATGGTGGTGGTCTGGTACATCAACAAGCAAGGTGGAACTAAATCTTACCCCCTTTGTCGAGAGGCCATGAGGATATGGCAATGGGCAATGGCTACCAACCGTTTTCTACTAGCAATGCACATTCCTGGGAGTTCCAATGTGATAGCAGACAGACTCAGCAGGTGCATTCTTCAACCTCACGAGTGGTCCCTGAATCCCTTGATAGCGGCGGAGATCTTCCAACGCTGGGGCCGTCCTTGCTGCGACCTCTTTGCATCGCCGACCAACTACAAATGCAGCAATTACTTCGCCCTGATTCCCCCTCCGGGACAGTCATCCAGGGACGCTCTAGTCCTTGATTGGCCCTCAGGTCTTCTTTATGCATTACCACCCTTTCCCCTCATTCCCCAGTTTCTGAAGAAAGCTTGTCAGATGAAGAGCAAGGTGATCCTCATAGCACCATATTGGCCTCAACAGATTTGGTTCCCCTTCCTTTGGCCTCACCTACTAGATCGACCATGGATTCTCCTTCCAACCCCAGAGTTGATCTCATATCCACAGAACCTGATTCATCCCAACTTGAACAGCCTGAAGCTCATGGCTTGGCTACTCCAATTCCCTTGTTTGCTAGGCAGAATGATCTTTCTTTACCAGTGCGTGATAGTCTCATTGCATCTCATAAGTCTTCCACTTGAATTACTTATCTGAGCAAATGGAAAAGATTTACCTGTTGGCTGAAAGATAAACAAGTAGATCCCTTCTCAGCACCAGTGTCGATAATACTAGACTATCTGGCCGACCTTCTCCAATCAGGTCTATCTGCCTCTACCATTAGAGTTCATTTGACTACAATTTGTAATTTTCATGAGGGTGTCCAAGATTCCTCTCTTATGTCCCACAAATTGTGCAAGACCTTCATAAAAGGTGTGAATCATCTGAAGCCACCTTTTAGAGAACCTGTTCAACCATGGGATTTATCATTAGTTCTACAAGCTCTGACAATGCCACCTTTTGAACCAGCCTCTTCTTGCGACCTCAAGCATTTGTCATGGAAAACCTTGTTTTTAGTTACCATTACTTTTGCCAGACGTATTTCTGAGCTTCAGGCTTTATCTATCAAGAGTCCATACTTGATTTTCCATAGAGATAGAGTGTCTCTGAGAACTAATCCATCTTTTCTGCCAAAAGTGATCTCTGAAATGCCCATTAATCAAACCATTGAATTGTCAGTTTTCTTTCCCAATCATTCAAACAGAGGAGAGTATTGCCTACATACCCTAGATATCCACAGGCAAATCTGTTTTTACTTAAACAGGACAAGGTCCTTTCATAAATCTGACCAGTTATTTTTGGCCTTTTCTGGACCTAGATTAGGATCTGCTGTTGCTAAGGTCACATTAGCTAGATGGTTGAAGGACTGTGTGACCTTCATTTATACACAATGTAATATCTCGTTGCCTACTACCATGAAAGCTCATTCAACAAGGTCGGTAGCAACTTCTGCTGCCTTCCATGCCAGAGCTTCTTTACACGACATCTGTGCAGCTGCAACTTGGGCTACGCCTCATACCTTCATCAATCATTACAAATTGGATTTGGCCTTCAGGGGAAGAGCATCTTTCGGTTCTGTGGTGCTCAGGAATGTCCTTTCATGAGAGCCTCCTAGGAATAGAGGTAGCTGGGGACTCTGTCCCATGCGTAAGAAATAAACGAGGATTAACAATATCAGATAAAGAAGTTATGTGTTACCATAATGTTCCATCTGTATTGTTGATCCTTGTTCAGTCATTACAACCCTCCCTCCTGTGGTTTCTAGTGGATCTCACCATCCGGTTCTCTTACGTTATTTGACCAGAGGTAGCCTGTACCTTCTTTGACTTGCAAACTCAATCTGAGGTAACAAGGAGAGGGGGATTGTGGGTAAAAGTTTAGCTCGAGAGTTTGAAGCTGAAGTGAGCTTGGAAAATGGCCAGCTAGGTTCCGAGGTCTGAACCGATACCGATGCGTAATGACTGAACGAGGATCAACAATACAGATGGAACATTATGGTAAGACATAACTTCTTTTTCTTGACCGATTAAATACAAAGTATTCCCATCACATCATGTAATGAAGTCATCACATTGGTTAAAACTTCACTATGCAATTTTAAAAACATATAAATCTACATCATGACTGTTTTGAACCATTAAATAGTATATAAGCAATGGTAATCTTGAAATGAACAATAAAAAAAGATGGCAAACTTTGCTTCATGTTTAAACACCACTAACAGAGTTGAAACCCATGCATATGTAGAAACGCAAACTTGTGTATACATGTATATATACACATCAACAGTATTACCTACACCACTAAACAAAAACAACCTGCTACATTTCAAATTTTGTTTGACCACTTTCCTACCCCATGATGTATATAAATCAAATTAATGATCCATAAGCTCTTTAATAATGTCTAAATCCACATTGTTACTAAAACTGCCCTTATTTTTGTTAAAGAGAAATTAAACTCTGATTTGAGTTTCAAATAACTTGAAATGGACAGTGTTTCATTCAAGCCATAGTTATTGTTGACTGCATTGCACCTCAATTGCCAGAGCAATTCTCTAAATTCCAAGATCACCTCAAATGGCCCATCCCTTGTGTCGTCACTCTGAACTTGTTCCAGTGCTGAAAATTTAAAATGATGTTGTGGGTGCTCTAAAATATGTTTGGCCAGTGCATTCTTGGAATTACCTTTTCTAATATCATATACATGCTGGTATATACGTTTGTGTAATTTGTTAATTGTTTTACCTATATAAAATTTTTCACATAGCTGACAAATTTCTCTTAACAAAAATAAGGTAACAATGTGGATTTAGACATTATTAAAGAGCTTATGGATCATTAATTTGATTTATATACAGCATGGGGTAGGAAAGTGGTCAAACAAAATTTGAAATGTAGCAGGTTGTTTTTGTTTAGTGGTGTAGGTAATACTGTTGATGTGTATATATACATGTATACACAAGTTTGCGTTTCTACATATGAATGGGTTTCAACTATGTTAGTGGTGTTTAAACATGAAGCAAAGTTTGCCATGTTTTTCTATTGTTCATTTCAAGATTATCATTGCTTATATACTATTTAATGTTTCAAAACAGTCTTGATGGGAATACTTTGTAGTTAATCGGTCAGGAATATGTGTTATTTGTTTAATGAATTCTGAAGAAGTCTAGTGGTTAACGCCTGACGAAAGCGGTTAATTTAATAAAGAATTTTGCTCAATGGCATCTTACAGTCCTTTAATTAGACAGCTGCTATCATTATGGGAGTTGCTCTTCCTGATTTTAGCCATGCATTTTTCCTTTTGTTATATAACCAGTTAAGGTTAGGATTCCACTGGTGTGGTTTGTTTGAGATTACTTAGGTACACCAGCCTCTCTACAGCCATTTATGTGGTTGTATATGGTCTCTGTGAATAATTCCCTATAAGTTACTGTGAATGTAAAATTGGAAGAGGCATTGAATTTTGCCAAACTATCACTTAATAGGATGTAGTTTACTTTGGAATAGTTCCACCCTCACCAGCGAGGATGTGACACTGGCTGGGGTAGGGATCACTGATGTCCATATTTATGAGTACCAGGGCCAGTATTTTTGAACCTCTGGGGTCTACATGCACTGTCTGGTCAAGAGTATAATGGCAATGAGCCTTTATGCTGCCCATGGAGTTTCTTTTTTCAGATATCTTACTTAAATAAGGTCAGTAACTAATAATAAATTAGTATGTTGAAACTTATCTGTCAGACAAATGATATACACATTATTTCATAGATTTAGACCATGTATAACTTTATACCCTCAAGCCAACTTTGATATTCACTTTATCTATAATACATGTATATATTGCATTTTGTAATTCACTTTGTATTTAATTTCATGTATCTATTGTGATTTCCCTGGACTGAGACTGAAATTTGTCCCGTGGAATCAGCGCTGTACCCTAGTTAACACATTCAAAATAAATAAATAAATATGAATTACAGGAAGTTTGAAACCCCCTAGAGAAATGCAAGGTAAGTAACATGAGTAGAAATTTACAGTTGAGTTAAACAGCATTTTTCTTTTTCTTGTGCCTATTACCACCTCTGATGAAGCAGCCAGGACCTCACAGAATGCTTTAAGCAGCATTTTTTTTGGGGGGGGGGGGGTACAGGACCCAGCAGTTAATTATTGGGTCCTTCATGTCCCATGTAGTAACAGGCTGCCAGACTGATCTATGGCATTTTTTAGTTTCACCAACCGCCTAAATGCTAGGGTAGCAGGAAAATTAAACCAGCAGCATGAATCTGTCGCCAAAAAAATGTTTTCACTAGCTTGTCACTCCATTTCCCAGTGAAGGAAATGTCCCTCCTGTAAACAGAATCAACTTATTAGAGGGCATGATAGTAGCTGCTCAGCAAACAGTGGGTGTGCTAATAGCTGAACTTCCCTTATTTGTTGCATTTAGCTGTGTGGTGAGCAGCAGTGTGTTGAATAGATGTTCTGTTGTTACTGCTACTGTGTTCTTCAACTGTAGCTGACATACAGTTATTGCTGCTGTTTTTATTTTGCTGTTCTACCTGTTTGTTGCTTTAATCTTTTGAATGATTGATCTGAAGTAGGGAGTTCATTTGTCAGCAACCTGTGGGTCTTGGATCCGATATCGGATCCGAGCCGGCAACTTGTTTCAAGCTAATGGATCCGAGTTCCTAGCTCCTCCCCTCACCCATAACCCCCTGCAAACCCTCTATGACCTCAGATCTAGTTTGCCGCGCTTGTGGATAGCTGGATTCCTGTGAGCTCGACTAGTAATTGTCAGTTAAGTGTGATTTTTCTGTCAACTTTCTTCTTTTTTCACAAAAATATAAAGTGTGTCAGTGTTAGGTTCCCTGTAGAGTAAAAATATTTTTCTTTTAAGTAGTTTTTTCCCTCCCTTCACTGGTCGTTAGAGAGTGTGTGTGTGTTGTGTTTTGGGGCCTGTGTGTGTGTGTTTATCACTACTTTTTCTTTTAAGTATGGCTGAGGCCCCAAAAGCCATTTTTTCTAAATGTACCGAGTGTGGTCATAAGCTCTCCCCGGCTGATGGCCACACTCAGTGCTTTCGGTGCTTTGGGGTTGAACACCTCACCTCAGGCTATACCATTTGTGCAGCGTTCAACCCCAGGGCACTGAAAGAGCGGAGGTCGAAGCTGGTCTTGGCAGGACTTTTACCCCCGGACTCAGCTCCGGCCGCCGCTGCTCCTGTGGCTCCACCACAGGCCGTGGTTGCTGCCATTCCTGCCCCCCTTCCTCCGGCTGGGACTCAAACTCCCGCTAAAGTGCCGGAGGACAGGGAGGCCAGGAGGGAGAAACGGAGGGAGAAGCACCACAAGCGGCGAGCCGAGACCTCCGCTTCGGCCCCGCCAGCTAAGCGGGCTTCTCCCTCCACTGCTTCTAGGTCTCCTCCTCCTCGGCTCCGATCCCCTTGTTTCTCCCCAGGGCCCGAGGAGGAGGAGGCCCGATCTCCATCGAGGTCGCATTCCAGGCCTGCCTCGGTGACCTCTTCGAGATCGACTTTCAGTATGTCCGATGCAGACTTGGACCGGATGATGCGCAGGTTCATCTAGGCCCAGATGCAGATGGGAGTGCTCTTGCCTCCCCCCCCCCTTCGGGGGGGGGAGCTCGACACCTTTTTTCCATCCTATTGCTCCTTCTCCGACCCGCTATCCGGGTTCGGAGCGTTCGGAGCCGAGCAGAGTTGGAGCCGGGGGTGGGTCGGCGCCGACAGTACTTGGTACTTCGGATCTGACCCTACCCTCGAGCCTGTCGGATCCGACCTCTCGGAGCCGTGGCCCAAGCTTCAGATCCGAGGGATTCAGTGTGCCTTCGGCTCCATCCAGGTTGGAGCGCACTGGTCCTTCGGATCCGATGGTCTCGGCGCCGGTTCCGATTCTTTTATCGGATCCGAGTGGGAGCCGACTCTCGGATCCCAGAGAGAGTGGTTCCCCCTCGGCTTTTGATGTTGTGGAGAGGGCTCTGTTGAGAGCATCCGGACCCCTGGCCCTTGTCTCGGCTCCTCCCTGCACTCCCTCTCTGCTGGGCCAGGCTTCCATCACCCGGCCAAAGGGACAGCCTGCTTCAATGTCCCAGATGGTTCCATTGGAACAGGATGTTGCTGGCGAGGCCTCCTCGGACAGCCCCCCCCCGAGGAAGTGCCCCGCAAGTATAAGTGCAAGAGGAGGCACGTGGACTCCCCTGAGTCCTTAGCTGAGGACACGGACTTGGAGGAAGGGGAAGGCTCCTCAAGATCACCCCCTGAGGATGTCTCCTTTGGAGACATCATAAAGATGCTGAGGATCAGAGGTGGGTGGTCTGCCCCCAAGTCTTCCTTCAACGAGTCCGTGTTTCTGGAGGCATTTGAAGCAGGCCCGTCTACCTCTTGGGTGTCCCCCCCGGCCGACCCCTTGGTGGACCTTATTACCACCAGGGCGTGGAAGGATCCGGACACCGTGGAGCCAATACCAAAACGCCCGGACAGAATACTAAGTCCCCCCTCAGACCAGTCGCACTGGAGCAAGGGCCCCCCCCTGTAGATGCCATGTTGACGGCAGCAGCCACGAAGAGAGAACTAGCTCAGGAGAGCCCCTCAGTCCATCCACTGAGCAAGGAGTCCCGCTCAATGGACTGCTTAGGGAAGCGAGTTTTTAGTTCAGCGACCTTCTCGGTAAGGTCTCTGAACTATATGGCACATGTCATCAGGATGCAGCGGGATCTTATCAAAGAATACGCTGCCTCCCCCCCTGAGTCCATGTCGGCGGAGGACAAACAATTGTACTCCACCCGAATGGCCACTCTGAGATCAATTTCAAATACCTCTATGCGGCTATTGTCCCACGCCACCGAGGGAGCCGCTAGGGCTAGCGGAGCAGGCCTAGTCATGAGACGTCAGGCCTGGCTCCATCATTGTGACTTTGCGGAGCCTTTTAAAGCGTCTTTTGCGAACGCCCCTTTCGATGGTTCTGCCCTGTTTGGCAAAACGGTTCGCGAGACACTTGTCCAGAGCGAGAAAGATGGGAAGACGTTGTCTGCTGTCAGAGTCCGCTTCTCTGCTCCCCAGTGGTCCTTTTCGAAGAACCAAAAGGGTCAGAAGAAGATGTGGTTCCGGAAATCGCAACATTCCCAACCCGCTCTGGACAACCAATCCTTCCGTGGCAGAGGAGGACAGGGAGGACGCCGCCCCAGGGGCAGAGGGGCTCCGAGAAACTTTGGGTCCAGAGAACCTTTCTCTGAACGGCCCATGTAGCAGCCCTGAAGGGTTGCCCGGCTGCTCCACTCTGGAGGCAGTCAGGGGGCGCTTCTCGGAGCACCTAGCGGCATGGGAGTCCATCACGACAGACCGCTGGGTGCTTCAAATTATATCCAGAGGGTACAAAATACCATTACTCCATGTCCCCAAATTCAAGAACCTCCCCAATGTACCACCCAATCAGAGGGAGGCCGCAGCCGCAGAAATTCAGCAGCTGCTAAGAAAAAGAGCCATCCAGCCCGTCCCCCAAGACCAGCTCGGATTAGGGTTCTACTCCAAGTTCTTTTTGGTGCCAAAAAAGACTGGGGACTTGAGACCGATTCTAGACCTTTCCCTCTTGAACCTGTCGGTAACCAAGGAAAAATTCCTAATGGTCACTCTTCAATCTATTCTCCCCCTTCTAAGGGAGAACGATTGGATGTGCTCTATAGACCTCAAGGATGCGTACTACCACATTCTAATGGACAGACGATCCAGGAGGTTCCTCCGCTTCCGGCTGGGAGCCAGTCACTACCAGTTCAGGGTCCTTCCCTTTGGCCTCACCACAACCCCCAGGGTGTTCACCAAGGTATTAGCAGTGATTGCGGCCCAACTGAGACTCCAGGGAATACAGGTCTTTCCGTACCTGGACGACTGGCTCCTGACCGCCCCAACAAGGCATCTACTTTGCTCAGCCAGAGATTTCTTTCTCCACCTAGCCCCACAGTTAGGCATCACCATCAATGCCGACAAATTCCTTCTGGCCCCGACACAAGTCATAGAATTCATAGGAGCCAGAATAGACACCAGAGAGCTACGAGCCTTTCTAACGTCCGAGAGACTTTGGAATTTGCAACTCCATGTGCGGGCTATCCTCCAATCAGAGACCCCACCAGCGGAATTGGTCCTGAGGGCACTGGGCTCCATGGCGGCAGCAATTACGCTCCTTCCATGCGCCCATCTGAACATGTGGGTACTGCAATGGACCCTTCTAGTGCAATGGTCCTTTCTGTCCCTTCCTCTTCACCACCCCATTGCTATCAGCAAGGCTTGCAGGAGGGCTCTATTATGGTGGCTCCATGCTTCGGACCTCCATACGGGCCGTCCCTTCTGCACCTCTCCCCCTCTTGCCACGGTGACCACGGACACCTCCCACCTCGGGTGGGGGGGGCATTATTCAGGCAGGACGGTCCAAGGCACGTGGAATGATACAGAGACCTCCCTGCATATCAACGTTCTGGAGATGAGAGCAGTGCTGTACGCGTTGCAAGCACTTCAGAATCTCCTCCCCATAGGAACGATTGCAATTCAGTCGGACAACATGTCGGTTGTCTGGTACATCAACAAACAGGGGGGAACCAGATCTTACCCTCTATGCCGCGAAGCCATGAGAGTTTGGGAATGGGCGATCTCCACCAACCGCTTTCTGATTGCAACACACATTCCGGGGTGGACCAACATCCTAGCGGACAAACTCAGTCGCACCCTTCTTACCCCGTATGAGTGGTCTCTCAATCCACTAGTAGCGAAGCAGATATTCGCAGTATGGGGGCAACCCTGCTGCGATCTTTTTGCATCTCCCTCAAACACCAAATGCGGCAATTTCTTCGCTCTTATTCCCCCCCCCGGGGAAACTCCAAGAGATGCTCTGGTGCATGCTTGGCCACCCGGTCTACTTTATGCCTATCCTCCTCTACCCCTGATGCTGCAACTCTTACAGAAAGCCTCGCGGTTGGGGAGCAGGATGATCCTCATTGCCCCATTCTGGCCTCGGCAAATTTGGTTCCCTTACCTGTGGTCTCACCTAGTGAATCCTCCTTGGATTCTGGATCCCAGTCCGGATCTAATCTCCCATCCGTCGGACTTACCGACCCCAAATCTGGACAATCTGAAACTGACAGCTTGGTTGCTCCAGTTCCACTCCTAGTTAGGACTCCCGGTATCTCTTCACCAGTCAAAGCCATCCTTGTGGCAGCGCATAAGCCCTCCACCAGGAAAGTGTACTGCAGTAAATGGAAACGTTTCTCCATCTGGGCGGAGCATCATGATCTAGATCCCTTTACAGCTCCTCTTCCATCCATATTAGACTTCCTAACCGAACTTTTTCAGGAAGGCGCTAGTTGCTCAACCGTCAAAGTGCAATTGGCAGCCATCTCACATTACCATGTGGGATATGATACAGGGCCTTTGATGTTGGCCAAGTTGTGTAAAACCTTTCTCAAGGGCACCTTCTTGCTTAGACCTCCTATAAAAGAAGCTGTACCACCGTGGGATCTTTCACTAGTTCTTCAAGCCTTGACTGCTCCACCTTTTGAACCCGCTGCTTCAGTAGATCTCAAATTCTTGTCCTGGAAAACAGCATTCCTTGTAGCCATCACTTCTGCAAAAAGAGTTTCGGAGCTTCAAGCTCTTTCTGTGAAGCCTCCTTATTTGATCTTTCACCCGGGCAGAGTGTACCTCAGGATCAATCCCTCTTTTCTTCCCAAAATAGCATCAGAAACCAATATAAATCAATCCATAAATTTACCGGTTTTCTTCCCTAACTATCAGAATAAAGGAGAGTACAAGCTGCACTCATTAGATGTTCATAGGCAGCTATGCTTTTATACTCATAGAACAGCTGGTCATAGACAATCCGACCAGCTGTTCATTTCCTTTGCCAAATTTAATTTGGGGAAAGCAATAGCAAAAGTATCTCTATCACGCTGGATTTCTCATTGTATCCTATTAGCGTACCAAGCCAATGGGAGACCCGCACCTGAAGGAGTTCGCGCACATTCCACTCGTTCCATCTCTACTTCTGCGGCCTTCAAGTCTAGAGTCCCATTGGATGATATTTGTTCGGCAGCCACTTGGGCTTCATCTCATACCTTTATTAACCACTACAAACTGGACGTGATTTCTAGAGGGAGAGCATCCTTTGGCTCTGCGGTGCTTCGCAATATCCTTCCATGATGGCCACCCAAGGTTCAGGTAGCTGGGGACTCTGTCCCACAGGTTGCTGACAAATGAACTCCCTACTTCAGATTAAGAAGTTATGTTCTCACCATAACGTTCCATCTGAGTAGGTAGCTTCATTTGTCTGCAACCATCCCCCCTCCTTCCCCCTGGCCTTCTTCGGATCTATCTTAGTTGGATACCCGTTTTGGGTATATATTGAGGGGCAAACTCGATCTGAGGTCATGGAGGGTTAGCAGGGGATTATGGGTGAGGGGAGGAGCTAGGAGCTCGGATCCATTAGCTTGAAACAAGTTGCCGGCTCGGATCCGATATCGGATCCAAGACCCACAGGTTGCAGACAAATGAAGCTACCTACTCAGATGGAACGTTATGGTGAGTACATAACTTATTATTTTCTGCTGAGCTTGCTACTAATTAGATCACTATAGCTGCCTGCACTTACTATACTGAAACCTTGGCTTGTAAGTTCCTGTGTAGCTATTCTCTAAACTACTAATTATATATTGGTTATCACTTGCACTTGTAAGGCATACTCCCAGCTGGTGGACATGGAGGAACAATCAGTAGAAGAGATAAGTGAGATATTTCATTTTGTTATCTGTTTTTAAGTTCATTTTAAGTCTGTATCTGCTTTTGCTAATCTTGTTAAGTCTATGTTAGCAATTCTAGTAAGTAGCTGCACTGCATTTTGCAATTTATGTGGTGTTACTCTTGATGTCCTTACATTCACCCCTGCAGTATTCATGACTTATGGGATTCCCTGCCATGAAGCCCATCGTCTGGCCAATATACCAGAGCCCACCATTGCTTTAACGTACGCTGAATGTCACCAACACACTCCTTGCATAGTGTAGGACACAAAGGTAGCTTTCAGGTATACCATTCTCAGAACTTCTTTGCCTCGCGTCCGAATGCTGTTTTTAACCATTGGTCTGTTTGCTTCCCTCCGTTTGTTTGCCTTTTTTTTCTGTTTGTTGGAATTTCGGTGATTACTCCTGTTTGCTAAAGTCTTCACCATTGCAGATAAGTACCCAGTTGAGGTTTTTGTTCTTTTCTTGCCTTTATGTGCTGTTTGGGAGGTTAATGTCATCCAGAAAGATTAACTACCACTGTGGGAGACAGATTCCCCATAAAGACTGCCAAGATAAGTGCCTTTTTTGCCTAGGAGCGTCTAATGAACATGCGTCTTGTTCAGTTTGTCAGACATTTGTCCCGAAAACCCTTCATAGTAGGCTTTCTTCCCTTTCATTGTATCTTGAGAACCAGTGTCTTAAGCTTCTTGCTAAAGATACTATGGATGGAACTTCTTGCCCTGAGGGTCAGCCTTCAGGGAAGAAGAAGGTGAAAAAGGTAAGATTGGAATCTTCCGCTGTCCAGCTTCTGCTGGGTGTTTCTCCCAAGGTTATTACAAACCCAGAGAGTCACCTGGTTGTGTTGTTGGATTTATCTGCCATGTCCGGGTTGCAGGCTGGTGAGGATCTGGCAGGCAGCACATTCGACAAGGCTTTACAAGCGTCCATTTCTGGAATTCAGGGAGAACCACAATTGATTGTTTCCAAGGGGTCTAGGGGAGTTTTGCAGTTTCTTATTTAGGAAGCAGTTCCTACTATGGTTGTGGAATGCCGTCTTGAGTCAGGGCTTTCCCAGTTTTCTAGGACGTATGTCCCCGTAAAAAAGAAACAGAAAACTAAACATGTTTCTTTTGCTCCTAGGGATCCACAAAGTAAGTGGCAGGCCTTTACTCAGGTGTTATTTAATGCTTTACTGTCATTAAGGCCTCCTCAAGGGATTTTGGTTCCTGCTCCTCCTTGGTCCTCTTCTTCACCTAAAAGGTCCAGGGAATTGAATTCTTCTGAGGAAGAGCTGGATTTTGATGAAGAATCCCTTACTTATTCTAACCAGATTCATTCTCCTTTAGACTACAGGAGGAGAAATCTAATATTCCAGATACTGCTTCTGAGGAAATTTCCTTTGGGGACACAATCTGTAGGATGATGTAATTTTTTAAGTGGGATTGTGCCCAGGTTTCTGATATCCATAAGAGGTACTATGAGTTACAGCAGATGGACTCTCCTAAACATGCAGCTATTCCTCCTGTCTTGGTTGCTTTCCTATATGTTTTTTCCAATGCCTCTAAAGCACCTGATTCTCTGTCCCTGTTCCCAAGAAGTCTGTTAGGTTTTATAGGGTGCCTGAGGATTGTTCCTTTTTGTTTAAACGTCCTGCTGCTGACCCCTCTGTGGTGTCTGTAGCCTGTCTCAATTGCTTCCTTCATTCAAGTTACTGCCTTCTGACAAGGGCAACAGAACCATGGACAAGCTATGTAAGAAGGTTTATACTTCATTTACCCTAGCTTTTAGGGTTGTTAATTATCACACCCATATATCTAGGTATGCGTTGGATCTTCTTTCTCAGTCTTGTTAGCTTTCTATCTGATCTTCCAGACTCTGAGAGAAAATCTTCTGCTCTTTCCTTGCTGGGGACTTCCTCTCAAGTAGTTCATCATTCTATTAAATGTAGATATGATGCAGCAGATGCCTTTTCTAGGGCTGCTGCTTTTTGATCAGTGATGAGGAAGTATTCTTGTTTTAGGCTTCAACCTTTACCTGATGATATTAAGGCTAAGTTGATGGATGCTGCTCTGGATAATAAACTTCTATTTGGGGAAATGGCTGCTGGTTTGTTTAAGTCTCTTCAGAACAAGGGGAAGGCCTTACAGGACCTTAAACATGTCTTTATTTCTCCTGTGCCTACATTTCAGAGAAACTACCCTTCTAAGCTAGCCTTTGTTTGTAGGCAATCTTGCTCTTCTGCTAAAGGTAAAAAGGGTGGTAAATGGGCTCCCTCTGCTAAGGCCACTCAGATTGCAGGGATTCTAAAGCCTTCCTTTCCTGACAAACCAGGTGCTGTCTGACTTTCCACCTGTTCCCAGCCACATTCCTCTTTTTCTTTGCCTTTCTCTTTTCCTTCGTATTTAGCTTTGAATCACCCAGGATTCTTGGGTTCTGTCAATCATTCGTCAGGAGTACTTCATGGTAAGGATTTCCTATCCTCCTTTTATGGGCATTTATTAGCCTCCTCGGGAACAAATTCCCTTTTTCCCAGAGGTTCTTTGAGATCTCTTGTCTCAGGGTACTATTCAAGAGTGCCTGTGTCCCAAAGGGGGAAGGGGTTTTATTCAAGAATGTTTCTAGTGTCCAGAGGAGACGGTACTTAGAGACCAACTCTAGACCTCTCCCATCTAAACACTTTTCTGAAGGTGCCTTCCTTTAATATGTTGTCCCTTCAGACCCTTTTTCCTCTCTTGCTCCCTCAGGCCTTTCTCTTGTCTCTGGATCTCAAGAATGCTTATCTCCATATTCCGATCCATCCTCTTTTCAGGAGGTTTTTCCATTTCTCTGTTGGTTCCTGGCATTTTCAATTCTGTAATTTGCCCTTTGACCTTTCTACTACCCCAAGGGTGTTCACCAAATGCCTCACTCCTGTGACTGCTTTTTGCAGGCTTCAAGTAATCCAACTGTTTTCTTACTTGGATGACCTGCTGATTCATTCGTCCTCTCCAGAGGTCCTTTTGCAAAATCATCATTTTACAAAAAGTCTTCCCTGACTCCTTCTCAGAATCAAGTCTTTCTGGGTTGCAGAATTCAGATGGTGCCAATACTGGCATCTTTGCTTTCTCCAAAGGACTTAACTCTCATTTGTTACTATCAAAACTCTTTGTCTGACTTCCATTACAGCCAGGGAGTTTCTGAAAGCTCTGGGGTTCATGGCTTCCACCATTACAATACTGCCTCTGGCCAAACACCACATGAGGAAGTTCCAGTGGTTTCTGAAGTTGGTGTGGCTTCAACATGTGCAGTTTCTCATCTCCCTTGTCTCAAGAAGTAACTTCTGTGGTAGATTCAGCAGTTGTCTCTGAAACCAGGGCTTCCTTTTCATCTTCCTCTTCCGTCTCAGGCTCTGTTCACAGATGCTTCAGATGTGGAATGGGGAGCAATGTTTGCCTCCCTGAAGGTTCAGGGAGTGTGGTCGCCTCATCAGCAGAAGGAGCACATCAACGTCAAAGAGATGAGAGCTCTTATGCTGGGTCTTCAGGCCTTTCATCCTCCTTTTCTCTCCTGGGCCTCTCAAGGTATTCACAGACAATGCTGCAGTGATGTGGTATATCAAGAAATAGGGGGGGGGGGGCAAGATCTTACCTTCTTTGCTGACTGGAACTTCTGGTATGGGATCTGGCTGTCACATATCAAGTGACTCTTCAGGCAGTTTATATTCCTTCAGATCAAAACATTGTGGCAGACACTCTGAGCAGGTCCTTCAGTCAGTCCCATGAATTATGCTTTACAGGGATGTGTATCTGGACATTGTTCACCACACATCACATGCCTCTGTCTTATGCCATAGTCCTAGGTCCTCTGGTATGGAAATTGGACACCCTCTCATTTTCTTGGAGGGGGATGTTTCTTTATGGATTTCCTCCCCTTCATCTCATTCCAAAAGTCTTGTCCAAAATTCAACAGAATGCTCCCAAAATCTTGTTGATGACTCCCTTTTGGCCATTACAGCACTGGTTCCCTCTACTTCTGCAAATAGCCAAGGGGAATCATCACAAGTTACCTCACAAGGTGGATCTACTCACACAAGACAAGGGATCTCTCATCCATCCCCACCTGTCCATGCTTCAACTGACACTGTGGATGATAGGGTTTTGATTCCTCATAGGCACCTTTTTTCTGAGGACGTGCTGCAGATCCTGCAGGAGGCCAGAAAACCTACTGCTAGGAAATCCTGCTTATCTAAATGGAAGAGGTTTTCTATTTGGTGTCTCTCTTAATCTAAACCCACTTACTGTGGATGTTCCTTTGGTTGCTCAGTGCTGGGTTGGCCTGTTCATCTAATAAGGCCCACTTATCAGCTCTTTCTGCTTGTCTGCCTTTTACTCCTCCATTAGCTTCTAGATTTGAGGTTAAGCAATTTCTTAAAGGTGTCCGTAATATTAGACCTCTAAGGAAGCCTGTTCCTCCTCCACCCTGGGATCTTAATTCATTCTGGAGAAATTGACTCAGGGTCCCTTTGAGTCTGCTGTTTCAGCTTCTTTGCAACATTGTTCTTGGAAGACAGTTCTTTTGTTAGCGCTTACTTCTGTCAGACAGGTGGCTGAGTTGCAAGCCCTTATGACTTGTCTACCTTTTTGATATTTCATGAGGAGAGGGTGTACTTGCATACTAATCCTTCTTTTATGCCCAAGGTGGTTAATGAGTTGTCACTTAGTCTATTAATTTGCCTACTTTTTTCTCCTCTCCGTAATCTGGCAGTGAGAGGACGCTGCATACCTTAGACGTGCATAGACAGCTTAGATTTTATTTAGATAAGACTAAAGCTATCAGAAAATCTGATCAGTTGTTTCCTTTCATCGTAGGTCTTTAGGATTGGCTGTTTCCAAGCAAAGTATTTCTACTTGGCTTTCAAAGGCTATTTCTTTTTGTTACACTTTTCATGGCAAGAGCATTCCTTCTTCTTTGAAGACTTATTCTACTAGAGCTGTGGCTTCTTCTGGTGCTTTATTAAGGGCTTCCAACACTAATTCTGTTCTTGAAGCAGCTACCTGGACTTCTGTGCATACTTTTACCAAGCATTACAAGTTGGATGGTATCTCCAGAGCTAGAGCTGGTTTTGTTGATGCCATTCTTCATGGCTTCTTAAAGGGCTCTACTGCTGCTTCCTCCTCCCAAGTTTCTTCTTGAGTTTTGGCCTCTCCCATAAGTTATGAATACTACAGTGATGAATGTAAGGACATAGTTCAGTTGTGTAAAATCTTACCGTAACGGTAGATGTCCTTGCCTTCACCACTGCAGTGATCACTCTCTCCCTCCATCCCCCTAGTCTTTTTTCCTTCCTGGATGTGCAGGTTCTCTTTGGTTTTCCTTGGACTGCTGTTCCTACTAGGGCAATCAGTTCTGAGGATGGTACCTGAACATCACCTTTATGTCCTACGCTATGCGAGGAGTGTGTAGATGACATTCAGTGTACTTTAAAGCAGTGGTAGGCTTTGGTAGACTGACCAGGCGATTGGCTTCATAGCAGGAAATCCCATAAGTTATGAATACTGCAGTGGTGAAGGCAAGGACATCTACTGTTATGGTAAGATTTTATACAACTGTACTGTATTGAACCCTGTTTTCTTTCTTGCGAGACAGTGAGAGTCAAGCTAGTTCAGGTGCTGTGATTGCTTTAAGGCAGTTCCAGACTTTTTAACAACTGAGCTAAGTCTCTAAGAATTTTTCATTCTCATAAGCTGTTATTGCTGTGTTCATTTAAATTGATGCTGGTTTGAGATAGTTCCAACACATTCAACAATACAATAGAGATTAGTGGAGTTAGTATTATTTTCTTTATTATATGTTTTTATGTTCATTTTAACAATCTGTATATGTTTAGCTAAGTTCTTTAAACTTATGTTAACAATTCCAATAAATAGCTGCACTGCATTTTGCCATTTTTAATTGTTGTTATTAAACGCTGTTTTCTTTCTTGCTAGGAGTGTGAGTCAGGATAGTTCAGGAGTTGTTAACATAGTTCCAGGCCATTCTGCAACAGAGCTAAATGTCTCATTTTTTTTCTTAAACTTAGTGTGTCTCTTGTTGCCCATCCCTTATGATAAATTGAGCATGTAATTCCTTCCCTCTCTTCTTTTATCAACTGTTGTCAGTAAGCACAAAACTATTATTTTGTGAAGTCTCTCCACTTACAGTATTTAAATACATTAGGCTTCCCTCTCTGCTGCATAGTGCCACAATACAGAGTGCCCACCAACACATTTGGGGTTGTTACTTTAAATATGATGGCTCTTGAGCTGCTTGCCCTTACTATAAAATTGTCTTTGGTAGGTTTTTCTGTTGTCATCTTTTCTGCTTATACTAGTGACCACCGGAGGATCAAATGATAAGTTCATCCCATTTTGACTGGTAAAGCATAAGATACCCTGTATTTCATATTATCTTACCTCCTTAGTGTTGTCTTTACTTTAATCAGCTGGATGGAAGGTCAGCTTGCTAGTTTCACCTCTATTGTCAACCTTTTAACACTAGGTATCCCAAGACACTGTACAAACTGCCTTATGTTCACAGATATTGAACTTGTATAAAACACTAATACTTCATCTGTAAGAAGTGTAAATACCAAATTAAAATGAAGGCTTCTCTCTTACCTAAAAACTGCCCCTATGTGCATACTTCTCCACCATAATCCTTCTCTAATCACATCACAATGTTTTATGTTGAGGCTGTAAAACAATCCCTCCCAAAGCCTTCTAGAAATAAGGGGATTAAGACTCGGCAAATATCAGACCACTCATCCATCTCATGCGTATCTCCCATAAAGAGTCACCCTAAGCAAAAACACTCCAAATCTATCACTTTGAACCATAACAGCAATAGAAATGTTTTAGAGCTTGATGCCTCAAATGTCGGGTAAACTGACTCGCCACTCACAGGGCTGGAAAAGGAGAGAGTTACAATGAGTTTTCTGTTGGGTGCCAAAATATTTGATGTTACAAGTGCCCTAAAGACCCTAACTCCTGACAAATATGACTATGACACGGTAGTGGTACATGTATAAGTGAAAGATGAAAGATTAAAGCTCTGAGGGATATACAGAGAGACATGTCATAAATCTCTATGCATGCTACAAATGAAGGTCAGGCACTAGTCCTGACATGAATTTTCCTTTGCCTTGACTGTTGCTTGGATACGGAGAAAAAATACTTTGTTTCAGTAATTGGTTAAGTAGCTGATGTCATTCCAGTAGAATCTAGGACATATCTGCATGAAACGAGATGCTTGACAGTCCAGCTTACTTCAGTAAGGATGGTCTACACCTCTTGTTTCAAGGCTTCTGCATACTGGCTAAAGCCTTTGCTCTTCTCTGGTGCCTTTTTTAGGCAGAGTCCAGTGAGGCACATGCCAGTGTATCTAACTGGATCACATTAAGGTGGCTCTTCTCAATACCAGAAATTTAAACAACAAAATGCCTGATCTTGAGGCACTTCTGCATTTAGAAAAGGTCCATGTCTGCATACTGAAATTTAGTTGAAATGTGAAGAGAACACTTTCTCTTTCTTATTTTTCAGACCCAATGGCAACTGTGGTGCAGTCTTCATATTTTTCAAGGAGCATATTACCTCCATGCAAATCTGTAAGGAATAATAGACAAAGTTCTCTGAACTACATATCACTTTAGATAGGACTAATTATCAACTAATGGCTTATTACAGAACACCTTCTTTGTCCCCTGATGATCATATACATACATAAATACCAATATTTCAGGCTCGGGTAATAATGCCCTTCTAGCCAGTCAATATACCAAAGCAATCATTCCCATAATAAGTTGTCCAAATTGGTCTTAAAATATCTAAACTAGCACTTGCAGTAGTATAATTTGGTAGTTTATTCCATGCATCAGCTACTCTTTCAGAGAAGCAATTATTTCATCTCTCATTCCTATATAATCTCTTGCACAGGTTGTTGGATGATTCTTTCCTTTCCTTTGATAACCCCAAACATCCCAGAGGTAGTCTGTAAATGCCCTATATACCCACATAGGGAGTCAGCTTAAATGTCTGTGTAAAACGCTGTACAAGTTCAGATATTTTAATATTTCATATTAACTTAATTTTTTCATTGTAAGGATGCCCTTGGTATATTTCTACTGTACTCTTTCCAATTTGCTCATGCAAGTTGGCACAGTGGCACATTGGCGGATAGCATTGTTGCATCACAACAAGAAGTTTCCCGGTTTGATTCTTGGCTAGGGTGCTTTCTGTGTGGAGTCTGTATGTCCTTCCTGTGTTCATGTGGGTTTCCTCCAGGTGCTCCAGTTTCCTCCCACATTCCAACGACATGCAGTAGGTAGATTGCACACTCTAAATTGGCTATAGGTGTGAGTGAGTGTGCAAGTTTGTGTGGTGTGGAAGAACTACAGCAGTAGGGCTAGCCACCTGGTGGTGTAAACCTTGGCTGTAGATGATTGTCACTGTTGAGGTGATACCCTGACCCCGTGTACAAAAAATGGGAAAAGGGGTTGTGAATGGATGGATGGGGTTTTCTTGTAAGGTTTCCATATTATTATTCCATACTTTAGTTTGGATCTGATGTAACTTACAAACAATGATCTCACCATTTTTGATTTCCTAGACTTTATAAATATTTTTATACAGCCTATAGTTTTATAACTATCATTAACCAATTGGTAGATATAATAGGAAAAACTCAGTACCGGATCTATGCATATACACAGGTTCATAGGTTTATATGTTCATAGGTTGGTACTAGGCTATCGGCCCTAGTGCCTATGCAAGCCTAGCCATAACAATTCCCTGGATATTTCTTCCCACAATATTTACTTCTCTCTGGGCCCCTGTCTAGCAGGGTGACTGACATGATATAGGTTCATAGGTTGGTACATGGAGACAATAAGATCCACTACAGGTAATTTGAAAAAAAAATCTCCCATAAAACTTACTGTCAATAAGACAGATGTCTTCTGTAGGGCAAACCAAAGACAGAGAAGCACGTGTCTTCATGGCCAACAGGATCAAGAAATTATCAGTAATTTATAGTCCCTCTCATTATAGGAAAGAAAAAAGAAAGGACTCCTCTTCACTGCATTCTTACACCTTTATAGGAACATGTCTGTTATAACCACAGATGGATGCCAGTCAGACCTGGACAAGCAGGTCTTTGCTGCTCAGAGTATTTTGCACAATATTAAAATATTCTCCAATACAAAACTTACTATTAAATGAAAGTGGCTTGATACTTCATCTAGTCACTCCAACCATAAGAGGAGGTTTAACAGGATTAAATATCACCAATATGCAGACTCATTTGTCAAAATGGAAGTGAAGAAAATGCAGAGTACAGTTGTTGACAGCAGAATAGTTAATGCTACTACAACCCCTTTCTGAAATAATACAAGTAGCAGCAAAGTGCACTCTCATTCAGGAATTTACAAGCAGGCAAGGAGACAGCCCTCAAACCCCTTTCATCACTGCAGCTAGGCTTCCACCTTTACAATTTTTTATAAACTTAATTCTAGTGTGCATAAGAGTATGCAAAATGAATGCAGCCCAATTCCCAGCCCAGCAATGGTTTTTGAAAAAAAAAATGTCAACAGCCTATGCCTTGACCATAAAATATTACTTTGCACATCTGCCCAACGGAGCCTGAAAGACTGGCAAAAAAAAAATCAATTGGCAAGTGGTCAGGAGAATTAAAGTCGGGCACAAAGAAAATTACACATGCTTAGTAGCAAAAAACTTAAATTATTTTAAGGCAAACACAGAACAGCTAATAGTATTTGGATTTCAAACCACACAGTCTCTACTGCAAGTTCAGCAGTCTAGGGTTGCTTCAGGGGACAAGCCAAGCTTGTACATTTAATGGATATAAAACACCTATTTATCAAACTATTTTTTAATTTTTCTATGAAAGACTGTAGCCTAGTCTGTGATGAAGTGGCCCTTACCCAGATGGTCTTAAGAACAAGGGTAACAGTTTCACTAAATCCATAATCCTGCAAGAACAATAGTAGCAGTTCCTCTAATTAAGGAAACGCTCCAAACACGTCTTTGTAACATGGGAGGAAACCAGAGCACCCGGAAGAAACCCAAATGAATGCAGGGAGGACATGCAGTCTCCACACAGAAGGTACTCCAGATAAGAACTGAACTAGAGAACCTTGTGCTTGTGAGTCAACAACTCAAACTGCTGTACTACTGTGCCATACAAATCTTCTCAGGCATCATAAATTACTAAGTAACTTGGACTTCAACACCCTATTGTTTCCTTTTCCTCCTAAATGTAAGAATTAGAAATAACTCATCTGAATTTCAGTATGAAAAAAAGCATTTGGGATTAGAGAGGTTTATGAGCAAATAAAGGATGAGGAAATTAGATTTGGGTATTAGGTACATTGTAACCTCTGGGCTACAGAAGAAAAAGTTATGTTCTTACCATAACTTTCCATCTGTGTTGTTCATCTTTATTCATTCATTACTGATGGCAAATCTACAATTTCACTCACTCTGTGCTATAGTAAATAGTCAGACCCTTCAGTCTATATCTCCCAAATCTCAAACACTTAGTCTTGATGTATTTATTAGTATATTATTCTCCTGTGCCCAAATGGTCAATTTAGTCAAGTTCTTTGCAGACATGCCCTGTCTGTAACAGATGTAGACAGTTTACTCATTTTTAAGCCATCTGCATATAGACTATAGAAACCTCAGATGAAAAAGATAGATCTCATAGTTACAACCTAAATAAGTAGGGGTTAGGAAAGAGCCCTATGGGAGACCCTGAATGTGACCTACAATTTCACCTGCCCAATTGCTGTATGATACTTATGTTTTAGTTGTAAGCCCTGCAGTTATCCATCTTATCAAGATTACATTAATACTTAGTTGTTCTAATTTATTGATCACTGTTTTAAGTATGACCCTATCAAAGGCTGAAGTCTATATAAATCACATCACAACATACTTTTTCACTTATAACTTTTATTATGTTATTACAGACCATCATCTTACAGGTATAGAGCTACTTTGAACATATGCAAACTAAGATATAGTTTTAAGTCCCAAACTTTCCGAATCTAACAGCTTATTCAAAATAACCTTCTCCATTATTTTTCCACAGCAAGAAAGTAAACTTATGTGTCTATATGAATCTGTGTTTGTCCTATTCCCTTTTGCCTTAAAATGGGTTTAACAAGTGCATGTCTGTTCTTAAGTAATCTTTCCATAGGTTACATAGGTGTGTACTAGGCTAATGGCCCTGGAGCCTTTACAAGCCTAGCCCATAAGATTACCTTGGCATCATGCCACCCGACCTTGGTTCCCAATGTCTCTGTCAAGTAGAGCCACTGGAGTGATCCCCGGGGTGAATTTTCTATTTCCCATCCACTCATCAAGATTTCTCTTGAAGAGGGCCAGTAAGGTGCTCTGTTTGACATGTATGGGAAGTCTACTCCATAGCATGGGCAGACTCTGGGTTATGAACCTGTCCCTCCAGCACATTCTGTTGATTGTGGTAATGAGGTTGAGGTCTCTGGAGCATGTGTTGTGGAGGGATTTGGATTTCCTTAGATGTAGTATTTCTAACAGAGCTGAGTCAGACATGGCTTTGTAAGTCAAGCGGAGATCGCCTCTAAGTAGGCAATATGAGACCGAGAATAGTTGGAGTTTTTTGAGTCTGTCCATATAGGATAAGTGTTTAAGGCCTAGAATCCTCTTTGTGAGGTACGTTTGCGGCCTCTCCAGTTGTTGCAGGTGTCTAGTGAGGTACATGCCAAATGGGGCATTGTACTCGATGCTTGGCCTAATGAGGGAAGAGTAGAGGGAGACAATGACCTCTTTCTTCCCAGATGCAAAACCCTTAGTAATGAGATGTGCCACATAGAAGGACTTTCTGACCACAGTAGCAATGTGGTGGTCGAAAGAGAGGTTGCTGTCAACCTGTGTTCCCAGATCTCTTAAAATGCCTTCTGTGTTCAGTGGACTACCATCGATGTGGTAATTCATGGGAACTGGGTTTTTCCCAAAGGGGATGACGACACATTTTTTGGCATTGAGCTTAAGGCCATGGTTCTGACACCAGTCGTTGGTCTTAGTGAGGCCTTTCTGTAAGATGTCAACATCACTTGGGGAGTTAATAATAGCTCCCAACTTGCAATCGTCTGCGAACTTTGTCAGCCAGAATCCCTTCGTGTTGGCCTGGACTTCACAGAAGTATATACCAAACAGGAGAGGACCCAGGACTGAACCCTGTAGGACTCCACTCATGACTGGTCGGCATTCTGACTTGGAGTCAGCTACTTTCACACTGTGGGTTCTATCTGTGAGCCAGTTTGCAACCCACCTAGTGATATAGGGGTTGATGCCTAGCTTACTGAGTTTTTCTATGATTTCTGAGTGGGGTATGGTATCAAAGGCCTTACCAGATAAAGGCAGGCTGTCTGAACCACCTTGCCTTTATCCACAGCTCTGGTGACCGACTCAAAGAATTCGACCAAGTTGAGCAGGCATGATCTACCTTTCACAAAACCAAATTGTGTCAGATGCAGAGTTTGGAGATTCTCTATATCCTTGTTTATTAGGTCCATGATGATGCATTCTATAGCCTTGCATATCAGACTCGTCAGGCTAATGGGGCGATAGTTCCCAGGGTCTGTAGTTGCTCCTCCTTTGTGGAGAGGGATGACTGTAGCAGTGCGCCATTCGGTAAGGACAAAGCCTGAGGTGAGGCTGTGATTGAACAGGGCACACAGGTGAGGTGCCAGTTCACTCTTTAGTTCATGAAGAACACAGCCAGGGATATTGTCAGGTCCCATAGAAGCTGTGTTCTTGGCCTTGGATAGTGCTGTTTTAACCTGTGCAGCAGTAATGCTGGGTGCCTGGCAATCTACTGTTAATGTGATAAGTCCTTTGGGAGGGGAGAGAGGGGTAAAGTTGGCACTGAATCTGTCAGCCAGTATATTGGCAATATCTGTTGGCTCCATATAGGAGGTACCATTGTGCAGTAGCTCAGAGCAAATCTGGGTATTGCCGTGGAGATTCTTTACATAACTATAGAAGGCATTGTGATTGTCTTTACTATCTGCTGCAGTTCTGTTTTCATAGCTAGCTTTAGAGGATTTGATGAGGGATCTCAACTTTTTGTTGAGGCTGATAAGGGAGGTTTTCCAGTCTTGGGACTTCACCTTATTCCACATCAATTTCCTCCTTCGGTTGTAGAGTTTGTTTATGGCAGGGGACCACCAGGTTGGCTTCCTATTTTTAGAGGAGAGCATCTTGGTTCTATTGGGTATGGTGAGATCCATGCATTTGTGTACGTGTTCATACAGTGCACTGGTGTATAATTCGGTGGTCATGTGACTATTCTCCATTTGCATGGATGCTGTGAAGTTAGCCACCTCTGTTTTTAGGAGCCCAAAGTTAGCTTTGGAGAAGTTTTTCATTGTTGTTACCTTTGCGGGGGGGGGGGGTTAGGGACGTGGATTTCCAAGGTGATTAGTTTGTGGTCGGCTCTAACCAGTGAGGAGTTGACTATTGGTGTAGAGCAACAGTTGCCCATGTTAGTAATGACCAGGTCAAGGATGTTGCAACCTCTAGTGGAGGTAAGAATGAGCTGGTCCAGGACATTGGAATTAATGAATTCCAGGAAACGTTGGGCAAGTGTATTGGTACATGAGTAGTTTCCCAGTTAATGGAGGGGTAGTTGAAGTCACCCAGTATGAGAGTGTTAGGTTGGACCCTAATATTCTCCAGGGTGCTTAGGAACATGGAGTGTGAGTCTTGGGACATGGTTGGGGACCTATAGGAGGCTACGACCTGAATCGCTGTCTTACCCAGTGTTAGCTGCACCTGAAGTATCTCTGCTGCATTATGTTGGGCTACCAGTCTGGAGGTGTGCGCATCCTTTATGAATATGGAAACACCACCACCTTTGGAGCTTCGGTCAAGTTCTGGGGCCAAAAGGTGTGAAATGAGTTATAGCCTGGTAGTGCAGGGGTGCTTTCTGCTGCCTTGAACCAGGTGTCTGTTACAGCACAAATGTCGATGTTCTCCATTTTAAGGAGTGCTTCGAGCGAGTACATTTTTGTAATTTAGACTTCTAGCGTTGAGCAGCATGACCCTCAGATTGCATTTGTTTGTAGCTGTTATAGTGGTAATTTAGTCTTTTGAACACCATCTAAAAAAGGCACTATAGGGGTGGCAAGAGCCTTGGCCAGTATCCGGAAGCCCAGGGATGACGGATGCAGGCCATCTTTGACGAAGCATTGAGGTCTGTCAGTCATGTCATCCCAGGTAGACAGATAATGGATCCCCTTAGAATGACACCAGAAACTTAAACCAATTGTTGAAATCAATCATTTTCTGCTTGTACTGTGGTATCATTCTGGGAGATGGTAAGATGCTGCTCAGGGATAGGGTCATACCTGCCTGGGCTACATAATCTGAGAGCTCCTCCATGTCTCTTTTCATGTAGTCCAGGGAGGTACATCTCAGGTCATTCGCACCCACATGTACAATGACAGAGTCATATTTGTACCTGTTGTCGAGGGACCTGAGTGCATGCATTATGTGGCAGATCCTGGCACCTGACAGAAAGCTGACTGTTACTTTCTCTTTATTCAGCCTAGTGAGTGGGACATCAGTGTGCCTCACTATCGAGTCACCTTTGACTAGCGTGTTGGGCATGCTGTTTTGCCTTAGAGGCTTAGGTTGAGTGGCACACTGTTTAGGAGAGTTATGTGTCTTGTAATTAGTGTTGTACTGTGGTGGTCGATTGTGTTTCTGCCTTGGAGTTCTCTGTTGTTTGGATAGATTTTTATTAAGAGCCTGTACAAAGGTGGGTGTATGGTTTGTGTTTTTATGTGAAGGCAGTGCTGGTGTGTGTTCTGGAGGGCTATGTGTTCCATATGGTGTGGTGCAAGTGACCTTCTCCTCTTGACCAGCTATTCTGGTCTTGGCTGGAGTGTGCGTGGCTTCCAGTTTGAATATATAAGTGCATCTGTCACAAGTCTAAGTGTTGAGAGGTAAGATGAGAGGGTTGTCTGTGTACATGAGGCAGTTGCTACATTGCTTCAGGATGCCCAAGATCACTAGGTTAATAGGACAAAGCACAAGGAACAGACCTTTAGACATGCCTGGAGGGGTGGGCATTTAATAATAAGTACTAGAGCTGTTTCCTTGTAGAACGTTTAGTGCTGGTAGCACTTTTGTGCACTACAATAATTGCTACAAGAAGTCTGGTAAAGTGCTAGACTAATAAGCTAGTAAAAGTGCAGTAGAGGAGAGAACTAGCAGATCTAAGGGAAAAGTTGAAGAGCAGACTTTGGCACTGCTCAGAAGCTTACAAACAGTCCTGGATACAGCAAATCTGTATCTGGACTGGACTAGTTACAGGAAAGGTGGGAAACGAGCGCAAACACGGGCTTTTAAACCAGAAAGTTGAAAGAGACAGAGAGACTGCCCAAACGGCCAATAAACTACAATTTCTGGGTCAGAAACCACTCCTCTTGTGGCAGATAGGCTACCTAGTGCTTACCACTCCCACTGATAAGCTAGAAGGCTTCCCTCCAACACATACTTGAATGACCTAGTGAATAACAAATATAATGGTACTATAAGTCTGTGCTGAAATGTTCTCATTCTGTAATCTGTAATTCTGTATCCTTCCTGTGCTTTGTTTGAGTCTAATTTGCACTGTTTTTTTAAAATCTAATCTAATTTAATTTTAATATTTGAAGTTAGCTGAATATTACTATGGCAATTCATCACTGTTTTTGTTGAGCCAAATTGCTTTCCATGAGAGCTTGTAACTATATCTATAATCTATTTTGTTTGAAAATACATTTTGGAATCTATACACAGTTTATTGATTTGTATGACTTTACTCCTACCACATCTTATGTATCTATAAAATGGTTTCCTATTATGCTGAATATCTTTATATACATTTCCTTAATTTTTCCTTGCTGTTGTCTTACAATTATGTTTAATTTATCTGTCCATCTTATTTCATATTTTGAAGTTATAGTTCAATCTCTTTTCCATGTTTATATTTTTGTCTCTCACCTTTATCTAGTATCTTGTTCTTATGAAAATATACTTCCTGACCTTATGTAATTTTTTGCATTCACACAATTTCTCTGACTGCCACTTGCACTGCTCATCTGGTATCTCCTTCCACAGTGAAGTCTGACCATAAGCATGTAACCTTTTCTTTTAAACTCCCAAAGGCTCTTACAGCAAGAAACTCCACTAAATTTAAGGACTACAAACATTCAGATCTCAACTTACTGTTTGATGAAATATCAAAATTAACATACAACTGCACCTCCCCTGACATGAACACAGCAAACAAATTTAGTGCTAACTTTAACCCCAGTACTTCCGTTCAAAGCCCTGAAATATGAGTCCCTTACTTCCCCAATTATCTTTAAATATAATTTACTGAATGCGCTAACCAAGCCCAAAAATGATTCTGCCGTGTGACCTGACAAAATACCTGGTTGCTTGATTAATGGTGTTAAACATGTCCTTTCAGCTGCACATATTAAACTCTCTAACCTAAGATTATGTACCGATGTTGTCACTGATGAGTGGTATACGGTAATAATGATGATGCCTCTGTGTAAGGATGGCCTTACAAACAAGCCATGTGATTACAGACGTATCAGGCTCGCAAACCTAATCTGCAAAGCCATGAACATTGTAACTGACCTCATAAATGTGATATCAAGAATCGTATTAGACTTGACCAACAACAGTTTGGCTTTCTGAAGGGTATATCCTGCCTTTTTAATCTGGTAAATTTCTTCAAAAGGGTTACAGAGGCTGTTGATGGTCACCATGCAGTGCATGTAGTGTATCTTGACCTGACCAAGGCCTTCAACACAAAACATAAATAACAGCAATTTGCAAGGCAGGTGAAAGTGCAACTAAACAATTAACTGTGGCAACTAAAAGTTTGCATTCTTTGTATGGCATCAACGGCTTTTAAAAGCATATGTATAAGCTAATATTACTCCTCTTGGTTTGCAGGTTCTGATAGAGCCAAATGTTAATGAGCCTGATGAAATTTTTTTGAAGGAATGACCTGATATACAACAGGCAGCTTCGGTCATGTTTAATAAAGCCCTGGTAGAGCAGTATAACCGAGTAATTAACAGATATCAGGCTAAAGTGAATAGAATTTCTTGTTTGCTGTCTGTGTGTAAGACTGAGAACATCTATGGCCAGTTGCTACAGGAATTGTCCGAGTTTTTGGATAGACTTGAGGCAGAACTGAAGGAATGCAAACTAAAAAAGTTTCAGTGTGATGTCCAGGACTATGCTAATAATAGACAGTTTTCTTGGAAACAATATCACAAGGTTGTTAGATTTGCTAAGGGGAATTGGGAAGCTGTAACAACTAAAAAGAACAAAACGAAAAGCGTTCAAGGGTCTAAATTGAAAAGCAGAGGGGTACCAGCATCTTTAACTGATGAGTCTTCACCTGCCCTTAAATGATACTGATATTTCATCTGATTTACCCACAGCTAAGTTTTATTCTGGGATGCATTTAGATCCCACTATGCAATTTAAATATGAAATTGACCAATTTTTGGAATTAGCAGTTGAGGAGGGCATTATTGATAGGAAGATTATGAAACCGCTATCAGTGGATAACCCTAAGATGCATAATATTTATATGTTGCCTAAGATTCATAAAGATTCAAAAAATCTCTAGGACGTCCCATTGTGGCAGGCTGTGACTCACTAGCTGGCTTTTTTAACACATTATTTAAAACCTTTATTGCCTGCTGTCCTATCTAGGATTCATGACACTGCAGAATTTTTTAAAATATATTAAAAGGTGCAGAAATGGTATGGTATATGTGTACCTTGGACGTAAAATCCTTATATGCCAATATTCCTCATTGGGTGGGTTTGCAAGCTCTGGAATATTGGTTAAATAATGTTAATTTATATATTCCAGGTTTCACTACCTTTCTTTTGTGTCTTACAGGATATGTTTTGACTAAAAATCTTTTTTTTATTTTAGGCAAGAGTGTTATTTGTAGTTACAGGGAACTGCTATGGGAACCTCTTTTGCCCCTGTATATGCTGATTTGTTTATGGGATATGTTGAGCAATTTTTGTTATATGATGACAGTCATAACATTTATATTGACTTTATTAATACTTGGCATCACTATTTGGATGACTGCTGGTTTGTTTGGACATCTGATTTAGAATTTTTGTTAGAATTTGTTGAACATCTCAATGATAATAAGTGGGTTTTTCTTTTACTTTAAATTATATTTCCAAAATTTCATTTTTGGATGCATAGGTTGAGAAAAGGGTGGGTGGAACTTCAAAACTTCCTTATACAGGAAGGAATTACATAAAAAATCCTTACTACAGACATCTAGTTGTCATGCTAGACATATAGTTAATAACATTCCTTTATCACATTATTCTAGGATGAAAGGAATTGGTTCTAAAGTGGAAGAATTTGGTAATTTTACAAGATTTAATGTCTAGATTTATTAATAGAGGTTATGATCCTAAAATATTACAACAGACTTTGCATAATACTAATCATAAATCAAGGCAGGAATTATTAAAATATCAAGATAAGAATGATCAGGTTTGTGCTGGGCGAAAACTAAGGTTGGTTACCACCTTTGGGAGTAATATTAGTTCTTTCCACCAAATTGATCACAATCATTGGTTTATTTTACAGATGAGCAAATATTTGTTGGAAATTCTCCCTAATAAATGTTTGTTTTTCTTATAGACTTGGTAAGACTATAAAAAATTATTTTAGTCATTAGAAAAGAAGGTTGAATGTAGTACATGAAGTACAAACTACTTTGGATGGCATGTTTTAAAAGGGGTCTTTCCCTTGTGGTGCATTTACATAGTGTGCTGTTATTTTCAAAAGTAAGGAATTTACATCAGCAAACACTCCTAGAGTTTATGAAATTAAAACTGCTATTACTAGTAATTCATGGTGGGTTATATTTTAATTGCATGTTCTAGCTCTGCTTTCTATGTTGAAAAGACTTCCCAATGTTTTAAAACACGTACATTTTAACATCTTAGTGACATTAGATGTTAGTGTGAATCTAATGCCTTGTTTAAGCATACACTTAAGCATCCTAATGCCCAGTTTCATTTTTTGGGAGATGACAAAATTATGTTTAGAGGTTCAGATAAATCAGGATGGAAAAGCATGCTTAATGTAAAGGAACATATTTGGATTGTGAAACTAGGAGCTTTATTTTCTTCTGGTTTGAATAAATATCAGTTTAAGTTTTGTATTTATATATAAGTATAGATCTTCAAATGTGAGACCAAGGAATTGTGATGTATTCTTCAAGGAAGTGATAAGTAACTGCTGAACATTGAATTTTATTACCATACTGAGGAAGGCTGTTGCCGAAACCAGTATATGGTTTTTAAACTTACTAAATAAAGAATATATTGTTGGACTGACTGTGGAGAGTGCTGGCATTGTTTTTTCCTTCAACACCATTCCCCATGTTTGCACCATACAAAAGCTGAATATTTTAAGAATTCAGCCATATATGGTAAGATGCATAGCCAATTGGCTGAAAGACAGAAACCACACAGTAAGAGTTGCAGGTGCCTCATCAGAAAGTATGAAAGTGACCAGTGGTGTCCCTCAAGCGGATCAGTGATAGGCTTTCTCCTTTTTGGTATTTACTTATCAGATCTCCAAGTGCACAGCCAAGACATCTGGCTGTCAAAGTCTGCAGACAACTGCAAACTGGGTGTTATTGTAACACCCAGACCATTTAGAGTAAACTCTCCAAAGTAAACTCTTGGTATACTTAAAATGGGCTCAACGTAAATGATAAAAAGTATAGCGTTATCACTTTTGGTAGATCAACCCTTCCCTCATCATACTGTGCAGACAATATGGCCCTACAAAACAAAAATGTAGTTAGAGACCAAGGTACTTGGGTTGATAGTTCCTTCTGTTTTGGCCATTGTGTGACAATGGTTCATCCATCCTCAACCCCTTTTCCCATTTTTTGTACATGGGGTCCAGGTGTCACTTCAATCATGACAATCATTGAGAGCCAACGTTTACACTGCTAGGTGGCTTGCCCTGCCATGGTTGTTCATCCATACAACACACTCGTACACTGCCTCACACCTAAGACCAATTTAGAATGGCCATTCCATCTGCTGCATGTCTTTGGAATGTGGGAGGAAACCGGAGCACCCGGAGGAAACCACGTGAACACAGAGAGGACATTGTGTGACAATGGTTGTAAGGAAATAATTTTATTTAGCTCGGCTAATTGCCAAAGGACTATCATCAAGGTTTAAATATATACTCAACATTGAACAGCCCAGTTACTGAGTACAATGCCCCATTTGGGATATTGCTCACCAAACATATCAAAGACTTAGAAAAGCTCCAAAGATTCCCACTCAGAAAGATCACAAGCCTAAATCCCTGAACTACCATTAGAAACTGGAAGTTCTATCCCTTTATTCAGAGTTTTATAAACTTTTGAGAGTGATCTCTGTCTTACTTACCATGCCATTAGAGGCCAGGTTATCCTGGACCACCTGTTTTTCCACAAGACCAATATCTCCACCAGTACTAGAGTCAGAGACCTAAACCTCCACCACAAGATAAATAAATTGCAGTAGAGGAACATATTTAATGCTCAGCACCTCCCAAACCAGTGTGTCACATTGCATGTTAAGCAGTGTGACTCACTGTCTTCCTTTAAACATAACCTAGATGACTGGATGGGTATCCATAAATGTACTCTGAGACTGACTGTTATGGCTGTCCAGCAGAAATAAGGTGTGGCTTGAGGAAGGGTTGTGGCAAGGTGTGAATGTCATAAGACTCAGTGGTCTTGGTATAACTATGAGTCTATAAACTTGTATACAGTACCTTCTGTTGATACCTGTATTGCACTTGGTTTTCTCAGACAGTGTAAGAAACACAAATACTTGCAGGCAATGAAATATTAATCAACATACATGATACTGTGAGAGGTGTAGGTATTACATCTAAAAAGATGGTCTATGAGCAACACATGTTACAATATATGTTGTGGCAGTCAAAAAGTAACTTTCCAAGCCTCCTGGAGAGATTAAGTCTCAGCTAAAATCTATAAAGACAGCACTATCACCCTCAACCAGAGAAATAAACCACCCTTCTTCTTTCGTTTTTTCCCGGTCAGGCGTCGCCATAGCGGATCACCTTGTCCGCTCATGATTGGCAGTGGAGTTTTACAGTGTTGAGTTGCCAGCCCGGCGCCCAACCTTCCACAGAAGGCACACACATGCACTCATGCTTAGGGCCAATTTAGAATGTTCAATCCACCAACAGCATGTCTTTGGGATGTGGGAGGAAACCGGAGCACCCGGAGGGAACCCACGCAACCACAAGGAGGACATGCAAACTCCGCACAGAAGGCACCCCAGCTGAGGATCGAACCTGAGAACCTCTTGCTGTGAGGCAGCAACACTAACCGCTGCACCACCGTGGCCACCTTAGACTATAAACCACCCACTTCCCCTAAATGCATGACCACAAATAGAAATATTGTAGTAACTGGTAACTCCACTATTAAGCACACTGACTCCAGGCTGGGCATGGAAAAGATGATAGTTTCCTCTGCAGATGTTATCAGGCCTTCAAACTGGACAATATGAATATGACCTAGTAGTAGCCCACAGAGGTGTGAATGAGTTGTGGTGCTTATCCCTGAAGGACATGCAGAGAGACATGCTGAATTTCACTATGTATGTGTCAAATATAGGAAAGATTATTTTCCAGAGTGGAATCCTACTATCGTCCAGAATGGTGCTTAAAATCAAAGATAAAATAATAGGCATCAACAATTGGCTAACTAGTTGGTGTCATTCTGGTATGTGTTTGCCTAGGATTAGTTGGTAGACCCAATTTGCCTCACAATGGATGGCCCATACCTCTCGTTCAATGGCTTTCACTTACTGAGTACAGCATTTGATTTCCCAGTAGTGCATTTTTCAGGCAGAGTCTATTTACTGAACATCCCAACATAGCAGGTAAAACTACAATAAATGTTAATTCAGTTTATATTAAGGTTGCTCTTCTCAATGAAAGAAGACTCAAAAGTGCCTGATCTTGAGCCACTTCTGCAACTTGAAAACGTGCGTTAGTGCTGTAATTGAAACCTGTTTTTATTGTAAAGATAATCTATCCTTTCCTGAGTTTAGTACTTACCATACATTCACACCTGAGGGAAACCTCATTCCATATTTCTATATTTATCAAACACCATATCTCATCTAGGCATATTCCCCAAGATCTACAAACTGAACTCACTGAACTTCAGCTTACCCTAAACAAAGCAAATTACCATCCTCCATATCCCCAACTGACCACGAGAGAGTCCTAAATATGCTGTCTGAACTATCAATAACAGCTATCCATAGATATACTTTTGCACCTATACCTCAAAAGGTGGTTATGCCCAAAGATTCCTGAACTTTATTCCCTAGAACAAACAGTAAAGCAGCCCATAGGGGTGTGGCTGAACATTTTAAATCTTGTCATTACCAATAGACCCCCCCACACACACATGCACCACTTCTTCGCTATTTCTGTCCCTGGTTAACTATGATCACATATTGGTGGCATTCCCCTTTAAAGTCTCAAACACTTCTGCAGTGAACAATTTGAAAATTGGAATTTTGGGATTCAGAAAGGCAAACCTACTTATGCTGTACGATGAGCTGTTGAAATGTACTTGTAATATTTTTAGTTCATATGTAGCTTCAGTACTAATACAAGGGAGTTCTACTCCCACATGCAACTGTATAAATCAAGCAGCCCATACGATAATCTAATATAATGGGAAATGTGAAAACAAACCACCTTCATCAGCATAAGTAAACTTTACAACAAAAGAAAAAGAATTCTTAAGATGTATAACAAAGCCAAATGTCTTTGCACTGAAGGCTCTATCTAAATGATCAGCAAAGATCTAAAAGTGACTATTAGGAAGATTAAAGGAAAGCATTAACTGAAATTAACATCCTAGGCCAAGGATATTTGGTGCCAACTTTTACCCTAGATACAGTCATCAAAACATCGCAAATCCCCGGTTTTCTTTTGCCCTTCAAGTCTGTCAAAGAACATGTCCCAACTGTGCTCTCAAAAACTAAAAGTACCACTTCCAGGGATCCAGACAATCTACATGGATGCCTAGTAAATATCGCTAAAATGCCCTCATGAAATCCCTCCTGAAGTTGTTTAACTTAAGCTTAGCTACAGGGTATGTCCCAGATGTACGGAGAAAGGCTGTCGTGATCTCCATTTATAAGGAAGGCCCTTTGACAGACCCTGGGAACTGTAGACTCATCAGCCTAACTACTCTAATTTGCAAAGCTGTGAGATGCATTATATCTGACTTCATCAAGTATGACATTAAAAACTTCTACAGTTTGATCATTAATAGTTTGGTCTTCTCAAGGGGAGGAATTTAGTTAACTTCTTTAAAAAGATCACAGAGGCAGTGGATTGTGGTCACTTTATCTATCTAGATCTGGCCAAGGCATTCAGCACCATCCTCCATGCTGGTTGTTGTTGTTGTTTGTCTTTTGGCTTTTCCCGGTAAGGGGTCGCCACAGTGGAACTCCAGTCTGCTAATGACTGGCAGTAGATTTTTATGAAATGCCGAGGTGCCAGCTCGATGCCCAACCTTCAACGAAGGCATGCCCATTTACGCACGCATGTCTTTCGAACGCTACCCAACCACAGGGAGGACATGTAGACTCCACACAGAAGGCACTCCCGAGCCCAGCCGAGAATCGAACGGGAGAACCTCTTGCTGTGAGGTAACAACACTACCGCCGTACCACCGCGGCATCTACCATCCTCCATTGTAAATAAATTAAAAGACCTAACTGTAGACTGTTACGTGGTATCATGAGTAGCTAACTGGTTGTAAAATAGAACACATCTACTGAAGGTGTCAGGTGTCACCTCAGAATGTAAAAAGTTAGCTAGTGGTGTACCTTGGAGCTTAGTGCTGGGTCCCCTATTTTTTACATATACTTCTCTGATTTCCAAACAGGAAACATAAACCTATTGCCAAAAAAGTTTGCCAATGACTGTAAGTTGGGTGTCATTGTCAGATTCTCCTGGACAAGAACTAGTTCTTACAACAAATGATGTAGCAAAAAGATGCTAAAAGTAAATGCAAATTAAATGCAAAACAATACAATATTTTTAAGATGCTTTATTGACTCATACAAGACAATGAACTATTAAAAACTTGCATACATGAAATATACAACATCATTTGCAAGCCACTTTCAAGTACAAAGACTGTAATAAAATCCAAAATACCACAGTATGAAAACAAATTAATCTCTCTATATCACTATATCAGGGAGAAGTGTGTCAATTAGAAACCAGGGGTAAAAATTCTTCTCAAAATCACAATGCACTAAGTTTATTGATAATCAGTTAAGAATAAAGGTAATATTGAGAAAGTATGCATGTTTCCTAACTACAAACATATTAGTTGAAGAAAAGAAAATAATTTTAAACCATTTGTCTCACAGACTGGTAGCTACTATTCTTTAAACTTACTTTTTCCCAGTATTTAGAAACTCAACAGCAAAAATATTCTGACTGGGTTCTCTTAATGCTGGAAAGTGATTTCAGATTACCCACTTTTGTCCATGGACCTTATTTAATTTATTTGTGCCCTTAATAGTTTATAGGTTCTTTAAATCATTTATAATATTTATTATTTTTCATATGCTTAGTACTTCTTAAGCTTTCCATTTTCTGGTTATGGCTTTTTTTGGAGGCCAAAAGTAATAGACCAACCAATGCCATCAGCTGTAGTGGTTTATGTAGTTCTAACCTTCACAATCCAGTTTAATAAAACTGTTCTTTATTTATTTGCCATTGATTTCTGAGTAGTGTTTCAATAATCTTTGAAAGATTCCCATTGAATTGCATCATGCAAAAAAAAGTGGTATTGTCACTTTTGGTAAACAACTTTCATTCATAACTGACAGGACTTCACTTCAAACAGACATGATTGTTAAGGAGTTTTGCATCTTGGTCGACAAATCCCTCTGCTATGACCACCACATAGTGAAAAAAACATTTTTATTACAATTGCTATCTACAGGCATCTCATCAGATCAAAAGATGCTATCATCCCATTATATTCAGAGCTGATCAGGCTAATTATAGAATACAATGCTCCCTTTGCTATGTGCCTATCCAGACACATCACTCAGCTTGAAAGACCCCAGAGGTTCATAATGAGAAAGATTAATGGTCTAAAGACTCTTGGCTATGAGATAGTCATGAAGCCTTATCCCTTTACTAGGTGTTTTGCAGACTCCTGCATGAAGATATATGTCTTGATTCCACACCTTAAATGACTCTGCCTTATTTGAACTTCTGCATCTCTGCAAGAGAACTTACTGGAACTAAAAATTTAAATCTCTACCAATATTTAAATAAAACATGCTGGAGAGACAGTAATATTATCCAGTGCTTGTCCCACCTTTGGAACAAACTGCCATCGCATGTAAAACAGAATGACATCCTCACATTCTTCAAGATAAACCTTGATGATTCGATGAACATTTACAAATTCATTCTAGACCGGACTTGCTTTGTTTTCCCAGAAGTGGGAGGTACATCATGAGGGTGTGTATCAGCGAAATGCATAGGAGCTCAGAACTTATTTGCCTAGTAATTTCTATGATCCTATGATTTATTTCTGAATTTCAGAATTCTAAATTATAGAACTCTGAGATCAAATGACATGAGCCACATCAAAAATAACTTAATTCCATTTTATATGGGCTGTCAAATTTTTCCAAGCTGAAGACTTTGCCTACTCTGAGCAGAGTACTTATTATTCTTACTTCTGAATTTTCCTTAATTAAAGGTAAGAAAAAAATATATATATTTTTAATTTTCATCACATAATGCTACAATTTGGAATTATGAGTTTCACATATTAGTACATTTCCACATGCTTAATTACTTTTTCTCTCTTTATTATATCCATATCTCTTTATCTTCACACAGCTTAGATTTCATGTGAACAAATAGGGTTTTTCAGCTCAGAGTAATGTGGATTTATGAGAGGTCATAATAATAGTACAACTTTCTTGACCATTATCATTAAAATATTATATGTGGCCAGTGTAGTATTGACCTTTGTCTGCTGGCAACAGATTCTTTTTTGTGCTCTCTACCACCATAGCTGATATATTTTGCCATCCTTTCCCTGTAGACCCATTTTCCTTCCTGTCTTACTTGAGTGTTACAATCCTACTGTATCCCTCTTAACAAGCAGGCCCTCCCGAGAGAGAGAGTGACCTTTCCATTGCCCCTAGTTAGTTTCTGTTCCATTGATGGATGAGTGGAGAGGGGAATGACATACTGGAGCTATCTACCGTATTAACACAGAACTAAGAGGAGATTGTATTATTTTAATGTATCTTCAGATGTAACAAATCATGAAGACAGCAATGCAGATACTATAGCTTCTTTGTAGTAATTCCCTAAAATCATGTCTCTTAACCTTTTATCACAAGAAAACTGGGCAAAGCCTAAAATAATGGGGAGACAAAGGGCCAAAATTAGGGACAAGTTTTAAATATTGATCTTATAATCTTAGAAAGCTGCTAGAATAACAGGATTTGTGTTGACATGGATTTTTTTGAAAGATGTAAAGTCTGAAACTCAAATGTATGTCATTATTTAGTGTCTTCAGTCACCAGTGATTTGCCAGAAAACCACAATTTTTATGGAGAACAGACCAAAAATATGAGGCAAAAAGTCTGGACATTCTGGGAAAATCTAGACAGTTGAGAGGTATGCCGAAAATGTAGGAATGAATTTCTCAGCAGAATGTGCCTCTTGCCTCCTCTATAGTGGCTTTTTTAGGAAAAGTGATGAGGTTAAAACTACCAACATAAAAATTTCAACAAAACACAAATTAAAGGTCATGCTGCTAAACGTTAGGAGTCTAAACATGAAACTGCACTCATTGCAAGCATTCCTAACACTGGAAAATGCTGACATCTGTGCAGTCACAGAAACCTGATTCAAAGCTGCGGAAAGCACCCCAGCCTTACCTGGTTACTCACCCTATTATATATTCAGACATCAAACTCTGGGCAGTAAAGCCAAAACAGGTGGAGTTTCAATATACATTAAAGACATACACACCTCCAAGGCTGGTCAAACAGTATGATGTACAGGAGACACTCCAGCTGGAATCAACCATTGACAAGACCCCTATTTAAACCATAGCTAGCTACCAGCCCCCCAAATCTGACTCAAGATGCACAAGCTGCCTATTTGGACCTGTTTGAATCAATCAAGATTCAACCCTTTACCCTGATCCTGGCTGACTTTAACTTCCCAAACATGGATTGGAAGAACTACTTATGCCAGAACACAAATGCCCAAAGATTCCTTGATTTTGTCAATGAAAATGCCTTGTAACAGCTAGTCGATACCCCCACAAGAGGTGATAATATCTTGAACTTGGTATAAACCAACATGAGTAACCACTGCAGCATCCCTGTAGTATCATCCTCCCTGGCAAGATCCAACCATAAACGGTCACTTTCGAAGTCACCATCTCCCCCACCCCACCCCCTCTAGCTAGGATCAGGCATAAAAACTTCTCCAAAGCTGATTACAGCCTCCCGAGGGATGGTATAAACAGCTTCACAGCCCCCTCCCCCTCTGTAGAAACTGACACCAATATCCAAAACTACACCAAAGCACTATACGAGCACTTATATAGATGCATGGAATCAGGAATACCGACAGGACTAAATCATCCTCTGCAAGGAAGAGTAAACCTGTCTGGTGGACATCTGCAATAAATAAACTTTATAAAAAAAGGAAAAAAAAATGCTGTCCAAGACCAGGAAGGAGCAGGTGCCCAATTGGAAGCAATGTCTCCTTAGCCTGAACAAGCAAATAAGAGCACTAGTGAAAGCTTCCAAAGCAAACTTCGAGTCCAAATTGGCCACATCTACTAGAGACCATCATAAGGCCTTCTTCACATACTGTATGTCCACAACCTCAAAGAAAGCACCCAGATCTGTTCAGAACTGGTGGCCAAGGTAACTGCATATACAAATGCCTTAGATATAGCAAACTTGCTGGTTGACAGATTCAGCAAAAACTTTACCTCTCTGTCCCCCCATCAGTAAATCAGGATATCCCTGGTACCTGCCCCCTTCCCCTTATATCTAGGGAACAGGTCATCACTGCTCTCTCAAAGGCAAAAAGTACAGCCTCCATGGGACCCAATACCATCCCAGGCTGCATCCTACATGAACTCAGGCAGGAACTTGCAGCACCATTAGGCACCCTATTCAACCAAATCCTGAGTACTGGCTTTGTCCCAGCTGAGTTGAGGACAGCCTCTGTCATCCCTTTACACAAAGGTCGAGCATCCACTGATCCGGGAAATTATAGACCCATCAGCTTAACTAGCCTGATCAGCAAGGTCATGGAATGGATTATAATGGACCTCATTAACAAGGACATTGGCAACCTCCAAACATTCAATCTCACACACTTTGGCTTCATCAAGGGAAGGTCATGTCTGCTAAATTTGGTTGACTTCTTTGAGACAGTCTGCAAAGCCATGGACAAGGGGAAGACGGTGCACACCGCCTACCTTGACCTGGCCAAAGCATTTGACACTATTCCCCAATCTGGCATAATAGATAAACTCTCTCAACTAGGCATGAATCCATATGTACCAGATGGGTAGCAAATTGGCTCAATGATAGAACCCACCTAGTCAAAATAGAGGAAGTCCCCCTCAAGCAGTAGACCCGTAACAAGCGACATACCCCAGGGTTCCGTCTTGGGGCCTCTGTTATTTGGGATATATTTTTCTGAGGTGCAGACCAAAACCAGTGGGCTATGGCTGACCAAGTTTGCAGATGACTGCAAGCTAGGTTCTGTCATCAATTCCCCTAGTGATGTGGACATCCTCCAAGAGGGTCTCACTCAGACAAATGACTGGTGCCAGAAACATGGCCTCAAGCCGAATACCAAAAAATGCATCATCATCCCGTTTGGAGAGAGTGACGTCCCCACAAATTATCACATTAATGAGGGATTTGGACACCCAAATTGATACCAACCTGACTTTTGACCTCCATGTTGCTACCATTGTACAGAAATCCTTCTACATGGCCCACCTCATAAGTAAGAGTATTTCATCCAGGGACAAGGAGGTCATAACATCCCTGTATTTTTACCTTATAAGGCCCATTATTGAGTACAACTCCCCTTTCAGCATGTACCTTGCAAAGCACATATAGCAGCTGGAGAGACCACAGAGGTTCCTCACCAGGAGAATCCAGGGCCTCAAACATCTACCATACACAGATAGGCTAAAAGCCCTATCCCTCTACTCAGTTTCATATAGACTCCTCAGAGGTGACCTCTGTCTGACATACAAGGCAATCATGGACCCCACCTTGATGGGACTGCTGCATATCCACAAGTCAAGCTCCACTTGAATAACCCACATGCATGGCCTCATCCTGGTCTGTGACATCAACAAGACTTGTTGGCGGGACAGATTGTGTCCCAGAGACTCCCCCATCTATGGAATAGACTCCCTCTCCACATCAAGCAGAGTACCTCTTTACCCCTTTTTAAGCGCAATCTGGATAACCGGATGGGAAACAGTAAATATAACCCTGGGATTCCACCCGTGTCCCTCCTGGACAGGGGCATTGGGTGCCGATGTGTCTAAACATGGCTCACGCTCTTGGTTAGGCTTATAAGGGCCACAGGACCAATAGCCTAGTAACCTCCTATGATCCCATGAGTGTCAGATGCCACACTGCATTGCTCATAAATGAATGACCAGAGCACAGTTCTAAAGTGCCATCAATTATGGTTTTTTTTATTATTTTTGCTGTAGGAGCTGTGTACAAAGTCTCTGAACTAAGCATAATCTAACATCATGTTTTGTTCTCTATCCCCATCTTAACCATAGATTACTACCTGGTTAATTTCATTTTTTTGTTTTCCAAGTGAAAGTTACCACAGAAATGATGGATTGTTACATTTTAAACAGGCCACATCTTCCAGTTTGTTTGTACTTTTGAGCTCCCCTCAAGCAGTACCCTAAAACATTCAGCCAACCCCAATGGCTAAAGGAGATCTGAAACACGTGGGCTCCAGGTCTTGATCTCACAGCTTGTCCACTGACACTCTGAGGTGGCCTGATAATTGTAATCAAGTTGTTCAATCCCATGACCCCACTGCGGGTCCTCTGAAATGTAGCCTTCTAAGTGTGTTCTTTCTCCATAGGAGGGTGATAAGTCACCCCTTCCCCAAGCACATATGCCTAAAAGTCTATAAGCTCCCATCTATAGTTACATACCTAAATTTGATTGGCAAACCCCATGCTTTCTGTAAAGTTTAGGTGACTTTACAGTAATATCTGCATATTTGCACCACCCATCCTTCCAATGCCGACATTTGCAGCATGATAAATCTGTGAAGATCTTAGCTCTTTCAATTTCTTTGATGTTTTTCCCCCTGCCATATCTGCTTTTGAATTATGTCTGACCACACTACCCTAATTCCTCACCACTTGTCCCCTATCTATTCCAACAATTTTTAAGTCTTATCCTTACTGGATAGCAGCAGGCTGCTAGAGACATCATTTCTGCTTGCATGCAATACAATAACTTCTCTTTCAGGAAATTTCTCAGAATATTCCCTCAGGGCTGTCAGCAGTTGTCTCCACCACATTCTTCTCTTTCCCAAACATCACATCTGAGTTTCCTCTTTGAAGCCTAGGTTGTTCCTTCATGCTTTGCCCAGCTTTTAAACCACATTGTATGCATACAGATCTCCAGCTATTCAAATGCCCTTCAGGAACTTCTTGCTGTCTGTAAAAGAGAACATCTATTGGCATCACTGTGACATAACATATCTTCTACACACATGATCTCCACTGGCTTAAATGCATCACTTCAGTTTCTGATGTCCCTGTTTTTGTACATATGATGCATCTTCAGTCACTTTTCTGCTGTTGACCTTGAGCTTTCATAAGACCACTTCAGCACTGCGTAGAATTGGTAATTAGATGAGGGGACCCAATCATTGTTTCATAAAAAGGGAATCTTCCAGCTCAGCTGCATGCTCTGAACATTTCCATTCCAGCCACTTACATCCTATTCAGTGTCCAGCATTTTTTTGAGTCTGTGGAACACTCCTTTTTCCTAGCTGGTCCATCCTACTTTTCTGCACATGGATCCAAACTGTGTCCACCTCCAACCTAACATCTCTTAACTCTCTTAACACCCAGGAAGGTCTGTCTGGTTTGTTATGCTGCTGCACTATCTGTAATATATGTAAGGCCCTACAGAATGCTATTAATTATACCACTCTAAATAAACATCAGGGGTACTCTGAACTCCGTACGCTTTGCAGTACCTCCCAGAAGCATGTAGGACTTCTTTGGTCCAAGCAGCGAGCACTTGTTCTCCCTTGCTGGTTCTATTCTTGCCCAACCCTGCAGCATCTTTCTAACTGTAGATGCTTATGCTGTCTCTTGCAACCCATAGGCTGTTTGGTACTAACTGATCACTGCAGTGTGCATCTCTGTGGTCTTGACAGACACCCCATTCTCCTTTAGGCTAAAAATACAGCTTAACAGCTAAGCCACTGTACCACCCATCTCACTTCTGCCCTTGCTAGTGCTAAGCTTTACAAAATGGCAATGCAGTTTCTATACTGTCATCTTACTCTTGGGTGCAATGCTCTCTCGATCATGTCCTAAGACAATTTATTATCAGGCGCCATAGCTGACCTGGAATCTTGCCTGGTCTCAGGTCTGCTGCTGGTGCCAATCTCCTGAATCTGTCCCAGTAAAAATGAGAAAATGAATCCACAATGGCTCTCTCTGTGTTACAAATATGTTTTGTTTTATGCATTTCAGTATAAACCTCAAATCAGTCTGCCTATATTCCTAGTCTCCCAAACTGATTATTTAGTAAACTGACCAAACTTATGTATGTTGTCTATCCTAAACAAGATGTGTTTATTCTGCACCTTGCATGCATATGTATGAACAGCCACCACCACCACCAGTGGGAAGAATTCCATTTACAGAACCAAATGTGGGCCCTTGCCCCTTCTCCCATTGCAAATAATTTCCTTTTCAGATATTCCCCTAAATCTGATACCTTCTGATGCATCCATAAACAAATGACGTTTCCAGTTAGAGGTCCTCAGTTGTAATAGTAGTATGCAACTCCTGTCAGGCCCTGATTTCTGCCTTTATTTTTGCTACGATCCTAACCCTATGTTGAGGTTTTATTCATTCCACTCTCTTCAATGCCAGCCTCCACATAAATGACCTTCTTATGGTGGTGACCCTATATGCAAAGTTCATCAAGCCCACTAAGTTCTGCAGTACTTTCAAGGTCACTTTCTTTGCTGTCTTGCTGTCTGCACTGTCTCTGTCAGTTTTTCCTAGTTTATCTTGAGGTATATGAACTTCTCCTTCCTCGTTAATGATCTCAGTACTCAAGAAGACCAGCAACTTTTCCTTGGCTAGCAGTATCCCAAGTTCTTTATTGATCACACCATTTTGATGACACAGGCCCCATGAAAATAAATCAAGGTTTTGGGTAACATTCAACTCCAGTGGTCCCCTGATTATACCACCCATTCCAGAAAGGAGCTAAACTTTTAAAGATTGTGCATGCCACAACGCAGCTCATGAGCATGCAATAGTCCACATGTGCCCTGTCCACATTGAAACTCAGCAGTTCCTCAGCATTGACCTGAATGGGTAATAATCTGAATGCAGACTCAATAACCTCCTTATCCATAAATGACTCCATCACTTCTGGGATTACTATGTCTAAAGCTTAATCAAAAGAACAACAGGATACTGAGGTATCCATTTCTAGCAAGGCATCATTGACTGATACCTCTTGCGGATGGAAAAAGGTAGTGAATTAGTCTAAACTTGCCTGCAGCCTTCTTGGACATCAAACAAAATAGAAAAACTCTCAAATTTTGAATGGGGGTTGTCAGGGGGGCCTCTTACCCAGACCACCTGCACCTCCTTGACAACCTTTTCCCTCACCACCTCTGGCCATTTCCTAGCTGCTTTCAAGTTATTTGCTTTGAGCCTGACCTGTTGTCTCCTAAAAGGAATTCCAAACCCCTCTATGATACATTATTCCATCAGTCTAGTTGTCTTCATATCTTGGTACTGCCATAGCCACGGCACCATTTTTTTCTTTTAAAATATGTGTAAAGAGATCATTCCTAACCTTGGCCATATTTCCCCTTACTTACTTTACCACATATGTGGAAGGGTTGTTGTTTTCCACATGTCAAGCATTCATGACAATACCTGCATAGTGCAAAGGAGTATCATCCCATGTTGAACTTGAAGTATTGAAAAATCTCTTCCTGCTTTGAACTCCTAGTTTGCCCTCCCATCATCCTACATTACCCAGATTACACCTATGTTATGGAAAAGTCACAATCAGCATGCTGCATCCCTTCTCCATAATCTATATCCCACAGGATGAAAAAAGTTTGAAATCGTGTTCACTGAAAGTGTTTGTTAGTGAATCACATTCATGCATTTGTCAGTCAAGGAATAATCCTTCAATGAATAACCATGAATCTGTCCAAAGGCTCAGTTATGGAAATATGTGAAGGGTGGCATACTCTCATTTCCTTCTTTTTGCATTTCCTCCTTTTCTGCTCTTCCTTCTGTGCTTTGACACAATTTATACAGTTTCTATTTGATTCAAATTTTCTTTGATCCTCTTCAATCTATTACTTTTGTGTCTAGTTGGCTTTTCAGCTCTCGTCTGGGCTCAGATCAGTTTGTGGAGACACTGCTTGTTCCTTAATCCCTCTGGCATTATCTTCTTCATCATTCCCTCTGTGTCTCAGATTTGCAACTTCATCTTTTTTTTTTCACTTACACCTGCTACTACCATCTCTTTTTCTTCTTCTTTCAACATTACAACCCTCCTTATTTGCCTTCTCATTCCATAATTTCTTCAGGAGCCCCATCATTAATTTGTCATTCACCTTGCATTTCCTCGGAATTCGTGAATCTCACCAGAATGCTCCTTGGAAGCTTGCTTGATACCATTTGGTCCCTGTTGTCACACTTGTTGGTAGCTCTTCTGTCACCAGTTGTGCTGCTGATTCCCCTTTTGTAGATAAATCTTATCCAACCATTCTCTGTCCTTTGGACTGAGTTTTTCTTGCAAATGGCACTCAGTCATCTTCTATGGTCCTGTGAGATCACCCAGAATACCTTGTAAAATTGCATATATTAGTCCCATTTCCCTTATTATGCCACTGATAAATGCCTTGCGAGTCTCCCATCCTGAAACATCTGTGGTTATGATACCCTTTTCCTCATTCTCCTTTGGCCTGTTCATTAAGCAGTCAGCCTGAATCTATACACTGCATTTCACAGATTACATAGAAATATCTCCTCACAGGGCATGTTCGTAGATAACTGTGTTTAGCTTATGCAGCAGTTCCCAGCCCCTTCCTGTAGTCTATCATCAGAGCACTATTCAGGTGACTGTATTAAGCCCCCGACCCCATCTTACAGTGCTACATCTTAATTTGGCTGCTGTGGTAATCAGACCTCAACCCACAGAAATTCAATTTTTTGCCAATGATAGCTGTTTCACTCTATACAGCTAGTGAACCCCTTTAAATGTGGTTCTGCAGAAACTGCATATCCAGTAAGTTTTCCCTGTTTATCATGGTTCCCTGGCTGCCAAAGCTAGCATAGTATAGGCAGCCCAAAAGCTAGAGATCTTAACCCCAGGGCTACTGTGTTGTTACCATGACTTGCTTCCTGCCACTGCTAATTTGCTTGAACAAATCTAGTTAAAATCAAAAATTCTCAGCCTCACAGCCCACATGGACCTGCAACAACTCTTTGAATATACAATTAAAACTCACCTTCCTTGCATGAGAAATGTGCACCTCTTGCTCTTGGCCTTAGCATTCCCATAGTAATTTCAAATATAGACAATCTGTTATCAACCTGCAATTGTGTCCATTCTCAAATACTGCACACAGCTTACATCAACACATACTAAACAGAACTACAAACTACCTCAAACGAGTCTGCAGCTTAGTTCAAAATCCAGGAATAACACCCCCAACCCTAAGGAACTAAGGCCAACATCAGGGACAGCCATCATCTTAAGGAGTAACTATAATAACAGGCTGTACATTTATATTATCCTTGAAATTGCACTGTCTGTCATTATTTATTTACTGGTAGCATTCTCCATGATGGGCCGCGTAGTGGTGCTGCGGTAGTGTTGTCGCCTCACAGCAAGAAGTCGTCCCGTTCGATTCTCAGCTAGAGCGTCTTCTGTGTGGAGGCATGCGTGAATGGGTGTGCCTTCGTTGAAGGTTGTACGTCAGGGCTGGTAATTCGGCACATAAAAATCCGCTACCAAACATTAGCGGACCGGAGTTCCGCTGTGGCGTCCCCTAACCGGGATAAGCCGAAAGACAACAACAACAACAACATTCTCCATGATCTGTGAGAAAACTACAAATTTATGTGGAACTGACCCACAATATGCAGCAATCCATAGTTATGTAATTGCACCAGAAAGGCCAAATAGCTGACTGCATCACCCTCACCTTTTTTATATATACACTGTAACATTCAAAATGGCTTTACTTATTTAGTAACTGCAATCCACAATGACCTACTGATATAACTCAAGCTGTGAACATTAAACAGTCATAGTACTGGCCTTTCAAAATCACAAGAGAGGATCAGAAAGAGGTGACTTTGTTATTTTTCAGATGCTAGACTTGTTACAGTAAGTATTAAGTAATATGTACACAAGACTACTTCATTTACATTTATTAAATAATGCATATAACTTTAAACAGGTCTGACCTTAATGAAGAAAATCAATAAATCTAAGATGAAAGAGGCTTAATCTGAGGGCACACTTCACCTAAACCATAGCAGCTGAGAAGTATGGACCTTCCAAAAAAACACAATTTGTATGAGCAACTGACTAAAATTATGATGCAATCCACACTTATTTCAGTGCTTCAGCGCACTGCTCAGTCTTTTAACACTAGAGTCAGGCCCTGCCAAACTATTGTGTAACAAAGGCCCAAAAGCAGGAATAAGAGTTTACATACTGCTCTTATACATTCAGAATGTTGCTAGAATAACAGGTTTTTCATTAGCCCCCATTTTCTGAAAATAGTAAATCTAAAACATATGAGAGCAGATAAAAATTATGATGTCCAAACAGTATCAGGAGCAGACCAAAAGTATGCTGCACAAGTAGTTCCAGGAACTGACCAGGTATGAAGCCATACACATTATCTGGAGCAGACCAAAAGTATGAAGCACAAATAGTACCAGGAGCAAACCAAAACTATGCAGCACAAATAGTACCAGGAGCAGACCAAAAGTATGCAGCACAAATAGTACCAGGAGCAGGCCAAAAGAATGAATCACAAATAGTACCAGGAGTAGAACAAAAGTATGAATCACAAACAGTACCAGGAGCAGACCAAAAGTATGAATCACAAATAGTACCAGGAGCAGAACAATGCCCCATTCGGGATGTATCTCACCCGACATCTGCAGCAATTGGAGAGACCCCAAAAGTTCCTCACCAAAAGGATAAAGGGACTCCAAATCTGTCATATGCTGCCAGATTGAAGAAACTCCAGCTCTATTCAGTCGCATACCGTCTGCTCAGAGGTGACATGTGCCTGACATACAAGGCCATGTCCAACCCGGAATTAATGGACATGCTCCACCTCAAAAAATCCAAATCCACCAAAACCACTAGAGCAAGCGACTTAAACCTTAGCACAGATATAAATAGGATATGCTGGAGGGATAGATTTATCACTCAGAGACTCCCTATGCTGTGGAATAAAATCCCGGTCCATGTGAGGCAGAGCACCTCGCTGGCTCTGTTCAAGAGAAATCTTGACCTGTGGATGGGAGATCGTAGGTTTACCCCGGGAATCATCTCTGTGTCACTGCTGGACAGAGGCACAACAAACTAATGGGTACAGTATTTTTTCATATAAGGGGTGGCGTAAGCCACAAAACTTTGGGCTAGGCTTATGCCTTAGGGCAGATAGCCTAGTGTAAACCTATGAACCTATGAACAAAAGTATGAATCACAAATAATACCAGGAGCAGAACAAAAGTATGAATCACAAATAGTACCAGGAGCAGGCCAAAAGTATGAATCACAAATAGTACCAGGAGCAGACCAAAAGTATGAATCACAAATAGTACCAGGAGCAGACCAACAGTATGCAGCACAAATAGTCCCAGGAGCAGGCCAAAAGTATGAATCACAAATAGTACCAGGAGCAGACCAAATGTATGCAGCACAAATAGTACCAGGAGCAGGCCAAAAGTATGAATCACAAATAGTACCAGGAGCAGGCCAAAAGTATGAATCACAAATAGTACCAGGAGCAGGCCAAAAGTATGAATCACAAATAGTACCAGGAGCAGACCAACAGTATGCAGCACAAATAGTACCAGTAGCAGAACAAAAGTATGAATCACAAATAGTACCAGAAGCAGACCAAAAGTATGAAACACAAATAGTACCTGGAGCAGGCCAACAATATGCAGTACAAATAGTACTAGGAGCAGGCCAAAAGTATGAAGCACAAATAGTACCAGGAGCAGAACAAAAGTATGAAGCACAAATAGTACCAGGAACAAACCAAATGTATGAATCACAAATAGTACCAAGAGCAGACCAAAAGTATGAATCACAAATAGTACCAGGAGCAGACCAAAAGTTTGAATCACAAATAGTACCAGAAGCAGACCAAAAGTATGAAGCACAAATAGTACCAGGAGCAGGCCAACAATATGCAGCACAAATAGTACCAGGAGCAGGCCAAAAGTATGAAGCACAAATAGTACCAGGAGCAGAACAAAAGTATGAAGCACAAATAGTACCAGGAACAGACCAAATGTATGAAGCACAAATAGTACCAGGAACAGACCAAAAGTATGAAGCAGGGTTCCTATCATGTAGTTGAACTTTTACAAGTTCGAACCTCATGTAGTCGAGACCATAAATTCGGATTTGTAAAGGTTTGAGCGTTTCAATGGAAATCTCCATAAGCAGAGGTTTCCATTTTGTTCAGTGGGGTGCGATCTCGGAGTTGGTATATTTAAGTAGCAGGGGGGGGCTTGCACCCCCCCACACCCTCCGCTACTTAAATATAGATATAGTATATAAATATATATACAAGTTTATTTTGTTTTCCGTTGTTTTTTTTATCCATAGTCAATGTTTTCTAACTTCAAACATAATGGTTCAAACATTACGTGTTCGAAGTTATAAGACTTTGACTATGTGATATAGACCCTATGAAGCACACATAGTACTAGGAGCAGACCAGATGTATGAAGCACAAATAGTACCAAGAGCAGACCAGAAGTTTGTTTGTCTTTTCAGCTTCTCCTGGTTGGGGGTCACCACAGCAGAATTCCGGTCCGCTAATGATTGGCAGTCGATTTTTATGGTGCCGAGTTGCCAGCCCGATGCCCAACCTTCAGTGAAAGCACGCCCATTCACGCATGTCTTTCGGAGGCCACTTAACCACAGGGAGGACATGCAGACTCCACACAGAAGGCACTCCAGCCAAGAATCGAACAGGAGAACCTCTTGCTGTGAGGCAACAACGCTACCACTGTACCACCGCGGCTTTGCCAAGAGCAGACCAGAAGTATGAAGCACAAACTATGTGTGCTTCATACATTTGGTCTGCTCCTAATACTATGTATGCTTCATACATTTGGTCTGTTCTTGATACTATTTGTGCTTCAAGAGCAGACCAGAAAAAGCACAAATAGTACCAGGAGCAGACCAAATGTATGAAGCACACAGTATTAGGAGCAAACCAAATGTATGAAGCACACACAGTACTAGGAGCAGACCAGAAGTGTGAAGCCACAGAGTTGCTAGAATAGCAGGTTTTGCATCAGTATGAAATTTGGCAAAGACGAGGTCTACAACTCAAGTTTCTGAAGAGAAAGCACAGATATTAAAGAGGAGAAGATAAAAAATGTGAAGCAGAAATAATACAATGAGTAGATCAAAATTAATGAAACTATGAAGTTGCTAGAATACCCAGTTTTCCTTTAGCATTACTTTTTTTTGTAAAGAGGTCATCTACAACTCAAGTGTCTGTCCAGAAATCATAATATGATGAGGAACTGATCAATCTTAGGAAGCCACACAGTTGCTCTATGCACTCTTGGACAGCTGAATATATGTGCCAGGACAAGCAAGTTGCTGACCCCCCCCCCCCACACTCATCAATGCATGGAACAAGCTAGCAGTTACTCTCATACATATGTTCTACTCATACTAAACTACCTTATGGGTCTGCAAAACAAGCTCCTATTCTCTCATTAAACATATCCTTCAACATGTGCACTCAATAAGCTGTTTCTGTTTCATGCATCTGGAGTGCATCTGCTACTTTAAAAAAAATTGCCCTCATTTTTTTTGTTTTTGCATTCAATTTTGAGTCTGCCTGACTTATTGAACTTTCTCCTAAATTAGTACTTCTTAACTCAAATCCTTTCACTGCTAACACTTAAAATACCCTGGCACTCACCGCTGGTCCTTACTACAAGTTTATTTCTTGTATCTCTGGTGGACGTCTTCCTGGTATGTTTTAAAAATACCCTGCTCCCATATCCATACCTTTCAAATCCCCTTTATTTTGTGGAACATCCCTGATTACTCTGCCCCTCATAAGATTTTTGATTTTCTGGTACATCACTGAAGATTACAGTCAGTCATGGCTGACATTATTATTCATTTATTTATATTTGTTTACTGGGATAGTGCACTGATCTCACTGGACCATGTGCTGGCACAGCCTGGTTGAACACGATATCATATGAAATGAACTAGACATATTTAAGGATACAAGGCTATGATAACAAATAAATCCATATTTACAGATGCAAGAATATGCTGCAACATTTAGTTCAAGAAGCAATTAACAATGTCAAAACATGGATGAAAAAATGGAATTATGCTTAACAGAGCTTTATGGATGAAATGTAGTCATAATGACTGAGATGGCTTATACTACAGGGAGAGCAGCATATCATTATATAGAGAGGTATCAATACATTATAAAAGGCAAGTGAGAATAGTTGCAAGAAAGGATATTCTTGTTCTATTTTCGGCTTTTCCCGGTTAGGGGTTGCCACAGCAGAACTCCGGTCCACTAATGATTGGCAGTAGATTTTTTTTGCGACTCCCAACCTTCAGCGAAGGCACATCCATTCTATGCGTGTCTTTCGAATGCCACCCAACTGCGGTGAGGACATGCAGACTCCACACAGAAGGTGCTCCAGCCGAGAATTGAACGGGAGAACCTCTTGCTGTGAGGTAACAACACTACCGCTGAACCATGGGGAAAAGATAGAAAAATGGTACAAGAGGCGTGTAGAGGTAAGAAAGATGCAAAGAGAAGAGGGAAGTAGGATGAATGAGAGGCAGTAAGTAAGAGGATGATGAGATGAGATAAGAAAGGATGAAATAGGGAAAAGGGTGTGTGTGAGAGAGAGCTTCAGGTTTCATGTAACATGACCTGAGCGCAGCTGCACTTTACTTTGGTGAAGAGGTGTTCTTTGAGCTGTTGTCTGAAGTCCAAGTACTTTTAGATTCTCAGATTGAGGTAGGAGTGGAATCCTATAGTTTAGGTGCTAGGATGCAAATGCAGAGTCAGAACAATAAAGTTTACATTTTGGAGTTAATAGGGCGGGTTGTGATTGAGGCATACCCCTGAGATTATATGTCGTCACTTTGATGAAAAGGTTATATGTGGAAGGGGACGATGTCTAGGAGAAAGGACTTTGTGAATTAGTAATCCTAGTAGGAGGCTGGCTCTCAAATGTGCTGGGAGCTGTTTAATTTTGACAAAAGCTAGGCAGTGATGTTCATTATTGAGAGTTAGTAATGAACTGCCAGATTTTGTTAGAAATGGCTTGTAAGGTGGTGGCATTTTTCTTTGAGGCTGCAGCTATAATTGGTAGCCCAAATATGAGTTGAGATAGCCTACGGCCCAAGGGCCTGCGTAAGCCTAGCCAGCAAGGTTCCCTGGCTTACGCCACCCAAGAAAGTTATTTTCCAGTGCCACTGTTGAGCAGAGACACAGAAGTGATCCCAGGGGTGTATTTCCTATTTCCCATCCACTCATCAAGATTTTTCTTGAGTGCTAATGAAAAACTTTGCTTGACATAGATGGGTAGCCTGTTCCAGAGTATGGGAAGTCTCTGGGACAGGAATCTATCCCTCCAGTATGTCATGTTTATTGTGGTGACAAGGTTTAGATTCCTAGTGCGTGTAGCTCGGAGGGATTGGGATTTCTTTAGGTGTAGCATGTCCAACAGCTCTGGGTTTGATATAGCTTTATATGTTAGGCAGAGATCACCTCGGAGTAGGCGATATGCTACAGAGTAAAGCTGGAGTTTTTTGAGGCGGTCAGTGTAGGGCATTTGTTTGTTTGAGGCCAGTAATCCTCTTTGTGAGGTACTTCTGTGGCCTTTCCAACTGCTGCAGATGTCTTGTGAGTTACATTTCTAAAGGAGCGTTGTACTCTATAATGGGTCTAATGAGTGTCAAGTAGAGGGGAACAATGACCTCTTTTTCCTGGATGAGAAACCTTTTGTGATGAGGTGTGCCACGTAGAAGGATTTCCTGACTATCAAATTCTGGTTAGTAGGACAAAGGTTGCTTGTAACTTCATGTCGTAATGAACTAAGTATTCACAGTACTCCATTCCTATTCTGAGATATGAACAAGTCATTTTTAGCTGGAGGGATTATCTTCTACAATATCATTTTAGGTGTCTTCTTTGCTTGCTTATTTTTTTGTCAGATGGTTTATGTTTAGGTAATATCAGGTTCTGTTGTTGCTAAGCTTTCCCCACATACTATTCTCGTATGATTTCTTGGCTAAATTTGTTCATAGGTTCATAGGTATGTACTAGGCTATCTGTTCTAAGGCATTTATAAGCCTAGCCAGAATGTGTTGGCTTTTGCAGCCCCCTTAGATTAGTTCCCTGTGCCTCTGTCCAGCAGAGCCATTGAAGTGATCCCTGGGGTAAACTTTCTGTTTCCCATCCGCTCGTCAAGGTTTCTCTTGAAGAATGTTAGCGAGGACCTCTCCCTGATGTAGATTGGAATCTTGTTCCAGGGCATGGGAAGTCTCTGGGACAGGAATCTATCCCTCCAGCACGTCCTATTTATTGTTGTGGTGAAGTTTAGATCCCTAGAGCGTGTTGCTCGTGGCGATATGGTTTTCTTTAGGTGGCGCATGTCCATCAATTCTGGGTTGGACATGGCCTTGTATGTCAGGCAGAGATCACCTCTGAGTAGGCGGTATGCAACTGAGTACAGCTGAAGTTTCTTCAGTCGATCTGTATAGGGCATCTGTTTGACGCCAATGATCCTCTTGGTGAGGTACTTCTGTGGTCTTTCCAGCTGTTGCAGGTGTCTTGTAAGGTACATCCCAAATGGGGTGTTGTATGATGGGTCTGATGAGTGATGCGTAGAGGGGCACAATGATCTCTTTTGATCTGGATGCAAACCCTCTTGTGATTAGGTTGGCCACATAGAAGGATTTTCTAACCACTTTGGCAATGTGATTATCAAAGGAGAGGTTACTATCTCCTTGGGTCCCCAGATCCCGTATTACATCTTCTGTATTTAGGGGGCTACCACCTATGTGGTAGTTTGTGGGTACTTTGTTTTTTCCAAAGGGGATGACTATGCACTTTTTGGCATTTAGCTTGAGGCTATAGTTTTGACACTAGATATCTGTCTCAGTGAGACCCTTTTGGAGGATGTCTGTGACAGCCAGAGAGTCAATTATATCCCCCAGTTTGCAGTCGTCTGCGAACTTGGTCAGCCATAGATCTCCTATGCTTGCCTGTACCTCTGAGAAGTATATGCCGAACAGGAGGGGTCCTAGGACTGAACCCTGGGGAACGCCACTTGTAATCAGTTTAGAGTCAGACCTAGCTCCCACAGCTCTTACCATGTGGGTTCTGTCCGTGAGCCAGTTGGCAACCCATCTTGTGATGTAGGGGTTTATGTTCAGGCTGGTGAGCTTGTCTATAATACCTGAATGGGGAATGGTGTCGAAGGCCTTTGCGAGGTCTAGGTAGGCTGTGTGGACCACCTTTCCCTCGTCTATAACCTTGGTAACTGTCTCAAAGAAGTCCACCAGGTTTAGGAGGCATGATCTGCCCTTGACAAAGCCAAACTGGGTAGGGTCCACTGTTTGGAGGTTCCCAATGTCTCTGTTAACTCATTCACTCCAATGGAGCTCAGGAAGTTTGCACTGTTACTTCCAATGGGCGGAGCCTAAACCTTTTGATAGAATCAAATTATATCCTCACATTTCAAAAAAAATATTCGTATCTCTGAAACCATAGGGGTTATGAAAGCAGTATAAATGGCAAACTCTTCAGTACAAATTATTTTTATAGTGGCAGTATTCTTCAGTTTCTAGGTCTTAAACTGAATTTTATAAGTCACAGTAAACACAGTAATGACTACATTTGTAATATTTTATAAACAACTTACAATATCTCAACAACTATTCAAGTTACACACAAATTGTCAGCAGCATTTTGTTCATCTAGCTGAGAGCTTTCATATGAGGCTAAGGAGTTCTGTGTTACTTGGTTGTCGGGATATTCAGAAAAATGTGAAAATTATATCTATACAAATTAATATCATAAAAACAACAGTTAGTATCTATTTACCTGCACTAGACAATGTTCAAATATTAATGCAGCTGAGTTTGCGATTGTGTAAGCTTTAAGATGAAATCTTTTAAAAGCTTTTACATAGCATGGTTTTGGAATTATTGATGCAAATATGAACAAATATTATTTGACGCCTACAAGCATCAGCAGGATTTAACTGCAAATGCACCTAGAGGCATCACTCGGATGTAATAAGTTAATGAGATCCATGATGATGCGCTCCATAGCCTTGCAGACCAAACTAGTCAGGCTTATAGGGCGATAGTTCCCAGGGTCTGTTGTGGCTCCACCTTTGTGTAGCGGAATAACCATTGCTGTGCGCCACTCTATGGGCACGTAGCCTGTGGAGAGGCTGAGTTTGAACAGTGTGTTTAGGTGGGGGGTTAGTTCATCTTTGAGCTCACGTAGGACGCAGCCCGGGACACCGTCCAGTCCCATTGATGCTGTGCTTTTGGCTTTGGAGAGGGCTGTTTTAACCTGAGTGTCTGTGATTTCAGGGGAACTACATTCTTCTGGTATGGTTATGGGCCCTTTTGGGCGTGGGGGGGTGAAGTTTGCACTGAACCTGTCTGCCAGGATGTTGGCGATATCGGTTAGTTCAGTGTATTTTGTGCCATTCTGCATTAACTCCGAGCAGATCCGACAATTTCCACTTAGATTCTTGACATAGCTAAAGAATGCCTTGTGGTTATCGACAATTTCCACTTAGATTCTTGACATAGCTAAAGAATGCCTTGTGGTTATCTTTGGAGTCCTTGGCAATTTTTCTTTCGAAGCTAGCCTTGGATGATTTTATGAGGGATCGTAGTTTCTTGCTGATACTGATCAGGGATGTCTTTCCTTCTTGGGATTTTACTCTTTTCTGTACTAGTTTCCTCCTTTTATTGTATAGCTTGTTTATGACAGGGGTCCACCAGACTGGTTTCCTTTTCTTGGAGGAGTGAGTCTTGGTTTTGCTTGGGATAGCATGATCCATGCATTCTTGTAGGTGCCCATAGAGTGCGTTAGTAAAGTATTTTGCAACTTGGACAGCGTTATCCTTTAGCATGGGGGCTTTGAAATTTTCCACCTCGGTCTTAAGTAACGTGAAGTTTGCTTTTGAAAAGTTTTTCACTGTGGTTTCTTTGACTGGGGGTGGGGGCGGAATGTGGATATCCAGAGTGATTAGTTTATGGTTAGATCTAACCAGCGAGGGATTGACCTCCAGTGTGGAACACTGGTCGCCCATGTTGATGATGACCAGGTCCAATATGTTGTCACCTCTGGTGGGGGTGTTTACCAGTTGATCGAGGGTGTTTGAGTTCATAAATTCTAGTAAATGTTGGGCAAGGGAGTTAGTACTTGAGTAGTTCTCCCAGTTAATGTTTGGGTAATTGAAATCATCCAATATCGGGATGTTTGGTAGGACCTTTATGTTTCCCAGTGTTTCCAGAAATGCGGAATGGGGGTCCTGGGATATGGTGGGTAATCTGTAGCAAGCTACAATTTAAATTGCAGTTTTGCCCATTGTTAGTTGCACGTGGAGGATCTCAGATGCATCAAGCTGTGCCACTAACCTGGAGGTGTGGGTATCCTTGATGAATATGGATATACCCCCACCCTTTATATTTCGGTCTGGGTTTTGTGGCCAAAAATGTATGGTATGAGTTGTAGCCTGGTAGTGCTGGGGTGCTTTCTGGAGCCTTAAACCAGGTTTCTGTTACTGCACATATATTAATTTTCTCCATACTGAATAGTGCCGCGAGTGCGTGCATTTTGAGGTTTAGACTTCTGGCACTGAGTAGCATTACCCTCAGTTTTTTGTTACTTGTGCTATTTATGATGGTGAGTTTGTCTTTTGGGCCTTGCCTAAAAAAGGCACTATGGAGGTGGCAAGAGCCTTGGACAGTATTTGAAAGCCTAAGGGTGACAGGTGCAAGCCATCTCTAGCAAAGCAGCGTGTCTTGTCGAGCATATCATCCCAGGCTGACAGGCACTGGATCCCCTTTGAATGACACCAGAAGCTTAGCCAATTGTTGAAATTGATAATGTTTTCTTTATACCTTGGTATCATTCTTGGTGAGGGCAGGATACTACTCAGGGTCAGGGTCATACCAGCCTGGGCTACGTGATCAGAGAGCTCCTCCATGTCTCTTTTCATGTAGTCCAGGGAGGTACGGCTCAGGTCATTCACACCAACATGCACAATTATAGAGTCCTATTTGTACTTGTTCTGGAGTGACCTGAGTGCTTGTGTTATGTGGCGGATCCTGGCACCTGACAGGCAGCTAACAGTAACCTTCTCCTTGTTCAGCCTAGTGAGTGGGATGTCAGTGTGCTTGACTATAGAGTCACCTATTACTAGTGTGTTGGGTATGTTATTTTGCCTTAAGGGCTGTGATTGTGTGGCGCACTGGCTTTGTGAAGTATGTGTTTCATGGTTTGTGTTGGGAGATGGAGGTTGCTTGGATGTCTGCTTTGGAAGTCTCTGTTGCTTTTGCAGATTTTTATTTAGAGCCTCCAAGTATGTTTTTGTGTATTTGTGTGTTTTTGCCGGTGCTGGTTTCATAGGTCTATGTGAAATTGGTGGTGTGATGCAAGTAATTCCCTTCTCCTCTTGACTGCCTGGTCCAGTCTTGGGTTGAGAGAGCTTAGCCTCCAGTTTGGCTGTATAATTGCATCTCTCACATGTATTAGTGTTTGGTGGTAGGAGGAGAGGGTTGTCTGTGTACATGAGGCAGTTGTAACATTGCCTCAAAATGCCCAGATTGACCAGTTGGACCAGAGAGTACACCTGAAACTGCCCTTTGGACATGCCTGGATAGGTACAGTGAACTGTTTTACTGATTGGCTGGTAAGGTCGAATAGAGAGCCTTGTCCTTCTCTACAGTATAGGGGGGGTCAAGTGCTAAGGTTTATTAGTGCTTGCTATGCGTTTTGAGGAAGTGCTGGGCTGAAAAGTGAATGGTTTGAGTGTTTAAGTTGAAAGTTTGTCTAGTTCCAAGGGAAAAATTGAAGAGTAGACTTTGTGGAGCCGGGAATACTTATAGCCTAGCTAGCCAGCGCTGCCCAGTATGCAAAACTGCACAAATGCGGGTTTTATAGCAGGGAAATGAAAGAGATAGAAATTAGCCCAAAATGGCCAATAAACTGCTAATTTCTGGGCTGAAACCACTCCTCCAGGGACAGTTAGGCTGCTCAAATCTCCTCTGTCTCACAGGTGACCAGAGAAACTTCCTTCTATCCATGTAAGATATGGGCAAACACAGAAACTTGTAACACAGCCCTGAATTCAGCACTAACCTAAAAACTGGACTATACTAGTTTAGAAAGGTGGGAAAACAAGTTGTTTTTTTTTTGTTTGTTTTTTTTTTTTCCAGAAAATAAAAAAAAACACTTTAAATGCATAGAAATGGCTATTACACTTGAGTGTGTAGCCTACAACAGTTAAACAGGTAATTTAAACGCAAAAACGACTTTGATAAAGTGCAGGCAGTAAAATAAGTACAATATGTAGCTGACACAAGCTTTTTAAATCACAGAGACTTTAAAAACTGTGCAAATGCGGGTTTTATAGCAGGGAAATGAAAGAGATAGAAATTAGCCCAAAATGGCCAATAAACTGCTAATGTCTGGGCTGAAACCACTCCTCCAGGGACAGCTAGGCTGCTCAAATCTCCCCTGTCTCACAGGTGAACAGAGAAACTTCCTTCTATCCAAGTAAGATATGGGCAAACACAGAAACTTGTAACACAGCCCTGAATTCAGCACTAACCTAAAAACTAGACTATACTAGCTTAGAAAGGTGGGAAAACAAGTATTTTTTTTTTGTTTTTTTTTCCAGAAAATAAAGCAGATGCAATAAAAAAACACTTTAAATGCATAGAAATGGCTATTACACTTGAGTGTGTAGCCTACAACAGTTAAACAGGTAATTTAAACACAAAAATGACTTTGATAAAGTGCAGGCAGTAAAATAAGTACAATATGTTGCTAAAACAAGCTTTTTAAATCACAGAGACTTTAAAAAATCGGCTTTTTAGGCGGAGTTAGCTAAAGGCAGCAAGAAAATGCAGAAAAATTATACTTAATCACCCCAAAGTCTTTCTTTTGTCTCTCTGCTGCTGTAGAACTCTACAGGGCACCAGGCAGGAGCTTGCTGAGCTGTATACAAGTGCAAAAACCTCTCAAATGTGGGTTTTATAGCAGGGAAATGAAAGAGATAGAAATTTGCCCAAAAGTGGCAATAAACTACTAATTTCTAGGCTGAAACCACTCCTCCAGAGACAGATAGGCTGCTCAAAGCTCCCCTCTCTCACAGGTGAAAAGAGAAACTTCCTTCTATCCAAGTAAGGTATGGGCAAACACAGAAACTTGTAACACAGCCCTGAATTCAGCACAAAACTGAAAATTGGACTATACTAGCTTAGAAAGGCGTGAAAACAAGTATATTTATTTTTTTCAGAAAATAAATCAGATACAATCAAAAAAACACTTTAAATGCACAGAAATGGCTATCACACAAGTGTGTAGCCTACAACAGTTAAACAGGTAATTTAAATACAAAAACAACTTTGATAAAGTGCAGGCAGTACAATAAGTACAATATGTAGCTGAAACAAGCTTTTTAAATCACAGAGGCTCTAAAAAAATCAGCGTTTTAGGTGGAATTAGCTAAAGGCAGCAAGAAAACGCAGAAAATATCACTCCAAAGTCTCTCTTTTGTCTCTCTGCTGCTGTAGAACTCTGCAGGGCACAAGGCAGGAGCTTGCTGTACATTTGATTTCTAGCATTTTCAAGTTTTTCATATTATAGACATGAAGACTTCAGCTCATCAACTTACAGTGCTTTTACCCTGTGGGTCTTTACTTAATCTCAATGTAAATTCATTAATCTTCCAGCAGACATGTGCTGTAACCATCTTCTGTAATTCATTCCCTGCTGAATGTATTAGATTCATATACTTTCCTGTAAAAATGAGTCAGCATATTATCAGAAATAGCATCTATAAGGAAGGAGTACTCATACTATGAACTGTTGAACTGGAATTCGTCTGCAAGATGAAAAATCAGATGTTTACTACAGAAGTAAGTAGATGAGCCATAATTTATGGAAGATGATTTTAATGCTTAAACAACTGCTTAAAACTTGCTAATTTTTTGAAAGTTGCAGTTGTATCTTATTGCCTTCACGTGCTTATCTCTATAATACAGTGACATTGCTTAGATATGTTACATAAGCAATGATGTTAAATTCCTGCTGTGCAAGTCTTGTACCAAAATAATGCATGTAAAAATGAATGGAAGAAAGCTTATGTTAAAGGATTTTTAAATACCAGACAGAAATACTTGTGTGCAGCAGAAATAATATATTAGGTAAAATAAAGAGAGCAAATGACATTCAGGAGAGAAACAAGCAGCTTGAATGTTTTAAGTGCAACAATAAAACAGTGCAGATATTAACTGTATAGCCATTGCTTTGCATGCACCTACTTTTGGAACAAAACAATAATAATTGCTATAATGCTTAAAGTTCTAAAAGGAAAATGTATGCGGACAGTAAAGTGAGTTATTTTAAAAGTAAAACAGATTTATATTTTATTTATAGTTTTTGTTCACTGTGTTACTTCTGTGGTCAAAGACCATTCTGATGCATGGTCCCAGTCCACACAGAATGAAAAAGTTTCTTGAAGACATAACAAATAAAACAGGATTGCAGGATAGAAGAGTTCATTGCACCTTGCTGTGTAAAGGAACTACAAATGATAATGAAAGTTAATGTTTGCACTAGGACAAAGACCAATGGCTGTGGTGTATAGCCACAAACCCATTGATTTTTTAAATTATTCTGTTATATAAGGCATAACTTACAAAGTGTAGTATTGTAGTTCTGTTTGAAAATGTGGTTAGATTAATATAACGCTATGCTTGTTCTTCTTGAAGACTTCAACTCACTTTGTTCTCGTAACCTAACAATGATCCATTGTGTACTTAGAAAATTATCATCCCTCTTTTTGGAAATAAGAGCAAAACATAACACACTGTCAGAAATCACTAGCGTGTTTTTTTTTTGCCGTCAGTCGGCCTCCTTTGCCTCCGCTAAATGCAGTAACAACATGTGACAGAACATGGCCTGCTGGCAGCAGAGACTTTTTGATGACTGCCGACCTCATTATGCTCTCTTGAAGAGTATATAGACCCCTCCCCTGTCTGTCTCTGTATAAGCCTCCTTGCTTTATTATAAATTTGTCCTCACATGGAGGAAACAAGTTATACTTTATCACAGAGGCATTTTCTTCAACTTTCCTGCAGGTTGATGCTGCCTTAACTAAATTAAAAGATTCACAGGATGTGCAATGCATATAATAAAAACAGTTGAATCATAGAAGATGAACTGCCTTCTCTAGTACTTTTATTAATTGGCCGGATATATTCAAGGTCTATAATTGCCTTCTGTGTACGTCATCACTTCTTTTTAGACTGTGTATTATTTTACATTTTTCAACATTTCAGGGACTACACCATCCCACAGAATCTTGTTAATGTTAAAGGGTATTTAACAAAAGGAGCAAACATTATATATAAGCATGTCATGAAAGAGTACTCATATGAGCAAACCTCTAAAGAGTGAACACTTCAGAGTGCATGTTCATATGAGTTATCGCACAAAAAAAAGGAAACATTTTTTCCCATTTATTTTGTGGGACAAGAACCCCTGCACCTCCTCCCCTCACATTCCCTGCTAATTATAGAAATTAACTCCGAGATTGCCTAACAGTTGAGTAAGGGTAAATTCCCTTACCCTGCCATAACATGATCCCATACAAAAGACTGCTGGCAGAAACTTTGTTGCAAAAAATGTTTGCTCACATGAGTTTTTGCATTGTTTCAGCACTAAAAAGTGTTGTCCTTTCAGATTGTAACTATATATTTATATATATATATATATATATATATATATATATATATATATATATATACATACATACACACACACACACATATATATATATATATATATATATATATATATATATATATATATATATATATATATATATATATACTAAAACTCACTTTTAAATAAGATGAATAAGTGTCTGACCTCTGGCTCTAACATTTTTTAACCTGTTGGTAGGTTGTGTGACCACAGAGATGGTTAAATCTAATAATATAATAATAAGTGCAGGAACAAAATCCTCTGCAAGTGGATGAGGTGGCCTTACCCAATTAGAAGAAAAAAGGAAAAGAAAAAAGAGTATTTGCGATCACTAGTTGAGCTTGACATTTTTATTAATCTATTTATTTTTATTGACCAGATTAGTCCCACTAGGCTAGTAACCTCTTTTTAGGGGAGAACCAATGTGGCATTTATAGTTCTAGGAGAAATTTCGCTAGGGCCAAAAAAAATAATTAATTTGAAATTAATATGGGAAATAAATAAGTTTTCAGAAAAAGAAAATAAATAATTCCAAAAAGGAGATTTCTTTACATGAGTTAGATAAACTATTAGGACAAGTGAATATAGATTTAGGTGCAGGATAATATGGAATAGGTTATGAAGTGTATAAAAAATGTAATGGAATGGCAAAAAGAATATTTTTTTTAAATTTTGAATGAATGGTTAAATGAAGGTTTCGTTTAGAAATAATTATGTAGTGGAATGCTTAAATTTATTTGGAAGAAATAAGACAAAAGTTAATTAAAAAACTGGAGACTGCTAGTACTGAATAATAATAATGACTAAGACCTTAATAAAAATAATACAAAAGAGATTTGAAACTAAGATTGAAAATGTTAGGGAGGTCAGTATATATAACATAAAGGGTAAGGGATTTCAAGAATTATTAATGAAAGTGAGAGACTGTGGATGATATAAATAGAAGACAAGAAGCTTCATTTATGATGGTAGATATTAATAAGGCATTTACTGCAATAGGACATGAAATTTTATGGGTGATAATGAAAGACTATAATGTAAGTGAAATAAATTAGGAAATAATGTATGTTTGCATATAGTAATAATAAAGTCAAAATTTTAGTAAATGGTTGGTTAAGTAAAGAGGCACATATGAGGAAAGGTGTAAGACAGTGATGTCCAATGAGTTGGATACTTTTTGATTTAGTTATGAATGTGATTGTATGTGAAATAATTATAAAATGAAGGAGGCTGAGCATGTCTGAAGGGCTAAGAATTCTGATTTTATTAACTTAAGTAGAAGGTATTATAGTAATTACACAAAAAAAAACAAGACTTGTATAAAAGAAGTTATATTTTGTCTAAATGAGTGTTTAGAAGCAATAGGGATGACTTTAAACAAAGAAAAAAGGATCAGGTGATTGTTAAACTAGATTAATGAAAATATAAAAGATTAGTTAAAATATTAGTTGTAAAAATGTTTAAATGTAAGTATGATAATTTTGGGGTATGGTAAAAAGATGCAAAAAATAATGTATAAATGAAGCAATGAAATGTTATCAAGAGATAAAAATATTAATGTGGAAAGTAAAAACTGATAAAATAGAAAAGTAGAGAAAAGTATAATGATGCAATATTATTAATGTTAAACCATGGGAAAATCTAGCAGTGGAAAACCATGGGAAAAGTTATTTAAAGATATAAAAGAAGTGAATACGATAAATATGGATTTGATTAAATATGGATATTATAAGAACAGAAGAAAAGGACAAAGATGTTTTATGTTATATGGGTTATATAGAATGACATCCACCTGAACTACCACCAACTCAAACAGATGGGGCTTTGGTTTAGTGTCTCTTCAGAAGGATGGCACACTCAGGAGTACAGCACTCCCCTTATGCTCTGCAGTGTCAGCAATAAATTTATCTGGTGTGGGAACAGAACCGACAGCCTTCTGCACCAAAGGTGTGTATGCTACTTGTTACACTTCTGATGCAACTGATGTTAGTCTGGGCTTCATTTAAGCTATATGATATTTGATATTATAGCACCACCTTAGTAATGCATGCTAACTGTAACCCTAATGCTAACCCGTCCCCTATCCCCAACATTAACACTACACCTTACCCAAAAAAAATACAAAATCTTCCCATAACACTGCCACTACACAAGACATACTCAGACACATAAACACAAACTACCAACGCTATAACCTCAGATTCATAAAGGTTACCATAAACTGTACACTTTCTGAATTCAAGAACATCCCTTCCACAATGCTTGTGCTTTTTATTTACTCAGAAAGGTCACACTAATGTATACAAGGTGTACAGTTTATGGTAACCTTTTCAAATCTGGTTAACCTCTTACCTAACCCTGTCTCCAACCCTAGAATATGCACACTTGCACAGAAATATACAAAACCAGTCCCCCACTCCTATCCCTGACCCTAAACTCAAAACTCAGACACATACATAGACACTCATACTCCCTGCAAACCCATCTAACCTGTCTCATCAAAACATTCAGTTGACATTTTGGACATTTGGTTATCCATACATTCAACATTATATACTACACCTAGCATTTGACGACCAACATAGATTTGACAAAATTCAGGGGAACTATGTCTGTCTGTGTGTAAAACAAAATCCTATTATTTTTTTTTTTTTTTTTTTTTTTGTAGAATGTTATAAAATCCAAACAATCATCTGCAGGCTGTGTGAAATAGAAACAGAAAGCCATAACTGCCATTCAGGAAGGGCATATGTTTTGTTATCTGTATATTGAAACTCTCAATTCTTTTTTTCTGGCAGGAGCAAAGTGATCATATCCTTCTTCTGAACTTGCCCTCCCTCACATAAGAGGTCAGATTCTCCATGGAATGCAGCATTCCATGGGCTGTGGAGCAGGAGAGGACAGGAATGCCAGTGATGTTGCCTAGCTTGTCCTATATTCCTTTGGGAAGTTATATGCCACACTAGATTTAAACGCCTCCTGTCATTCTTAAAAAAGAGCCACATGGCTTGTACCATGTATCTGTTGTAGAGTTCTTGTCACATATGGGTTTTCTGAAATCTGGTTGTATACCATTTGAACAAGTATCCCACTGTCTGCAAACTAAGGTATAGCATGCATTCTTCTCAAGCACTTCATTTGCAGTTTGTTATCAAAGTGGCCACTTAAGTAGTCAAACCCCTCTTTTTAAGGGACACTTAAACAGGATGGACACCCAGGTAGTAGTACATCCCTTTTCAGGGAACACTTCAGATGTGTTTTGTCTAAGGGATATTAAATTTCTAGTATGTAGTGTATTCATTTGCATTATTTTATCAAGGCAATAAATAGGTTCATAAGTAAGTACTAGGCTGTCTGTCCTTGTGGGCCATTTTTAGCCTACCAGATGCTCAAATAACCCAAGAACCACAACAGGTATACCAGTACTATGAAAGATAATCATGAAAAAATATAGACACTCGTATAAATCCACCAGTAGCATTTAATAAATGAGTTTAGTGCTTTTGCCCAGTTGCTGAATAGGAATCTCAAACAAATACAACTTTATTTAAAACCGTTTTTAAATGTCACATGACCAATTTCACCAAACAGAATAATCACATAAAATTTTCAAAGAGAATTCTACCGAATTTTAAAGAAATAACATCCTTGTCACTTTATTTATTGGCATTTGTTAACCGGGTTTGTCCAACTGGGCTTGTGGCCCATTTTCAGTGGAGACCTGAGGAGAAAAGCTCCAGTAATACATTTTAAAACAAGTACAATTTTAAACAATATTGATATAATAGCAGTTATAGCAAAACAATTCACATATGTTGGGATACATGCATAAAGTTAAAGTTGCATTAAAAAGAAGCTTAGTAACCATTTTACATTGATATAGTCCAATAGGTCAACAATGAACATTTTTTGTTTGTATAAAATTGTGCAAATGTTAGGAATTTTTTGTTCCGATATAGCAGACCTAGTTTCTGGTTTGTTTTTTTTTATACATTGGAGTATGTGTAGGTTGAGTTTGTCATCAATAATGACCCCTAGGAGTTTTGTGTGGGTGTCAGGTTGGATATTTGTATTGCTAGAAGATGTAATAAAAAAGGAGGTTTTGTGATGAGAAAGAGAACGGGGAAGGAAAAGTAGGAGTTTGGTCTTTTTGGGATTTAGGATCAATAGGTTGTGAGAGAGCCATTGTTCAGTAGATAGTAGGGCCTGTTGGGTCAGGGAGTGTAGTTCAAGAATGTTATTTGAGATGGATGTAAGTGTGGAGTTGTCGGCATACTGAATAAGGGAGGATTCTTTGCATGAGGTGTAAAGATCATTGGTGAAGATGTTAAACAAAAGGGGTCCCAAGATGGAGCCTTGGGGAACACCGGTGGAGATGGGAAGGAAAGGTGAGGAGGGTGAGAGCCATTTGACAGATTGTTCCCTGCCAGATAGGTAACTATTAAACCAGGCAAGTGCGGAGGGGGATAGATGGAGATTTGTGAGTTTGGATAGTAGTAGAGGATGAGAGACAGTATCAAAGGCTTTGGAGAGATCTAGGAAGAGACAGGAAATGAGTTTATTGTTGTCTAGGGCCTCTGCAATGATATGAGTGAAGGAGAGGAGGTCAGTGGTGGTGCTGTGGTGAGGACGAAATCCATGTTGGGTAGGGGTAAGTAAGTGGTGTGTGAGGAGGTGATTGAGAAACTGTGAGTGAATACGTTTTTCTAATATCTTGGAGAGGGGGGACAGAATGGCAATGGGTCGGTAGTTTGAGGGGTCAGTGGAGTTTCCACCTTTATGAAGAGGGATAGTGAAGAAAGATTTCCAAAGGGTGGTGACAGTTAATTCCAGAATAGATTGATTAATTAGTACAGATACAGGATAGGCAATTGAGTCAGCAGCAAGTTTGAGGAATGTAGGAGATAGATTGTCAGTGGAAGGAGAGCAAGGTTTTAGCTTGAGTAGTAGAGATTTGATGTAAGTAATGGGAACTGGCTGAAAAGAAAACAAAGTTGTGTTAGTGGGACGTGGAGAGGTGGGTTTCGAAGTAGAGTTTGGCTTAGAGGTTACCAGATTTTGGATGGAAGAGATAAAGTGTTTATTCAGGAGGGTAGCTGTTTCCTGAGAGGAAGAGTTAGGGTATGGGGAGGGATTAGAGGGCTTTCCAGGATAGAGGATGTTGTTGAGAGTTGACCAAAATTTTTGAGGATTGGATTTCTTGTTAAGCTGAGCAGAGCTATAGTATAACTTTTTGTCATTAGTTGTATGTTTTTTGCAAGGTTCCTCAGTTGCCTGTATTTTTGAAGAAAAGGTGGTTATTTAGTTTTAGTCCAGGTTTTCCAAGCATGATCTCTTTGTTTCATAAGTGACCTAGTCTCTTTGGAGAGCCAGGGAGCATGGTTTGATTTTACTCTGATCTTCCTAGAGGGAGCAAAGAAGTTTAGAGTATTCATGAAGATGCTATTGAAAGTGCTTACAGCATCATTTAGGGGGAGGTGTTTTATAATGGACCAATCTATGTTGTGGAGAATGAAGTTAAATTGGATTGAATTGAAAGTCAATAGTTTTCGACATTCTTTGATAAGGTGGGGTTTAGGAATATGGGAGTAGTGTCTTAAGATTATGGTAGGGAGAGGATCACTGAGAGAGTCAGGTAAGGTGGTGGGATTGTGGTATTGGTGGGGGGAATTTGTAAGGATCCAGTCTATGATGTAGCTGTAAGAGGAATTTTTATGGAAGTGAGTGGGAGATGTTGGAAGCCGTGTAGGTGGATACTGAGTTGGGGGGAGTCAGTTGTGAGTTTGGACCAATCAATGTTGACATCACCAAGGATAAGTGTCTCATATGGTATGTTGTGGGAGAACCAGGATAAGATGTTTTCAAAAATGGGCAGATTGTTACCAGGAGGAAGGTAGATAGAGGCAATTGCAAGTTTTTGTGGGGATTCAGATGGCAGTTAAGGATGATGATTTCAGCGGGGAGGGAGGAAGTCAGGAATTGGAGAAGGGTATGGTGAGAGGTTAAGAATGTTTGAGTAGAGGATGACCACGCCACCACCTTTTTTTACAGGTCTATCAGATCGGAAGATATTATAACCTGGTGGGAGTATTTCACTATTTGAGATGTGTAGCTTGAGCCAGGTTTCAGATAGGGAGAGGATGTGAGGGGTATTGAGAGCTATCCATGAGTGCAGCTCAGTGACTTTATTTGCTAGACCCTGAATATTCAATGAGTAAATAGCTAAGTATTTGGATGGAGATGATTGTTGTGACTGAGATTGGTGACTGTTAAAGGAGTAAGATGGGGGCAGTGTAGAGGTAGTTTTGGGGAGAGAAGAGGGGCCAGGGTTGGGATGGATATCTCCAGAACAAAGTAGGGTTTTAGTGAGGAGAGAGTGTGTAGTAGATGCTAGATGGAGTTTGTATAGTTTTGACTTAGCTTTGTGGGAAGGTTTAAAAACCTGTATTATGGATAGTTTATATAGACCTGAGATAGAGGTAGTAAAGAGATTAGGGGAGATAGTAAAATATGAAGTAGTTGGATATATGTTGTATGAGTGAGAAGTTGGTGAACATAGGAGTGGGTCAGAGAGATTGGAGTGGTAAGAGGTGAGTATAGAGAGAATAAGGAGTAGTGTAGAAGATATTAGAAAATAATACATGTTGGAATAAAATATGGTCAGATAGAGTAGGTAGAGAGACAGTGGTATAGATGAAGCGGTGTTGACAAGATTGACAGATTAGTAAGGTGGTTGTGGTAATAGGCAGGAAGTGGAATTGTAGTGGCTAGTGGGACAGGAAGGGGAGGGATAGTTAGGTATAAAGGTAATTGTAATGGGGTGGTTGGGAATGGGGGTAGGGTAGAGGAGTGAACGGAGTGGGGCTAGCACCCTGGTCAAGATGAAGTCATAGAAACAATCAGAAAATATAGTGAAAAACTAGCTTGAGAGGCAAGGATATAAAGTTTCTAAAGGTATAGTCACCAGAAATAAAATAAAAATAAATAAAATATGAGCAGAAGTAAGCTTACAAAAGGACACTGGCCTCAAGCTACACAGGTAGATTTACTTGAAGGAAACCCAGTACTTTATGGTTAAAATAAGCTACAACAGAGGGGGGCTTTGCATGAGGAGAGAGAGGTATTACTAGCAGCTAAAAGCAGGGCAAACCATAAAAAAACATTAATATATAAGAGTCTGAAGACAGCAAAATAGGACAGATGCACTAGGAAAAGCAATTATGAGTGAGGTTAGAAATGAATTCAGGGAACCGTAAAATGCAGAACAGGAGAATATACACAGAAACAGTATGAGGATAGTGGGTAACCAAAGAGAAAGGATAGGAGCTGCTGGTGTCTGCTTTTCATGATGACTAGCAAAAAAATGCTGTAAATTCTTATTGTGCTTATAAAGTCTAGCAGTAATTAAAAGATTAGCTTATGTAGTAGTTATTTACTGGGACACGTACTTCAGTGGTATTATTTTAAGCTTAAAATGGTGGCTTCCGGACAGATAGTTGCAGGGTATCTGTTAAGGTCCTCAAACCTCAAAACTTACAATATAAATCTCATTAAAAACATATAAATTCCATAAATAAATATAAAACATATCCACAAGTAAATATACTATAAAATATGAATAAATCACAAATTACAAACATGATGGCATCTGTATTTTCTGGAAAGATAGTCATGACATGTTGTTGAAAATTATTGATTATAGTAACATTACAACAGTGTTTTTTTGTTTATATATCAGTGTTTCATATGATGGGTTATGTTTTCTTGATGTGCAGCTGACTAAGGACTTGAATGGACAAAGATTTGTTTCCACGTTTATAGGAAACCTATATATTCAAACTCTGTGTTGCATTTTATACATTGCCATCCATATTTCCAAAACTGGACATTAGTGAAAGATCAATTGGTACATTTGGCATGAATGATTTCTGAGGACAATATCTTTAGTGATGAAATTATTAAACTTTGTGAAATGTTGCATATGAGAGGGTAGTGGTACCCCCCCCGATATGACATATGAATTGTTTAGAGACGTTTTTAATAAGAGCAATAAAGGGATATATGGTCCTATTTTAGGGTTAGGAACTGTGTGTTTTAGTCATGATAAGAAAAATCTGGATGGCAATTTTAAAAAAGCAATCATTATGGCATATAACCAGGATGTAGACTCGATTTGTAAAGTTTTGGAAAGAAACTGGAGTGTATTTATGGTAGATGGAAACTTAGGTAAACTTTGGGGGATAAACAGAGAATATTTTTAGAAAGATAGAAGTTTTAAAAATATTTTAGAATCAGTTGTATAGTCTACTAATACTCAGAGAGGAACAATAGGCACCTACAAGTGTGACCAATGTAGCCAGTGTAACTGTATACATGAGAAGGGTCTAGTATTTATGTAGCCAATTTTGGTTTATGGTGTAGTAACAATTATTTTAACTCTACCTCATAAAGAATGACTAATTTAGTATTATGTTAAAAATGCCCCTGGTTTTATATTGGGGAAAAAGGGGAGGCCATTAAGGGAAAGGATTTATGATTATATGTATCACATCAAGAAGAAAAAGGAAACAAATGCACTTTTTAAACATATTTTAAGTCACGCTGATCATTTTAAATTTTTTTTTTGTCTTAGATACTATTAGAATAGATCCCAGAGGTGGTCCATGAAAGGAAAAACTTGAATTGCAGGAACTTATGTGACAAATTTTGACCAATGCAGCTAGTGACCCTGGATTAAATGATAATCTCTCGATATTAAGTGTTTTAAAACTTAAATTCTACAGGTTGTAATCATTAGTTTATTCATATATTTATATTTGTATAGAATATTTGCTTGTGGATATGTTTTTATGCATTGTATTTATTTATGTAATATACATAATTTTCTGTATTTTTCAATCAGATTTATAATGTAAGTCATTGGGACATGGTTTCTTTAACATTCTGTAGAATTCTCCTTGGAAAATTGATGTGATGATTCTATTTGGGAAAGTTGGTCCTGTGACTTTTAAAAAAGGTTTTAAATAGAGTTGTATTTTAGGTTTATGTTCTGAAGAAGTCCTATTCACCTATTGGACAAAAGCACTAAACTCATATATTAAAAGCTACTGGTGGATTTCTACAGAGTCTCTCTTTTTGTTCCCATTTTAAGCTTAGCCAATTTCCCTTATTATGCTAAAATAACCTATCCCATTTGGTTATAGATTGGCCCTATCCATCCAATGGCTGATAATTATATATTACCAGTAATGAGAATAACTAGGATTATACCATGGAAAATTTGAGGGGACCTATCTGTGAGGTAAAGCATTTAGGAGCTACTTATTAGTGGGAGATGGTTAGTACTGGTGTAAATTTCCCATCCATAGATTGTTGAGCTTGGATAAGGACAGGGATGAACTTTGTTTTATGTAGATGGTGAGTCTGTTCCACAACAGCACTGTCTTCTGTGAGATAAACCTGTCCCTCCAAACCATTCTTTTGATGTGCAGAAGAGGTATAAATCCCTAGACCAAGTATTTCTGATGGCATGTGATTTGCTGATGTGCAGTAAATCCATCAGTAATAATATGCCAAACACAGGACATATCTTAGCAGTTTGTAAGATACCAAGTATAGTGTCAGAGTTTTGAGTTAGTCCATGTAAGGCATGTTGTTTAGGCCTTGTATCCTTTTAGTAAGGGTATCTCTGTGGGTGTTCCAGTAGTTGCATGTGTCTGGACAGATACGTGCCAAAGGGTGCATTATATTTAATGATTGGCCAAATGAGGGCTGAGTAAAAGGGGCAATTATGTCCCTAGATCTAAACACAATCCCTTTGGTTATAAGCTATGCAATATAGAAGACACATGTTGGTCAAAAGTTATGTAAATGTCCATATAAGTTTCCAAATCCTGAAGAATTGGGTCATCTCGTCAGGGTGTATTGTCAATATGGTACTTCTCTGGAGTAGATATTTTTCCAAGGGATACAGTAATACATTTTTTGGTATTTAGCTTCAGTCCATGATTTTGGCACCATTTATTTATTTGACACAAACCTTCCTGTTGACCGTCTGACCAGCTCAAAAATCAACTTTGATTTAAATAATCATGATGTGTTCATTTCAGGAGTAATTGATGATTAAACACTGAGAACTAAAGCATTTTGAGATGGTTCTTAAACTTCCAGCTGGCACAAAACCTAGAAGAAGACAGTTTTGCAACATGAGATGTGGAATTTGTAGAGTCAGCAATGGGATATGGAGGCAAGAAATTATGCCTTCTTTTAATTTATTGGGATGCACAAGTTTTCTTCTTGGTGATTTTTTATTGTGCCATGATTCTTCTTTGAGAACCTGGGACTGAATATTTGCAAAGATGTAACTTATTCACTGTAATTTTGAATTGTATACATAAATGACATAAAAAGTAGGCACCTTTGTGAAGTCTAAATATAAGCAATTCATCCAAATGGTTTTCAGTAGCTAAACTTATTTCATACTCTCTGTTGCTGCATGGGTTAAGGCATTTTAAGCAAACAGCTTTAGTAAAAAAAACATAGAATGCAAATCTGCCAAAGAAGCATAAGAAATGTTAAAATAATTTTGGCTGCAGTGACATCCAGGCAGAATTTAGAAGCACCCAATAACTGTTAGCAATGCAGATGTTCATGAAACAGGAGACCATCTGATCAGCTCAAGAATCAACTTTGATTAATGCACACATTCAGTCACCGGACTAAAGGACTACATTGCTCAACTTGTCTGTGTTGAACTGTGCATTTAATGACAAGGAATACAGGTAGTAAACTGTAAAGGACTGAAGATGAAGATGTACAAAATGTTGATTAATGCTGGACTGGAAAGCACACTGCCATTGTTTACAACTGTGCGTAACCCATGCCTTACTTTTCAAATTTATAGAAATGTAGTTTGTTAAAAAAAAAAAAACAGCTACTGATATAAAACTCTGGACATTTTAAAGCATGAGGAACAAAATAAACTTAGCTATGGTAATTTATATTAAATAAGGACTGGTCAAAATTTGAAGGGAAATAATTTAGATATGGCACATTAAGTTGTAACCTAGCCACAGGCTATGTTGTGTAGTGAGACAAAAAGTTTGTTTTATTTGGTCTGTCTCCAAAATTAATGATTGAAAGTGTGTGGTCTTTTAATTTCCTGGGTTCTAAAATTACCTCTTGATGGGCTATTACCATCATATAATTTAATCTGTATCCCATGATGAACAATAAAACAGATAAGTTTATGATTACATTCTGTGCTGCTGGTTAATTTGTTCAGATGTTTGATTATTTTTTATAAAACAAATGTATGGGCATTCTTTAACTCTTGCCTTGCTTCTTATGAATAACCTTCCTGTGTGATTAGATAGTTATGCATGCATTATTGGCATATATAGAAAATAGATTGTTGTATTTTATGATGCTGATTTTTTTGCATGAAATTTGAGAGATTGTATTTGTGTAATGATGTTGTTAGCCAGATATTTCCATTGTATACCCAGCAAGACACTCTGATTGTTGTGACATTGTGTATATCTACCAAGAATAAAAAATTCTGAAATGATAGGTTGTAATCTGCCTTAACTTTGGATTTCAGGCAAGATTCAGAAATATTAACTACATACAATTGTTAAGGACAAATATAATCAAATGTCAAGCTATTTCTCATTAAAAATAATGTTTTTAATTCATTTTGTCCAGACTCTTGAGATTGCCACAAATAATAAAGTATTAATTAAGTAGTTTCATTTTCTTTCTTTTTGTCCCTGATTCTGGTTCTCACTGTCTGCCATTTTGGCTTCACTGAAATCTTGTATTATTTGTTTGTGCGCCATTTTGGCTTTCCCTGAAGTCTTGTATTATTTATTTTTGAATCTACTGTAGCATGTCATTCATCATATACCAACCAACCCAAAAGGTCTGCCACTCTGAACTTTTTATTTGCAGCTGAGTAGGCAATGAAGATATGAATGATAGGAACTTTACTGTTATATTAATTGCAGTTAAGACAGATAAATGCTTTGCAAAAGTGACACTCATAAGATCTGTGTCATTAGGACTACTTACTGAGTCCCATCATAAACAGACCTCCCACAATGAAACTAGGGGTCTGAATGGAGATATGATAAATCAATAATTAAAGGAGAGTAGTATTGCTGGAACTGAATTCATCCGTAAGTCTTGGTGAGTACCTTCCCTAGGCGGATCCTGTTTTTCACAAATTCTTACCAAGATGATACTGATATATAGACTGTATTTAGCATATGTCATGGACAGCAGTAGGTTAAAAAATAAAAAAGATAGCTGAGTGCACAAGACCCAGGATAAAAAATGCCCAGTCCTGGTAGGTGCACTGGTGCCAGGACTGGAAAAATGACAATGTAGAATCCTCCAGAAATGGAAACATTCCTACAGTGAGGCTAGGCCCAGGGGTAGGATGGCCCTCCTGTTGTAGAATGAAGTAGCAATCCACAAAAATCACAAAAACTGAGGCATACAGACAATAGAGTGGACTAGTGAGGATAAGAAGGACATTACATATTGTTACTGTTATGCAAGAAAACCCGAATTTCCAGACAGAAGATATATGAAAAGATTAAGAGAGAAGTTAGAGGAAAGAAAAATACTTCCACAAGAAAAACTGTGTTCATTAAAACAACAGATTCATAAAAAACACTATATAGACCAAGAAAACGTGGGTCATTTGGAAAAAGAAGTGATTGAGGAAGTGTGAAAGTATAAAGAACAAAATCTAGGGACTTTTGTGAAAGGTATAAAAAAAGAAATATGGACATGGGAAAGAAAGAGAAATCTTGATATAGTGCAATATTTATGCACAGGAGAAAGCCAAATTAATCAACACAAAAAAGGCAGCTCCAAAGATATTTGAAGAGAAATACAGGCAAAGGCATCCAGATATGGACATTTTCACAATAAAAAATTGAGGGAACACAGAACACAAGAGTAGTCAAGTAGAAGTTAAAAAATAGAAGCAGAAGTTGTGGAATACTTGCAAAGTGAAGGATTTAGTGTAGAAAGTGTAACACAGGTTATATCACAGCATGATGGAACAAGTCCCCCAAGTAAGAGGAAACAGGAGAAGCAGGAGACATCTGAAGAAAAAATATGGACATGGTAAAGAAAACAAGAATTAATATAGTGCAATATTTATGCAAAGGAGAAATCAAACTAATCAATACAAAAACAGCATCATGAAAGATATTTGAAGAGAAATACAGGCAAAGGCATCCAGACATAGAAAATAAGAAAACAAAGAGGAAAAGTAGATTAGTAATGGAGAAGTTAAAGAAGTAGAAACTGAAGGATTTAGTGTAAAAAACTTAACTCCGATAACATTGCAGCAAGATAGAGAAATGGATACCCAAATTATGGAAAAAACAGTGGAGTGAGAAGCATCTGATCAGTTGCCATATGAAGATACTTTGGAACCTTCTGTAGGAAACCAGTACAAATATTCAGCTGGAGTTGGACAGCAAGGGAAGGAACAGGAAACTGTGGCAACTCTGATGCAGTCAGTGTTGTGGAGTGATAGGCCAGTGAGTTCCCATATGAAAGAGCAATGGATGACACAGGATGAAACTGAAGAGAACAAGGCACAGGAAAATGCTGTGGAACTTTCTAGAGAATGACCGCAGGAAATGGAGAACAAAGAATGTGCCATCTGTTTAGAAGAAAATGATCTAAGAGAAGAGTTGCTTAATTTAATAGAGATGGACATACATATTAAGAGCAATGAAATAAATAGTCTACAGAAGGTCAGTAAAACCCCAAAAATTAGAAGTTTGAAAAAACAGTAATTAGCACTGTCCATAGAGATACAGTTATCGTGATGTTTCAGTAAGGCCAACAAGATCATCAGAGACACTATCCATCCTGCCCATGGACTGTTCACCTATTTATCTTCTGGTAAATGCTACTGCAGTATGAGATATAAAACAGCCAGATACAACAAGAGCTTTTTTTCCACAGGCCATCAAACTACTAAACTCATACTAACTCAACACTATGCTGAACTCTGAACTCTGAAAAAGGAGTTGAAATTTTCAACAGTAGTATCACATGTTTTTGTGCAATAATCCCACTGGGATTCTCTTAATTCATATTCTTATGCAATCCCAAATGGCCAATAATGATTACAGCGATCCTAAATGTGCAATAATGATTACCACAAAAAGTTCTCCCTTTCTGTGTAATTTTTATGTATTGTTAGTTAAGAACCTAGGACAATAATGTGTGTCATGTCTGTAGTAGCTGTTGTAATACCAATTGTCTATATGTGAAATTGCTTACACTTTGAGGAGTTATGAAATTTCGTTCAGTGATGTACAAGTTGTATAATCTGAATGACAATAACGTTTACCTTGACTTTGACATTCATGTGATATAACAGAATTAAATAGGATGTATTATTGTGTACCTAAATTAATAACAAATAAAGTCTTACCACAAGAACACAGGGCAGTAAGAGTAAAGAAGAGGATAAATTGAATGCCATCATGGAAGTATTGAGTAGAGAAAATTATAAATCAGTTAAGACAAGAAGTGTTACTGTTAAAAGAGTATAAGAAGAGGGAACAGATCAACAAAAATACTCAGAAAGATGTGAAAAAAAACAACGCGCAGTATTATAACAGATCAGGATTTATCATGAACTATCACAAATAATAAACTAAACATATCAGCACAGGCAGAAAAACTAAGAAGATATGTAGATAAATATAAAGGGAAAGTACAAAATAAGCAATTTATTGATGACCCAAAAAGTTTTATAGAGATTTGGGAAACAAGGCAAAAGGAATTGAAACACCACCAAAAAATGAAGAAATAGATACATTTTAGAGAAATATCTATGAAGATCCTGTGGAACATAACAAATATGCCAAGTGGATAGAAGAAGTAAAATAAGGAATAAGAAGTTCAAATGTACCGGATAAGAAATGGGATGAAGTAACAGCCAGAGAGATTGAAGCAAAGTTAAGAAAAGCTCCTAAATGGAAAACCCCAGGCCCAGATGCAGTACCTAACTTCTAGCTAAAGGTATTAACATCTCTGCATGAAGATATATCCATGAGTAAGTACTATTTGTATGTGCACCCTGAACCGACACCAGTTTGGTTAACAACAGGAAAAACAATACTCCTACTTAAGAGCAAATCCGCAAGCTAGCCTAAAAATTATAGACCAATAACTTGACTTCTGATGATGTATAAATTGTACACTGGAATTGATGCCAACAGAGTTTATAGTCATTTAGAAGAAAACTCAATCATGGCAATGGAACAAAAGAGTAATAAAAGAAAGTCATATGGAACAAAGGATCGTTTGTTATTAAATAGTCATAATGGAGAACTGTAAAAAGGGGAAGAATTTAAGTATGGCATGGATAGACTACAAAAAGCATTTGACAGTACCCACATTCATGAATTAAAGAGTACTTAAAAATGTATAAGATACATCCTACACTGATTGATTAAATTGCAATGACCATGAAACGGTGCCAAACCACTTTGCAGTTAAGCCATGCTAAATGACAAATTATTATTCCAGGGATAAAAATTCAAAGGAGGATATTCCAGGGTGACTCTCTGTCACTGCTGCTGTTTTGTCTTGCCCTTAACCTATTAAGCTGTCTGCTTATCAGATTAAGTCATGGCTACAATATGGCTCCTAGAAATAAAAGTGTAAAGACTTCTCATTTTCTTTTTGTAGATGAGTTAAAATTGTATAGTTCATCAGCTGAGGAACTAAAAGCACAACTGCAAGTGGTCAAAACTTTTTTCAGATGATATATGAATGTCATTTGGTCTTGATAAATGTGCAAAAGCAACCTTTAAAACAGGAAAACTACAGCACCAAGAAAACATCAGTTTGGGACAAGAATGTCATATAATGAACTGTGGGAGTATATAAATATCTGGGAACTGTATATAAATATCTGGGAACTGATGGAGGCTCAACAATAAAACATGAACAAATGCAAATAAAACTTAGTAAGGAATATTTTAGAAGTCAATGTTGTGAAATGATAGGCCAGTGAGTTCCTATATGGAGAAGCAATGGATGATGCAGGATGCAGCTGAAGAGATTATGATACAGGAATATGTCTTGGGACTTTCTGCAGAATGTCCACAATAAACACAGAGCAAAGAATGTGCCTTCAGTTTAGAAGAAAATGATCTAAGGGAAGAGCTGCTTGATTTAATAGAAATGCATAGACATATAATATGTGCCTCCCAAATGAACATCAACTGGATAACAACAGGAATAAAATGATACTCCCCCTTAACAGTGAACCTGTAAGCTATCCTAAAAACTATAGACCAATAACTTGCTTTCCAACAATGTACAAATGATATACTGAAATTGATGCCAACAGAGTTTATAGTAATTTAGAAGAAAAATCAATCCTGGCAATAGAAACAAAGGGTAACAAAAGAAAGTCATATGGAACAAAGAATCATTGGTTGCTAAATAAAGTCATAATGGAGAATTGTAAAAAGTGGAAGAATCAAAGTACTGCATGGATAGTTTACAAAAAAGTATTTGAAAGCATTCCACATTCATGGATACAGGAGTGCTTACAGAAGTATGATACACCTTACACTGATTAATTAAATTACAGTGACCATGAAACAGTGGCAAACCACTTCACAGCTAAACCGTGATAAAGGACAAATTATTATCCAAGGAATAAAAATTCAAAGGGGGGATATTCCAGGGTGACTGTTTGTCACCACTGCTCTTTTAACACATTATGCTGTCTATTTACCAGATTAGGTCATGGTTAAAATCTGGCTCCACACTTGGTTGTTTTCTGGGAGCCAAATTTTAATCATGACCTAATCTGGTAAGTAGACAGCTTATCAGTGTTGCCATTATAAACCTAGAAAGATATCTTCCACTTCATTGTGTTCTTCTGTTATTCATAATTAGGCTTTTGTTTGGTGGCCTCTTACACTTAGTCCTGCTTTTCTTCTTTTTATTTCTAATTTCTATATCTCATGAGAGATTACAAAGATTTTTTTTCACATGTATGTATCGACAGTAGAATTTAGTGTTCAGCATTATCTGCCAAGCCTTTCAGTATTCTTTTTTTCCCTACAGCATACCACCTAACAGTAAATGTAAACAAGAATCCTTGTTTTCTACAAGCCAAAAGGCTTGCACACAAAACAACAGAATTGCATACCTCTCCATATAAGTATAGTAGGCTATAAAACAAGTTGAAAAACGTCACTTCTTGCTGAGTGCTTTAGAGCCAGGACAGATAAAATGTAGAGTTTCAGAGCTCTCCATAGAACTGTAGTTAATGACTGACTTGGAAATGTGTACTTTGCTAAGTAATAGTAAAGTTTGTAGAGGGATCAAAAGTGTGTTCATTTGTTGATTACATTGTCAAAAAAGAAAACACAACTGTATTAAATAAACTCAGTGATTTAGACAAAATGGCGATGGAAATATATTTGTATTCACATTAAAGTTGTTATAAATGTAATCAGATAAATAAATACACAGATGTATATAGATGGTAAGCTGATGTGTGTAGGCATATAGACAGCATTCAGTAAACAGCACATAAAAATGAACACTTCTAATTAATTGGGCTTTAGCATGGTGCATATCTTTAGCAGCAATACTGTTCTTTTAATTTTGGAAAATTGGTAGGATATATTAACTGTACAGCCTAATAAGTATTCTGTAATTAAATGGTTAAAGTACTGTTGTTCAGACAGTGTGTCAGTGAAGAGTAACACTGCTTAGTATCACAGCACACTGTAAGATAAAAGCACAGGCTACCGTTACTCATGAAGTAACAGTTGCTATGGACGTGCATCCCTTGTTTTTTTTCATATCTACTTACGATGCAAATCTTGCACTTTACAGTTATTTGCAAGTTATACAAATCATGCTGTTGGGAATACTTCAAACAAATGCCTCATTCATTAGGAAAATGAGCTGAACTTGGGTTGCCTGCCTAACCAGACAATGATGACTCTCTGCAGAGGCTATTTCCCAAGAACAAGGTGCTTCTTGTAATGAAAAATACTTAAAAGAATGTTTATTTTGCATGATATCATGGTTAGGGAGTTTAACTCTGAAAAAAAATGTGAGGCACATTTATACTTATGAAAGAGAATTCACAACTAAAAATTCTTTTGTTTCTTCTTATTTTAAATAACTACTTAAGTATTAGTTCTAAACATCTTTTTATGCAGAGATATTATACAATAAATGAAACCCCAAAGTACTCAAGATCTTTAGTTTACAAAGTAAAATCTGAAGTCCCTCCCACCAAAAAGACTGTCTTAAAATAGTTTATAGCATTCTTCTTATTTTTCTTAAAGATTACGTTACCTTACAAACTTCTGATCTTCCAAACTCTGATATGAAGGCTGTGCCCTCCAGGCATCCACAGACGAAAACATACCTACCTAATCCAAGGCTGCCCTGTCTTGGAGTAAAGGAGATTCTTGGTTTTGATGGAAAACTAAGTATTTCCTGTACCTCTGAGGTAGTGTAACCCCCAGAATTCACATTTAGACTATAGAAGCAAAGCTACCTACAAGTGGAGCAGCCCTTCCTGCAAAAATGAGTAACTATAATTTCAAATATTTTATAACATAGTTTTGAGTATTGTCATTTTGATAATGTATGGGTTACATTATGAGAACCAATTAACTAATAGTAAATAAACTACTGAATTATTAGGTATTTCAATAACAGTACAAAATGTGTTACATAAAACATATTTTATAACATTTTTTTACTCCAGAAATATAAATAAGCATACACATATGTGCAGTCTGGCCTTACAGTGAAGGAAGACAGCTAAGGAAATATAATTTTGCTAAAATGTACTGGTATGCCTAAAGCATTGAAGATGTGCCATAACAGGAGCAACGAGTCAGAAGAAACATATAAATATTAACAAAAAACTCTGTTCTAGTGAATATGGCAATGGTGCTGCGGTAGCGTTGTCGCCTCACAGTAAGACGTTGTCCCGTTCGATTCTCAGCTAGAGCGTCTTCTGTGTAGAAACATGCGTGACTGGGCGTACCTTCGTTGAAGGTTGTGCGTCAGAGCTGGCAACTCGGCACGTAAAAAAAATCTACTGCCAATCATTAGTGGACCGGAGTTCCGCTGTGGCGACCCCTAACCGGGAAAAGCTGAAAGACACAACGACATACATCAGATCAGAGTTATAAGACAGGCAAAAGGAAACATAAGAAGATGAACAATATAATTTTATAAAACATTTGCTTTGAAGCTCTAAATTATAAGTGAAAAAAAAAATCACAGGCCTAAGAAAAAAAAGCTAATACAAGCAGACTGCAAATGAAAAAAAGCTTAATGATATGGGCTAGCCTGATCCAAAACAGAGATAATTTCTTCAAGAGATTTAGACCAAACCAATAGTTTGCTAAATCATTGATTATTAGTAATGATTAAGTTCATTTGCTAGACCATCATGTGAGAGGTCTGTTGGAGATTCCCATTTAGTGCAAGTGTATAATCTAACATTTTCATGTTTGTTATGGGTACATCATGTCCTTTCAAAGACAGCAGTAACCTTATATCCCAACAGTAAATTGTTAGCTTGTGCCCAGTACATACTGTGCAAATGTAATAATAATAATAATAATAACAATAAAAATGAAAAAGCAGGGATATATTTGATTCAAATGGATCTGGTACTGTGCTGGGGAGTATGACTGAATGTAACTACTAATAATACCATGAGTGCATGTAAAAAGAAGATGGCTTTGAGTTTTGGTGAGTTAGCTTTTCAAATATTAGTTAGCTTACTTTTAAAGGTAAGGGTCCAAACTCAACAAAATGTTCCAGCAGAAAGTAAGAGGGTGCATCTAACTGATCACTAAACAGCAGCAGCATTTAAAGAGGCTTGCCTCAAAATTGCACTGTAAACTGTTGCATGTTTTGATATACCGAAAAACAGTTGACAGAGCAAAGGTTCTTGAATCAGAAAAGCATAATCTCACATAGTGCTGCCTTTATGATTCTCCCTCCCCAGTAAATTACAGTTAGTTCTTGACATTTTACAAATGTAACACAAACATACAAGTTGCAGAATACTGTGAGCCAATAAAAGAAACCGGAATCTGAACTCTGTCTGTGAACCGTAACATCCGTGGAACTCTAAACCCTACTGTGATCTCCTGATGCTGAAATATTAAAAAAGAAATCAAATGTCCCTAAATAGTTTTAAATTCAGTTTATTAAAATTGCTGTTTTGCTTTTCTAATGGAAATCAAGTAGCCTTAAAGAATTTTAATTTTCAGCTCCCTATTGAAATGTCTTCACTCTAAACACTGTGTGTGTTGATACACAAGGAAAAAAAGACTGAAAATGCAGAAGAGTACCTATTTGTCATCACTCTTCTCCTTTAAACTTTTTTGCAGAGGACAAACCCCCCCCCCCGACATGCACTGATGTGTGGATCAAGTCCCCTGAACCCCCCCAACTTATACATACTAACTCTGAGATCACCATACCTCAGAGAAAAGGGAATATTCTGAGAAATGTCCATCTTGGACTTTATTCAAGTCCATTTTTTTTGGCTATTCCATCTCTGCATTACTGGGATCACTGAAGTGGATCCTGATATTTCAAATGGTTATCTGTTTTCTTACTTTACACAGCATATGTCCAATGTTCAAAATAGCAGGCAAAATGCTTTAATGTAAGCATGCCATTGTACCAAACCAGTAGTAATGCAAGGTTATGCAAACTTGTTGCTTACTTACTGAAAATGTTGATGTGCTCATCTGTAGGCAATTTGTGATTTTCTTTTTGTCTCTTTGCTCTCAGTCTCTTTCTCTCTATCACTCCTGGCTCATACCATGCCCTCTGTGATGGCCTGTCTTTACCCCAGGCCAGTAATCAAGGAGCCTCAATCCTCACCACTGACAACGGAGAGAGAGAAATGGTCACTAAGAACAGGAATGGATTTACGCAGTATTTTAAGATGCAGCTCTCTGGAATTTCCCACAAGAGCACACAGGGAACATGCTTCACTGGGACTGGACTGTCTGTCTCTCCAGATCTCAAACAAAACTCATTTTGGAACACTGTGTCCCAGTTCCAAGTTGCTGACACACCTATACCTGGGTATTTGATTTTCACTCACTCTCTCACACACACACACACACACACACACACACACACACACACACACACACACACACACACTGCTGGGAAAAGCTGGTACAGTTTTACTAGCTGTACCCCTTTTGCCCATACTATAAGGTAACCAGTCAACCACTGTCAGGCTCTTACAAGTGTGTCCAATTATACTGAGTAAAATCAATACTAATATAAATGGTAGATTGCAACCAAAGCAGCCAGGCTTTTCAGAGTGGCCAAGGCATCTCTAAAATAAGCAAACATGCTCTCAAGACATTAAAAATATGATCTAAAAGACAAGACAAATGAAATATTTAATAATAAAACAGGAAACATGAGAATACTAAATATCAAAGTACAATAAATATCAAAGATTCAGTCACAGGAGCAATAAAAAATAACACAGTTGGACAGATTCAGATAGATGCAGAAAAACACTACTAAACTAATCTCATTGTATTTCCTCACTGTTTAAAGAATAACTGTTCCCTTGCTAACTTAATTAATACAGCAAGGCAAGATAGGATGCTGAGATGTTTACTTCCACAAGGCAAGGCAATGAGCTTCCAACTAACTGAAATTGACTCAACAGCTGTCCATGTTAACTGTCATAGATCTTTTATATCAGGTTCCAAAGAAAACAAAACAAGCTGATGTGTGAATTCCATCCTCTTAGTGTTGATTAGAGAATAACATCATATTTGATCACCTGACTCTGGTACAATACACATTCAGAGCTTTGCTAAGATCTGCTGTAGTATTTGAAAATTATAGAACAATTTCAAACACTTCTATTCTTCCCTTCCAGAATTCTCTGTTTAAACATAAATATTTAATCAGTTATAATAAAACTGTTGTATAGAAGAATATATGTCATATAATAATACTGTTGATACATTTCTAACACAAGCATTTGAACAAGTCAGTGTTATAGCCAAATGACACAAAACTATTTACAAAACTCCAGCTAACTATGCTGACATATGTTACAGATCACTGCCCTACACTCCCTGCACAGATGGCAGTACCTCACATTGTCACACCTTCCTTCCTAGTTCATGAAGGAAAGCTTGAATTAAAGGGCCCAGGCAGAAATTCTGGACCAGTTGTCAATGAAGTCTGAAAATCTCTAAAATATGATACAGTTGAGGAGCATACCTACAGGGCATTGCACGTAGAAATCTGTTAAGTTGTTTGTATTAGTCTTGCTATTAATAAACAGTATTTTATTGTCAATTTATTAAACATGACATTTTTTAAAAGAAACTTAGGTACACCTGCCGTAATAGAAAAGAAATCAAACTATGACAATTCCTTTGTTACTTTCATGCAGTTTACATTTTAACAATTTTCAGTCATTCGTTATATACAATACTCATTTCCTGCTTTCCATTAAATTTTACTTCTTATACTGTACATAATTCTGCATATATTGTTCCCACAAATTCCATTTATTTCTGAGTAATTTGCTCCTTCTCATTTCTAAAGATCCCACCATTCGTTCTTCGATCTTCTTTACAATATTCAGTACTTCAGTTATAACTGGTGTATGGTTTGATGTCCATTTTCTAGTAGTTTTCCTAGCTAATAGCTACTTTGCTATTTTGTGAATATAATATTCTGTATGTTTTTTGTTATTCTTCTTTAGTACTTGTATCCAAAATCCTGCTCTCTCCTTGCATTCCAAACACCACCCCCATGTATTCATTGTTCCTTTCTACTTTGACTTATAACTTTTTGCTTGTGTTATGTATATAAGCCTCAGTTGTGTACCTCTAAATATCCCTTCAAATCAGGTAATCATAAAGCACCTTGTTTCCACTTAACTCTTGCCCTCTTCTCCCCAAATAAATTTCTTCAACTAAGTGTACACGATATGTATTTAAGAAAATTCTTATCACATTTTTGTGCTTTCTAGTCACTCAGAAAGATTACACTAAGTGTACATGTAGTCTACACTTTGTGGTAACCATTATGAATCCTTGTCAATATTTAAAGCTGCAAGAATATCAGTAGGAAAACTAAAATTATAAGAAAGAAGGTGTGAGTTATGTCTGTGTCATCTATTCCCTCAGAACCGTGTACAGTTAGTGTAGGCGTTATTGAATCCCAGGGAAAAAACTTTATAATCATGGTCTAAAATTGAAATGGGTCTGTATTATGCAGGACTTGAAGAGTCCTTGCCCTCTTCTTCCAAGCTGCTGGTACTCCCTCCTCTTCCTTTCACAATGTTGTTAAACAAAACCTTCCAAATCTTTATCACTTTCCTCCTTTCCAGCTTCCAAACTTCCATAGGAATATCATCTGTTACTGGAGACTTCTCCGTTGATTATTTGCACATCATTGTTTTCATCCCATCTATTTCTTCCTTAGCTGTTATTATTTTTAAACATCTTTATTAAACTATCACTTAAAACATAGGCAAACATTCATTAAAAGAAAAGAAAACAAATCGTATTAACATTTTCCATACTCTATTCATCACATAAATGTCTTTTTTATAACTATCATCAGTCCAACATTACATAAATTGCTTATATCCTACCTTCCCTTAAACCTCACTCCTCCTCCTGAACATTATTCTGCATGTACTGTTCTCACAATTTCCATTTTTTCTATGTAATCTACTCCTTCCCTTTTCTAAACATTTCTCGTCTAGTTATTTTATCTCTTTTACAATATTCAGTACTTCAAATGCAGTAGGTTTAGACTTTGATTTCCATTTTCTAGCAATTGCTTTTTAGGCAGCCAACAGAATTGAAATTAACAAGGCCTTACTATGTCTTGGCAGTTGAGATCCTTTGTCCCAGTTCAAAAAAAGAATTTCCATAGTTACAGCCATTTGCTCACCCAATATTTCTGACAGAGTACTCTGTAGGGAATTTTTTAAATCTGCCAAATCATTATACTCCGAAAACATATGTCCCCAGTTACTGCTTTCTTCCCCATCATACTTACAATATTTGCTGTCTACCTGAGGAAACATTATTTGAAGTCTGCTTGGGGTATACAAATGTTTCTGCACACACTTCCAAGCAATAATCCTAAATCTTCTGTACTTTGCTGCATATTTGGGAGCCATACATATGCCCCCCATTATTTCCTTGTAAATATCTTTTCCAGTATGTTTTCACAATCTTTTCTAAACTCCCCTGACTGATTCTTGTAAGCTATTAATTGTTGAGCCTCATCTTCCTCTAACATTGGCATAATTAAGTCTTTCATGAGTATATCAGTTGGTGTCTTTTCTTGTTTTTTCTTGGTTTTTGCATTCCTCTGCTTTGTACAAATTTTCATAAAATTTCTGAAATATCTCTAATACCTTTAAAGGATCTCTGGTTATTTATTGATTTATTTATTTAGCTATAGGCTCTTTAAGTTTGGGAATAGCCCTTTCTACTTTCTGTTGCCTAAGTCGTTGTGCTAAGTTTCTGTGCTCTGGAGTTGTTATCAAAAAATAGTTGTCTAACAGCAACCTGTCTAAACTCATGCATATCATCCAAACACTCCCATTTTTTTCTTTAGCACTTTACAGTTGTTCTGTGACATTCTATTTATTTTGCAATTTTAACTTTTGAAAGCCGCGGTGCTGCAGCGGTAGAATTGTTGCCTC
>NC_056746.1:364247819-364395319 GCF_019279795.1 Protopterus annectens | reverse complement strand
CTTTCTGTAATTTTCTCCTTAAGCGCAATCAGACCCAAGCACCTGACTTATAATGTGTAGAGTCCCTCACCTCTGCCCCAATATAACTGGAAACAAGCTGCTAACTGCAGTCCATGATGTTTTACTGAAACGGCAGAAATAGCTAGATTTATAACTTCCTGCGGAAACCTCATTTATTAATCTAGGCCTGAAAAATGCATAAATTTAAACAACTTTCTTGACTGTGCTTTGCTTTGGCCTTCCTTTCTCAGATCTGCAGATGGTTAACCCTTTTCATCTGCTTCCCTGCTCATTCTGCTTGTCTTACAGGGGAAGATGACAGCATGCCATTTCATGCTATTGCATAACCTTGAGCAGTTACAGCTTAAGTGTTTTTACTGCTTTCACTTTAATTAACTAAATTGTTTAATTGATGTTTTCTCATTTCTTTTGTATTAATTTCTTTTCTTGGAAATCTTGCAAAAGCACTGTTATAACATTGTAATGTGACTGCTTTTAAGATTTCCCTTTCAAAAATAGTTTAGCAGAACCATTTACTTAATCTGTGGAATGGCTGCTGTGGATGCAAATTAATTGATTTAATTCTTGTGACTCACCTGCCTGTATACAAGTTCTGAAACACAGCTGTAGGGTTCCGGCATGATCAATAAAGTAAGAGGGCCCCAGAATAATTAATGGAGCCAGTGCACCAATGGCACATTTAGCATTGTCAGTTGTCTGCACAGCAGAATTAAACTGAAAATGGCCCTGGCATGGATAAAGCAGGCTTGGGGCCCCAGCAGAATTAATAGGGGATGGTGTCAAAAATATTTATAAAAAGATTGAAAGCTTGTTGGTAGAGTCAGACGGCACTTAACATGAATGACTGTCTCTAGGGTCCCTAGCAGAACTGAATGAGATAGGAGACCCATGATGGGGTGGAGCTAAAAGATTAGTGGAGGGGCTAGTCATGATTAACTAAGTTAATAATGCCAGCAGACTTATGATAGATTTGATAAAAGCACGGATCCTTGCGTTTTGACTGATCGTACTATAATTGGGTTTGAATTTAATTTTTCAATGCAGCCAGAGAAGTAGCTGAATTTTACACTTTGTAATTCTTCATTCCATCAGTCATTAGCCAATCAATATATTTCAATATGTGCTTTGGTTTTCTGACAAACTTTTGAGAAAAACAACAAAATAAGATAACCTGCTCTTGTTATCCTGCAACTTTCAGCAAGCATAGTGTTTATTAGTGGGCAAAACTACTTAATCCTATAATTCTTAGCTTTCACTGTATAAACATTTATTTGTTTTCTAATGTAGAACAGTGATCTCCATAGCCCTTTTTCATACTCATCCCAGGAGCTGTGTCTGGTTAAGTGACTTACTCAGAGTCACACAGTTAGCCAGTGGAGACTGATGGTGAGGGAATCGAACCTTGCACCTCTAAACCATAGGAAACAGCTAATTAATTCTCTAAGGCAACTGCCAGACAATCCTTTAAACTAATTGCTAGAGAATCCTCTAAGACAACTGCCAGACAATCCCCTTAGCCAGATGCCAGAATAAGTAGAGCATTGAACATTGAATGAATGCATGCATTCAGACCTAATATTTCACATGCCATCTCCTGATGTGCAAGGAAATAATAGAATATATTTTAAGTAACATGAACATAGCTTGCTTAATCCTGTTTGCTGCCTTTACTTTGAAACTCACATTTTTATGTCATTTTCTTTGCTTGACCTGCATGTAAACACAAGTGAATTATATTGATGTAAAAATTGCAGCTGAAGGTGCAACTTGTTCTGCAAGATGAAGAGCAGGAGTGCAAAAGTGAGGTTGTAGCATAACACTGAGCATGTTGATTGTAACAAAATCTCTAGCCTGTTGGGCAGATACAGCAAAGACTTGAGGAAAAATAAATAAGCCCACTATGGATCTATTAGTCATGCTTAATTTACAATGATTTTCAAAGGAGGCTGACCCATTATATATTACCTGCAATGAGGACTTGCAGGAATCGAAGTTGTGCATTGACATTTGTTGCTAGTGCTGTACCTAGCTGCAACCCTCATCATCTAGCTAAGCTAAATTAAGGCCACATCTGTGCCAAGTAGTACCTTGTCTCCTCCTCCCAGTACAAAAATCTCCCTCACATCTACGAGACAGTGCCAAGTAGGGCCTTAGTGATATAAGGAAGGACTGTTGTACAACTTACACAGGCCCATTATTTTCTATATTCTGGAACCCCCCCCCATCCCATGAGGTACTAAGTCTTAATATAGTCAAATTCGAGTAGTCAACCTAATACACTAGATACCATAAACTCACCTTATTCTGAGATTATGGGCTTGTAGACCATTACTTCATCCTTTGCTGCTATCTTATTAGCACTAGATACAACAAGGCAATTGTATAGCTGATTAATGCTCACTGACAACCACTTACTTGTATCCTCACTGCAGTCCATGGGAGAGAGGTACAAATACCTACATAAGATGGACACTTACGGTACATCTAAACATACCCCTAGTAGTTAGAAGGTTGTGGTGCCCACACCCACTTGCACCAGCATGACATTTATCCAAAAACAGACCTGCATCAGAGGCTCTGAGGTACAAACTAACTCTCATGTTCCTCAGCATCATAATAATCCCTCATATGCTACACCTGTAGCACCACTTTTCACACACTCTACTCAGATGAATACTCATACCAGCCCATCTGAACCTTTAAGGTAGCATGAGCTATGCACGATGCAAGGAAATGCTCTAGTCATAGGTGACTCCATAGTGGGAGACACAAATCTTCCACTCACCAGACTTGGTAAAGGTACAGTGATGATGAAATGCCTCACAGGAGCTAGGATAGAGCAGGCTGTTCAGGGCTGTCAAGTCGCATCACCCCAAATGAACCTAAGATATGGCCATTGTTCTTGTTGGCATGAATGACTTGAGACACACATCCCTGAATTATATGAAGACTGGTATTAGTCTTCACCAAGACTGATGCCTAAGTATAAAAAACAGATAAATGACTTCCGCAATCGACTCAGCTTCTAGTGTCATTCTAAGGGAGTCTAATGTGTGTCAGCCTGTAGTCTTACCTGCTTTAACCAGGGGTGGCTTACACCTTTCTCATCGGTGCATTTGAATGTTAGTCAGGACCTTATTTACCTCTGTAGTTGCCCTTTTTAGGCAGTGTAACTATGCTGCATTAACCAATCTAGTCAAACCAAACCAGGATATTGTAAAGGAGGCACTGGCCAATACCTTCCCTTCCATGGTTCAGTGCTAATCACATGGTCAGATCTTCTTTTGTGAGTCCCTCTGTACCTGGTGGTGCTGTTTCTATATACCTCTGTAACTACTTCACCTCTTGAATTATACAGTTAGATAATTACCAAGTATTCCTTCACATCCCCTTACCACTTCCTAGCCATCTATAAAATCTTCTCTGTGTCACCAAACATTATTATACTCTATACATGGGGATGTTAATTGTCTACCTGTTGACTAGAATATTCTAGCTATTACAAATAAATACCCTCAACACTTCCTAGACTTCATCAATGCAAACTCTCTTTTTCACATTGTATACTCTCCTACAACATCAAATGTATTGAAAGTGATAATTACAAATATAGCACCATAATACTCAACACCTTTAACTACACACTGCCTAGTTAGATATGACCCATCAAGTAATAGTTCTTATGATTAGAATTCAGCCAATAAATACTCAAAAATTCTACCACCTTCAGAAAATTCTCTAAGGCAATTTTACTTCAACCATGTGATGATCTGAGGAGTGTGAAGTGTCCACCAGCCCTAGAAGACTGTATAGCAAACATTGCGTTCACTGAAGGTTATAGCCTCACCTCAATACCTGCATCAAGACATGAGTCCTGTTCCATGGTAAATACAGCACCATGTTTAGGAAGAAACTCCATTGTTGGAATCCCAGCATAAACATGTTCTATAACAGGAGGTAAATCTCCTCTCCTTTAGCAAAAATCAAAAACTCTATACCTTAAAAATTAAACTCAGAAAGTTAAACAAAGAGCTTTGTAACAAAATCAAATCTTTCAAAGCCAGATATGAATTCAAAATTGCCAAAGTCGTTCTTTATTTCTGTTATGAACCTTAGAAACAGCATGTGGCACCAATCCTGGTTGATACCTAATGGCTGTACCTGCTCTCCTCAGAAGACATAAATGACCTATTAGTAGATAAATGCAGTTATTACTTGTCCTCATTATCCCTACATAGCCCACACATGCTTGACCTCTTGTTGGCTTTCCCTTCAGACATTATTCCTAATGTCTTCCTTGGATGTGAAATATACTATCTCAGTGGGGCCTGATAATGTGCTGGAGTGCTTCCTTGCCAGGTCACTATTTTTCTGACCTGCACCAAAATCTGTTCAACCTCAGTGCATTCTGCATGAGGCTTGCAGAACTGTGAAGACCATTCCCCTACATAAGGGAAGCCCCACCAGTAACACTGGTAAGTAAAGATCTATACACCTCACAAACCTTATCTGTAAGTCAATGGAATGCATGGACATTGGCGGATTAAAGTTCCTTGACCCAAATTAGTTTTGGTTTGTGAAGGGTAGATCTTGCCTGCTTAAGCTGGTTAATTACTTTGAAAAAGTTCTTGGATGAGGGCAGGTTGGTACACACAGCTTACCTCAACCAAACTAAAGCCTTTGAACACCAGTTTTTGTTCAGGCATCAATAGAAAACTACAATTAAAGGCTTATGTTACCTAATGGATAGCAAACTGTCTCATAGACCGAAACCAGCAAATTAGGATTAGGGTCACAATCAGACTTATTAAGTGATGTGTCCCCTGGGGCACAGAACTGATACTGCTTCTGTCTGACATTTACTTCCTGACATCAAAGCTGTTATCAAAGGCCTTTGGCTGGATAAGTTAACTGATAACTTTAAAGCTGGAGCCATCATTAACTTCCTTTGTGAATTCCAGTTTTTATAAGAAGGGCTAACATGCTGAAAAAATGGTACCATGACCATATTCTCCTCTCAAAGATCCTTCCTCAAGGCTTCTGTTTAAAGGTAATGTTAATGAGTGAGCAACTGCATGCATAAAACATCTTAGGAAGGTGGGGAGTAAGTTGTCAATTGAAAGTAATCTTTGTGGTTTTACTTTGTGAAACAGTTAACATATAGTGCTGGCAGTGACAGGCTCAGGTCTGAAAGCTGTGTTTGTGGATGTAGAGGGTACATCTGATAGGAGAGTAAAGGAAATGTTATGATTGGGACATTTGTCTATGGTGACTTTGAAATAGTCAGAATAAACACTGGTAATGCCATACCCATTTGGTACCTATTCTTTCAGAGTTAACATAATTTTCTTAACAATGTTTCAAAAAGTTGATGGATTGTTTTGTTTGAATGATTCCACTACATTTTGTTATTGAAAAGAACATCTTAAATCATGAAAGTGTGAGTAGTGTTAGGGAATATTGGCATTCTCTTGAGGCAAGTTGATTTTTTAAAAAAATAAAGTGAAGCTACCCTTGAATGTTTCCTTTAAGAAGGATAGAAGCATAGGTAATATGCTTGCACTCAGTCATTTTGTTAGAACAAAAAATAAGTATAATAGAGATTTACTAACAGGGAGTACTTCCCCCTGTAAATATGCAGTAAGGACTTTTAGGGAGGTATTCATAGTCCAGGGCTTCACATTTTCATTGTAGTGATTCACGAAGAGTGGTGCTACGAGTTATGCATATCCTGGATTTTCAGGATGAATACAGAAGTTCAGAGGACTTTTTGTGAATACGCCCTCCTATCAGAAATGCGTAATGTGATTAACACATAAGCAATAGGGGAACATCTTCTGCATTGTTTGCGGGGTTTATACGTATGCGCATGAGTTTAATTCATAGAATATGGAAATGTGAGGGGGGCTGAGTTGGTGCTTCTGCATACCTGGACATTTTACTGAAGGGGTCACTTGGGTGAAATGTTTTATTTTAGTGCATGTGCATTTATGGATATATTACTGAAGGGGTCGCTTGGGTGAAATCTTTTATTTTAGTGCTTGTGCATTCCTGGACATATTACTGAAGGGATCACTTGGTTGAAATGTTTTATTTTAGTACTTGTGTTTACCTGGACACATTACTGAAGGGGTCACTTACACGAAATATTTCATTTTGGTGCTTGTGCATAATGGGGTATGTTACTGAAGGGGTTGCTTGGGTGAATGCTTCATTTTGGTGCTTGGGTATACCTGGACATTTTATTGAAGGGGTTGCTTGGGTGAATGCTTCATTTTGGCGCTTGTGTATAGTTGGAAATGTTATTGAAGGGGTCGATGGGGGAAATAATTAAGTTGCATGTAAGGGAAGTGCTTTTACATACAACTCAGACTTCTAAAGTGATCACTGGGAAAAATAATGTATCGTGTCATTTTAGTGCTTGTGCATACTTAATACAAATGAATGAAGGAATTGTTGGAGGAAATAATTAATTTGTGTGTCTAGGGAGTGTTTGTACATACTTGGACAAACAAGTACACAGATTGTAACTCCATTATCAAAGGTGATGCATCGCATTTAACAATGGATATGCATACTGCAGGCATGTCAAACTATGAATCTTACAACTGCCTCATTAGCATACTATGCTTTACAACATTTTTCATTTGCATCTCATTATTTTTCAGGCCTTGCACATTAGCGTAAATGGTCTATATGAATTCAGCCTTTGCTACTCTCATTTGTAAGTATCAGGAATTCCCCTATTGCATTTTCACAAGCAACTTTGAATACCGCCCTTAATTTTATTAATGGCGTTAGATTTGTTGCTTGTAGTGTCTTTACTTGTGCTAGTGGAGGATTACTTAATGCTATCTGGTGCCCTTGTAACCTTTACTATACTGATGTAACATAGATATATTTTAAGGTTATATTGCAATACCTCATTAGAGATAATAAAGTGGAAAGTCGCATTGCAAAACATTTTCTAAATGTGCATCATTGTGTATGTGATGGTTTAAATGCCACAGTATTGGTAAGTGCTTTTATGAATGGGGGCAAGAAGCATTTGAAAGGTTTATTGTTATTTAAGGATTCTGTTTATATTCTGAAGTTTGAAACTTTAAAACCCAAGGATCTGAATATAGAGTGCAATTGGAAATATTTTGGACAATTAGTTGTTACTTAATTTTAATTGATATACTTTGATGACTGGTGGTTTGTAATGTTTGAGGATTTTTTTTTTATTTTATGGAACTCCCCTGTTGGCTTGTACAGATGCACTGGAGGATTAATAAAATTTGCTTTTTATCTGTGCACTTATTTTTTGTTAATTTGTAATTGGTTTTAACTATTTAGTTGTTACAGATATAATATCTACACTTTCAACTCACTCAATTGACTTGAATAAACTTTTCAAAAACTTCTACAAGGCGTCTTTTTTTCTGCTGCTATGAGAGGATTAAAAGCATTCTCCTAGATCTAAGAGCTAAGGTGATATCTTCTGGGCTTGACATTAGTACTCTGTTATGTTTGTCCTGTTATCCTCTACATTGTAGCTTGCATAACAGGTCCAGCTTGAGCATTGTGGATTACTTGTGTTTTGCTACAAGAGAAGGGTGCTATAGACACTGCAGGAATCCAAATTGTCCATCTAAAGTTCTGGGCCAGTCCTACTGGGTAAATGGATGTCCACTGTGGTTGTTAACAGTGATAAAGTAATGATCAATACATAACAAGTAACCAATAGCCACTGGGTAAGAAGCATTTTGATTTTCAACCAATCTGGTTGAAAATTAGAGTTGGCACCTGATTAAAAAACAATATCAAAAAATGAAGGGGGACAAGAACAAAACAAAACTTGCATACATTGCATACATGTTGATATATATAGTTGAGAAACTAGAATAAAACAGGACATTTTCAAATCCATATTCTCAAGTATTTAATAGCAGCAAAGCCGTGGGCACAAAAGTGGGCTGGATACAGACTTGTGCCTATGTGCTGTGGCCTGTACTTATAACTAATGGCTCCATTTTGCTCCTAGTTATGAATGTGCAGGAGCCCCTTCTAATGTTTAACTTCAGGTCCTTGTGATATATAGGCTAGTTATTCTACCAATTGGATCAGAATGAGGGCTGTACAAAGGTTTGGGCCCAGTGCAATATGGGTGATTGGGATAGCAGTCTGTAGGAGGATGCTGAAGGGATGAAACTCTGTCATCAAGAGCTAATAGGAGTTTGTGTTAGGTGTACCTTTTTTGTTAATTCAGACAACAATTTTGTTTTCCATCTAGACTGACCTAAAACAAAATACCTCATTCCCATTGTCCATCAGTTACATATTCCATATAAGCCTTGACTTTCTTACTGTAGTTACCACATCATTCTGCTTATTTAATGGAACTGACCACTAACCTTAAATGGTCAGATCTGGATTTGTAACACCTATCTCTTCTAGGTTACAATCACAGATTTCCTCTTGAATTAATTGTACTGCACTATTCATTGTTTTCAAAATTATTTGGTGAAATCTTGTCTTATAGGATGAAAGTGCTGACAGATTTTTGAATGAAAAGAAACTTTGAACTTGCTTTTATTATTAATTTAGTTAAACTTAGAGAGGCATATATATATATATATATATATATATATATAGAGAGAGAGAGAGAGTGGATATAAAAACTTTACACACTCCTGTTAAAATGCCGGATTTTTGTGATATAAAAAAATGAGACCACACTAAATAATTTCAAAACTTTTACCACCTTTAATGTGACCTATAACCTGTACAATTTAATTGAAAAACAAACAAATATGTTGGGGAAAAATATAAAAAATAAAAAAACATACAATAAGCTGGTTGCATAAGTGTGCACACCCTTAAACTAATACTTTGTTGAAGTACCTTTTGATTTTATTACAGCATTCAGTCTGCTTGGGTACACACCTGTCATCAATTAAAGAGACTCTGATTAACCCCAATAAAGTTCAGCTGTCCTAGTAGAATTTTCCTGACATGTACTCAGTTGCCTGCTACAGCAAAAGCCATGGTTCACAGAGAGCTTACAAAGCACCAAAGGGATCTCATTGTTGAAAGGTATCAGTCAGGAGAAAGATACAAAAAAATTTCCACAGCATTGGATATACCATGGAACACAGTGAAGACAGTCATCAAAAAGTGGACAAAATATGGGACAACAGTGATGTTGCAAAGAACTGGATGCCCCACCAAAATTGATGGAAAGACAAGACAAAAACTGGTCAGGGAGGCTGCCAAGAGACCTACAGCAACACTGAAGGAGCTCTAGGAATTTCTGGCAAGTACTGGTTGTGTACTACATGTGACAACAATCTCCCATATTCTCCATTTGTCTGGGCTATGGGATAGATTTGCAAGACGGATGCCTTTTCATACACAGAAAAGCATCCAGGCCTGGCTAAAATTTGCAAAACAATACATTGTCTCCCAAAAGCCTGTGGGAAAATGTGTTATGGTCTGATGAGACCAAAGTTGAACTTTTTGGCCACAATTCCAAAAGGTACGTTTGGCGCAAAAACAACACTTCGCATCACCAAAAGAACACCATCCCCACAATAAAGCATGGTGGTGGCAGTATCATGCTTTGGGGTTGCTGTTCTTCAGCTGGAACTGAGGCTTTAGTCAAAGTGAAGGAATTATGAACAGTTCCAAATACCAGTCACTTTTGGCCCAAAACCTTCACGCATTTGCTAGAAAGCTGAAAATTAAGAGGAATTTCACCTTTCAACATGGAAATGATGCCAAGCATGCATCCAAATCAACAAAAGAATGGCTTCACCAGAAGAAAATTAAAGTTTTGTAATGGCCCAGCCAGAGCCAAGACCTAAAGCCAATAGAAAATTTGTGGGGTGACCTGAAGATGGATGTGCACAAGAGATGCCCTCACAACAGATTTGGAGCGTTTTGGAAGGAAGAGTGGACAAATATTGCCAAGTCAAGATGTGCCATGCTGATAGACTCCTACCCAAGAAGACTGAATGCTGTAATTAAATCAAAAGGTGCTTCAATAAAGTTTTAGTTTAAGGGTGTGCACACTTATGCAAGCAGCTTATTGTACGTTTTTTATTATTTATATTTTTCCCGTAACAGATTTGTTTGTTTTTTAGGTCACATTAAAGGTGGGAAAAGTTTTTAAATGATTTATTGTGGTCGCATTTTTTTATATCACAGAAACCTGGCATTTTAACAGGGGTGTTTAAATGTTTTATATCCACTGTATATATAATATGTGTGTGTATGTAGTTACAATCGATTTAGATGAATATTGCTTAGGTTGACATCTGCTTTGCTGACACACTTTGACTAACAAAACAGATGATCCACAGGTGTGCAAGATCAACAATCCCTGGGATTGGGGAATATGCCTTTCCACTGGAAATTGTGTGATCTTGGAGTCAGTATATATAATTAACAGGGACTATGGGGGTACAAAACACTGTTTAAAGATTGACATGCTCCAAGGTTAATCTTAGAGCTGTCAATGTTGCAAATGTCAGTTTTTTATGTGTCAACCTTTGTGACTAGTTTTGGTATACACACACACACACACGCACGCACACTTTATTGTGCACCTCAGTTTACTGTCAAATCATTAACTATAAAGTCACATACACTGAATAATACCTCTTGCAAGGAGAAGTTAACAGATATGCATAAGGTATAAATACTCTATTTAGCTAATACTACCTTATAATTAAATGACTGGGAAAATATATGCTGTTTCCAGCATGCAGAGTAAACTGGAACTGCCTCTGAATGTGATTTTTTTTTTTCATAAACAGATCTTTAAAATCTTAGAGCATGCAGAAAAGTAGGCAGTGAGTCTCTTATTCCATATGTCATTAACTGTGGATTTTTTGTGTACCTGAAATCAGGATAGCCATGGGATGGTGGATTAGGAAGATGGGGGCTGTGCCTCTGCGGTTATGGTCCATCTCCTATACCACAGTGCCGACTGCATGAACACACAGGAACAGTATTATATTAAAGGAGAGTATTACACATGCATCAGTGATCTCAGGACTAGTACTTGTCTGAAGAAACTGCTGGCTAAAGGTATGTAAGTCTCTGATGATTCAAGGCACATATTCATTATTATGGAATCCAGACACCACTTCACTCTGACTCAAAATCAATTTACTGTATTGCCTAATGAAGACAATAATGCTAATTAAAATTACTTCTGACAAGAGCTTTTCCATTTGATTTGTCCATAAAATGTGTAATTGTTATACTGGAAACTAACTTGTACATTAGGACCGAACCACAACAGAAAGAAAATAAGCAATTTGCAATTATATTTGATAAAATTCTTGCAGGTCACTTGTGCATTATGTTGCAAATGTCAGTTCAAACTACATTTGCAATTTGTAGATAACCCAAAATAGATACAGAAAAGGGTAAATTAGTACAGAAAGAGGTTCTCTATGTCATGTCAAATTATATCTGTTTAAACAGCTGGAACTAAACCATTGCAGTCACTTTTCACACTATAACATATCCATAATAGTATGGTTGACAGTCAAAGCATTCATTTACTTTGTAAGTACACCATGTACTTTTGATTTATGCCTGTCTCAGGTAACAAGAAATTAAATTTTGCTTCTACTTTCATTTTATATTTTGTCAGTTATTGTTGTATTTTAATATGTCTGTAGTTATAGTTCACTCTTTATTTTTGCAGACTTCTACAATCCGAAAAGTACTGTTTACCCTCTTTGCCTCAGCTTTAGGCCTTGCCTAATGACAAAACAATGTACTATATTTCATCTACCTGGTCAGTACAAAGCAAAGAAATCTTGATAAATCAATAAGAAAACAAATAAGGAAGTAGGTAAGAAGCGTCAATGTTTGTGTCTTTCGGCTTTTCCCGGTTAGGGGTCGCCACAGCGGAACTCCGGTCCGCTAATGATTGGCAGTTGATTTTTCCATACCGGCTTGCCAGGCCTGATGCACAACCTTCAACGAAGGTATGCCCATTCACGCATGTCTCCACACAGAAGATGCTCTAGCTGAGTATCGAACCAGACATATGTAGTTGAAAATTTCATATATAGCAGCTATTTAAAATGGACTGAAATCTGAAAAGTTCCTAAATCTTTATGGAGTTGGGCTTCAGTTTTCATATCCTGCATTTACAGCAGCTATTCAAAATACTGCCTTTACATTTTCCAACTTAATATTAGGAATGAAAATGCAAAGATGGTAATGGATGAAGGCAAATGCTGTCCAGAATCTGTGTGCTAGAGTCGACCCCATGATGCTTGTGCTAGAGTCGACCCCTATGATGCTACCTCTTCCCTTCCCCCCACTATCCTATCCATCTCAGGCTGCCGAAGCCTCCCTTTGATCTGTGTTCCTCATTCCTCTTGGGCAACACTTGCCAGGCCTGCATCATCATCTGAATGAAATGCTGGTTTCTTGTCAGTCCTGACTGTTGCCCCTTGCAGCTTATGCAGACATTTTCCTGCTGTGGCAGATACTTTTGAAATACAATACTTCACTCAGGTCTGATCTCACTTCTAATGATAAAAAGTACTTTTACGTTACTGGTCATCTTGTGTACTTTCTGATGTATGTCCAGATGGGCGTGATGAGGCACATAAGTAGAAGTGAGTGCATTGTAACCATTCTACTAACTAAAGAGCCAGGATGCATACCAGTCCCTTTCCTACCACAAAGTGTAGCCTAGCTAGACGTTGCACAGCAAACTGGAGAGTGCATCACAACCCTTCTATCACCATTGTGATACTAGCATACAAGAGAATGTAGTCTCTCTGCTGAGTGCCTAGCTAGACCTCATACTGCAAACAGTAGAGTGCATCACGGCCCTTCTACCACCATTGTGATACTAACATACAAGAGAATGTAGTCCCTCTGCTAAGTGCCTAGCTAGATCTCATACTGCAAACAGTAGAGTGCATCACGGCCCTTCTACCACCATTGTGATACTAACATACAAGAGAATGTAGTCCCTCTGCTAAGTGCCTAGCTAGACCTCATACTGCAAACAGTAGAGTGCATCACAGCTCTTCTACCACCATTGTGATACTAGCATACAAGACTGTGTAGTCCCTCTGCTAAGTGCCTAGCTAGACCACATACTGCAAACAGCAGAGTGCATCACAGCTCTTCTGCTATTGCCATTGTGATACTAACACACAAGAGAATGTAGTCCCTCTGCTAAATGCAGAATTAATCTAGCCCTTCTGTTCCTATGCTATATTGGATTTACCATGATGAGATGCATCTTGTTTGGTTGAGACATAAATAATCTAAATTAAAACCTCTCAGTCTACAAAATGTCACTGTCACAAACAATCAGTAGAAGAAAAATCACCAAACTCTTTGGCATAATAATTTTCTTGTGGGCCACATCTGTGTGGATTTCCCATGAGAGAGTCCTATTCTGGCAACCCCATTCTGTAAATATGTTAACTGCAAGGTCACTCAGACTTAGAAAAAAGGGAATTGTACAAAATAAATATAAAACTCATATTGCCCTGTTTTCCGCTTCCCACAACCCAGCATAAAGACATGGATGTTTGTTCTAGAATATTTCCTGATATGATAATATGTCACGCAATCAAATCAAATTTATAACTTTCTAGTCTACATTATTTGTGCCTTACTGTGCTCTGAAATAAGGAAATCATCATGTTTTAAGAATATATAAAAAGATCAGATTGCTAAAAGAGAGTGCTCATTTCATAATATATATTATCCTAAACTACTTTCCTACAGTCAGTATCCCGAGTATTTAGGTAAAAGATTAAAATAAAGAAATACACATGCATGCATATCTTGATGAGACAGGGGTGATCCTTACAATATGGCTTAGTGAGAAGTGAGACAGATCTTTTTTAAAATGTTTGATATACTGGATGCATGTTTACATTTTATGGAGTAAAAGCTAAGCAACTGCATATGGTTTATGGTATGTGTTACATCCATGTTCCAAGTGGTTTAATGTCAAAAATCTGAAGCCTCAGCCTCTAAACAAGAGCTTTTAGAGTGGCATCTTTTTGTCTTTAGTATGTGCCCAAGATGTTCCCAAGTATAATGGAAAATGAACCAAACTGAATGGACAAAGGTAATGAGAAGATAACGCTCTGAAAATGTGGACAGACGTTGGATGCATGGCACATGGAATTCATTTGCCTATTCAGATTTTCCAGCTGACTTTGTAAAAAAACCCTTTTGTGAGTAAAGTAGGTAGTAGGAGTCATCATGATGGCTACCGATACAGAATAAACACAAGCAGTCAGCTTTTATACATGCAGTCATATTTTATGCCTGAATATTTAGATCACTGCTAACACTGCTACACATTACAGTCATTATTTCACAGGTGATTCTCTGAATCTGCACTGGAGAACCAGATACAATCTGATAAGAAGGGCCTCAGATATTTTCTTTTTCTCAAGGGTGCATTGTTACTCTACTGATGATGGCAGTAATTGAAACATGGGTTGTGACCAGCAGCATGTAGACTGTGAGGTTTCCTACCCAACGATTCCTTTATGTATACTTTCCCTACGAGTGGCTAAAGCAGATATTTTTTGATTCCACTGGCATCATGGTTAGCTTGAATGGTGTGACCAAATGCTAATGCCTGGAAGACTTCAGCATAAAAAGAGGAATGACACAGGAGAAAAGGCAAGGCTTCTTTCTAACTGGCTAAGTTTCTAGCCTTGAGGATTGGCTTGTCTTATCTGTCAGAACACACCGAAGGAAAGAATATGTTAAGGTTGTAGTACAGTTTGCTAAGTAACTGCATTTTGGACAGAACACAGGGGTAAGAATGACCTCTCAACTCCTATTACTTATAGACTAGATTTACCCCTGCATATGATGTACTTACTCATCATGTACTTGTGGAATTTAATAGAATGTATTTTTAATGAGTCTCTCTGTATTTTATATACTATGAATTTAGCTGGATGTTAGTCTATGTATTGTTGTTTTTTTTCAAATGTGGAGCTTTTCTCCCCGGGTCTCTGCTGAAAATGGATATGTATCCAGTCAGACTAACCCGGTAAACAAATGTAAAATAAATAAAATAAAAATAAATTAATAAAATAAATATGTACCTAGTTTTGGAGGTATGTCATTTTTTTCAAACTTAATTTACCCCTATATACAATTTTTCGAATCCTCCTCATCACATGTGATTTTTTGAAGTTGTCTGGTAAACAGAAACTCACTCTACCTCGCCAACATACTATTAGCACCAATAATTTAAAGAAGGTGGACACACATCTTACATCTCCCCTTTTTCAGAAACAAAAATAAATGTCAGAGTGTGTGTGGTAGAATTTTTGCGATACAGTTAAAGTCTACAGAGTTTACACTCTCTTTGATAGTGATCTGATATTTTTACATCACTTTTGCCACCCTCTGTTTTTAAACGTGCTTCTGGGTAGTAGCTCATATCACTACTGGGAGTGGGAAAGGTTATGTGCTATTTTGGTATTCACATTTTATGCTAATTAAACTTAGATGGATGTACCTACTTTTCAAAGGCCTCTCTACAAATTTTCAGTGTCTGTAGCTTGAGAGGTATAGCTTAGGCACTAGTAAGCGACATATACCAGATGTATGAAATGAATAGTTTTAGGAGCTCTTTTGTTACTTGCTGGGATCAAAAACAATATTTAAATGTAAATGTTATAATCTGAATTAAATTAATGATATTACAAAGGGTGTTGGTTGATAGTCAGATTGTGAAAAGTGTAAATACTTTAAATTGTTGAAGGAACTGTGCTAATCAAGGAAGAAAGCTGTGATTTGGAGGAAAGAATCTTTTGTACAGCAAAAGCCTTGGGTGGGAGGAGGGGTTATTTTTGTAAAAGTTATAGTTACCACAGAGGGAGCAATTGAGGTCAAGTTATTAAGAAAAAAAGGAGGAGGGAGTACATTTGCCATTGTATTTTTCATAAACTGACTGTAATAATATACAGGAATTTTGGGGGGCGGGTTGTTGAGGCCTATCGGATATAACAAAAGAGTGCTCTAGGTGTTATGAGAAAGAATAAGCAAAAAACACACTATCCACCAACCCCTTCTAGAAATATCCAAACACACAGGATCTTGCACCAGTAGTCCAAGCTTCAATAGTAGTTACAGCGATCTGGTACCTCGGCAGTTCGCCTTCATGGATCAAAGTAAATTTTTTTACAGCCATGTTTATATATGCCCATACAGGCTAGCAATCAATTGCATAGTTAAATAATTAACCAATTGCTCAATTCAAAATCCAATCAAATAATTACATATTTTTAAGTAAAAACAACAGCAAAATCCCTGTATAAATATTTCCATTTTTTTTATTCAATTATTAAACACTTTCATGTTTAAACTATGAACAACTACATTTCACATATTGCATATTAATTTCCTGATTTAAACTAGAGGGTGACAAAGTCATATTGCTCAGACACAGCTCCACGTGGTCCTGTTGAGTCTTCCTGGCTACAGAGAACTGAAAAAAAGTGACTGCTTTCCTGATTAAGTATCCTGCTGTTTTTTTATATTTGTTTTACCTTCTACTGCTTACCTAGAGCAAGCTTTAACTGTTTTCATAGTTATTTACTGCATTTTTATTATCTGCACTTAAAAGTACATTTTAGTCGAAATTAGTCTAATTCAAGTCGAAAAGTGTTTGTTTGCTGTTTAATTTAATTGTTTGGCTGTCCACTAAAGTGCGCTAGCCTGTACTACTGACTTATTGCCTTTTCTGCATTTCTGTGTGTTTCTATTTAAAAACAAAAAACCAAAAAAATATTCCTTGTTTTCCTGCCTCTCCTAAACTAGTTAGACCAGTTTACAGGCCTTGCTGTATCCTGGGCTGTGTTGTAGTTCCTGTGTTGTCCATTGCCTTACTTGGATAGAAGGAAGTTTCTTAGCTCACCAGTGGGAGTGGGGAGCCTTGAATAGCCTACCTGTCCTTGAGGGAAGTGACCTCAGCACAAGAAGCTGTAGTAATTGGTCATTTTGGACCATTTCTAGCTCTTTTGAAGTTCCCTGGTTAAAATCTGCCTCTGGCATTTTTTGAAGCCGTATTGCTCAGACACAGCTCCACGTGGTCCTGTTGAGTCTTCCTGGCTACAGAGAACTGAAAAAAAGCGACTGCTTTCCTGATTAAGTATCCTGCTGTTTTTATATTTGTTTTACCTTCTACTGCTTACCTAGAGCAAGCTTTAACTGTTTTCATAGTTATTTACTGCATTTTTTATCTGCACTTAAAAGTACATTTTAGTAAATTTAGTCTAATTCAAGTCGAAAAGTGTTTGTTTGCTGTTTAATTTAATTGTTTGGCTGCCCACTAAAGTGTGCTAGCCTGTACTACTGACTTATTGCCTTTTCTGCATTTCTGTGTGTTTCTATTTAAAAACAAAAAACCAAAAAATATTCCTTGTTTTCCTGCCTCTCCTAAACTAGTTAGACCAGTTTACAGGCCTTACTGTATCCTGGGCTGTGTTGTAGTTCCTGTGTTGTCCATTGCCTTACTTGGATAGAAGGAAGTTTCTTAGCTCACCAGTGGGAGTGGGGAGCCTTGAATAGCCTACCTGTCCTTGAGGGAAGTGACCTCAGCACAAGAAGCTGTAGTAATTGGTCATTTTGGACCATTTCTAGCTCTTTTGAAGTTCCCTGGTTAAAATCTGCCTCTGGCATTTTTTTGAAGCCATATTGCTCAGACACAGCTCCACGTGGTCCTGTTGAGTCTTCCTGGCTACAGAGAACTGAAAAAAGCGACTGCTTTCCTGATTAAGTATCCTGCTGTTTATTATATTTGTTTTACCTTCTACTGCTTTCCTAGAGCAAGCTTTAACTGTTTTCATAGTTATTTACTGCATTTTTATTATCTGCACTTAAAAGTACATTTAGTCGAAATTAGTCGAATTCAAGTCGAAAAATGTTTGTTTGCTGTTTAATTTAATTGTTTGGCTGCCCACTAAAGTGTGCTAGCCTGTACTACTGACTTATTGCCTTTTCTGCATTTAGCGCGGAGTTGCCACTAGAGCACCATCGGGCAGTGCCGGTTAAACAAGGTTAAACTATTTCTGGCTCCGTAAAGTCTGCTCTTCATTTTTCCCTTAGAACTGCTCTACTTGTAATCTAAACAGTCTATTCTCTATCTGTAAAGCTCAGCACTTGTTCCTAAAGCATTTTTAGTCAGGTAAAGCACTTCTATATTATACAAAGTACTTCACTAGCTTAAAACCCCCTTGAGTACCCACTTCCCTATAGGTCCTTTCTGACTCAGTTACACAGCAAACTTTTTCATTTCTTCTAGCATGTCAAAGGGTCAGTTGCTAGCGTCCTCTCCTGCTCAGCTGGTGAATCTGGAATATTGAGGCAATGTTACAATTGCCTCATGTACACAGACAACCCTCTCCTCTTCCCACAAAACACAAATACATGCAAGAGATGCAACTATATAGCCAAACTGGAGGCTGAGCTCTCTCAACTCAGGACTGGCAAAACCAGACAGGAGGAGAAGGTAACCACACACACCATAAACCCAGTCTCACATAGAACTATCACAACTACAAATCAAACACATAAACACACAAAGACATACTCGGAGGCACTGATCAAAAATCTACCAAAACAGCAGAGGCCTCCAAAGCAGACACCCAAACAACTGCCACCTCTTGACATAACACAAGCAACACATAGATCACAAAGTCAGTGTGCAACTCAGTCACAGCCCTTAAGGCCAAACACAATGCCAGACACACTTGTCATAGGTGACTCCATAGTCAGACAGACTGATGTCCCACTCACCAGACTGAACAAGGAGAGGGTCACAGTAAGCTGCCTGTCGGGCGCTAGAATGCGCCACATAACACAAGCACTCAGGTCACTCCACAGCAAGTACAAGTATGACTCAGTCATTGTCCATGCCGGTGTGAATGACCTGAGACGTACCTCCCTGGACTACATGAAAAGAGACATAAAGGAGCTCTCAGATTATGTAGCCCAGGCTGGTATGACCCTGACCCTGAGCAGTATCCTACCTTCACCAAGAATGATGCCACAATACAGAGACAAAATGATCAGTTTTAATAATTGGCTTAATTTCTGGTGTCATTCTAAGGGGATCCAATGTCTGTCTGCCTGGAATGACATGCTTGACAAGCCACGCTGCTTCACAAGGGACGGCTTGCACCTGTCACCCCTGGGTTTCCGGATATTGGCAAAGGCTCTTGCCACCCCCATAGTGCCTTTTTTAGACAAGGCTCAAATTCTAAACCCACCGCCCTAGAAAACAATAATGGAAAAAAACTAAGGGTAATGCTGCTCAATGCCAGAAGTCTAAATCTCAAGATGCATGCCCTCAAAGCCCTCCTCAGTATGGAGAACATCGATGTCTGTGCTGTGACTGAAACCTGGTTCAAGGCTCCTGAGAGTACCCCGGCACTATCAGGTTTTACCTCATATCATGCGTTCCGGCTCCAAAACCCGGACCGTACCACAAAAGGAGGGGGTGTATCCATATTCATCAAGGATATCCACACCTCCAGGCTGGTGGCAACTCACGAAGCATCAGAGACCATTCAGGTGCAATTAACCATAGGCAAAACTGCTCTACAGTTTGTAGCATGTTACAGGCCACCCGCTCAAACTCAGGAACCCCACACAGCCTTCCTGAAGACACTGGAGAGTATAAATGTCTCTCCAAACACCATCATATTGGGTGACTTCAACTACCCAAACATAGACTGGGAACATTACTCAAGCCCCAATACCCTAGCCCAAAGGTTCCTGGTTCATAAACTCAAATGCTATGGAACAACTTGTCACCATTCCCACAAGAGGTGAAAATATACTAGACCTGATCATCACAAACATGGGGACAAAATGCTCCACACGGAAGTATATCCCTCATTGGTGAGATCAGACCATAAACTAATCTCACTGGAGATCCACATCCGCCCCCACCCCAACAAAAAGACCACAGTGAAGAACTTCTCAAAAGCCAACTTCACACTTCTTAAGACTGGTGTGGTATCCTTCAAGGCCCCTGAGCCATTGGAAACCACAACCCACGCTGCTGAATCCCTTACAAATGCTTTCTACGAGCACCTCCAGGATTGCATGGATCAAGCAATCCCAAATAAAATCAAGACCCTTTCCACCAAAGGCAAGCGCCCGATCTGGTGGACCCCAGCCATAAACAAACTTTACAACAAGAGGAGAAAGCTACTACAAGATAGAGCAAAATCCTTAAAAGGGAAGACATCTCTGATCAATACTAGTAAAAAAACTACGATCACTCATAAAATCATCCAAGGCCAACTTTGAGAGAAAAATCGCCAAGGACTCAAAAGACAATCATAAGGCCTTCTTTAGCTATGTTAGAAATCTGGGTGGAAACTCCCAGATATGCTCAGAATTAGTCCAAAATGATACAAAAATCACTGAACCCACAGACATTGCAAACATACTGGCAGAAAGGTTCAGTGAAAATTTCTCCCCTCCCTCCCCCCCAAAAGGAGAAATATCTATCCCAGCAGAGTGTAGCCTCCCAATCATCTCAAATGCCCAGGTGAGAGCTGCTCTCTCTAAAGCTAAAAACACAGCATCAATGGGACCGGATGGTGTCCCCGGCTGTGTGCTACACGAGCTCAATGAGGAACTAAACCCACACATAAGACTGCTGTTTAATCTTAGCCTTACCACAGGATTCATACCCAAAGAGTGGCATACGGCAACTGTGGTCCCACTCCATAAAGGCGGTGCTTCTACGGACCCTGGTAATTACCGCCCCATAAGCTTAACAAGCCTGGTCTGCAAAGCTATGGAGAGGATCATAATGGAAGTCATAAATAAAGACATAGGGGACCTACAGACATTGGATCCTACCCAATTCGGCTTTGTCAAGGGCAGATCATGCCTCTTGAACTTGGTCGACTTTTTTGAAACAGTCACCAAGGCCATTGATGAGGGTAAGGCAGTTCACACAGCCTACCTTGACCTTGTAAAAGCTTTCGACACAATACCCCACTCGAGTATCATAGAAAAGCTCACCAGCTTAAATGTAAACCCATATGTCACAAGATGGGTTGCAAACTGGCTCAAGGACAGAACCCACAGGGTTAGAGTTGCTGGTGCCATGTCAGACTCCAAGCCGGTCACAAGCGGTGTCCCACAGGGCTCAGTCCTGGGCCCCCTCTTGTTCGGCATCTACTTTTCAGAAGTGCAGGCAAACATAGGAGGATTGTGGCTGACAAAGTTTGCAGATGACTGCAAACTGGGCGCCATAGTTGAAAATCCATCAGACACAGATATCCTTCAGAGAGGTCTCATAGAAACGGATAACTGGTGCCAGAGCCATGGCCTTAAGCTAAACGCCAAAAAATGTATAGTCATACCCTTTGGTAAAAACAAGGTAACCCCAAGTTACCACATAGGTGGCAATCCATTAAGCACAGAAGAGGTTATCAGGGACCTGGGGACCCAAGTTGACAGTAACCTTTCTTTTGACACTCACATAGCCAAAGTGGTTAGGAGTACCTTCTACATTGCCCACCTGATTATGAAGGTATTCACATCCAGATCAGTGGAGGTCATTGTTCCCCTGTACTCTTCACTTATCAGACCAATGATTGAGTACAATGCCCCATTCGGAATGTATCTTACCCAACACCTGCAGCAATTGGAAAGACCCCAAAAGTTCCTCACCAAAAGGATAAAGGGGCTCAAAAATATGCCATATGCTGCCCGACTGAAGAAACTCCAGCTCTATTCAGTCGCATACCGTCTGCTCAGAGGTGACCTGTGCCTGACATACAAGGCCATGTCCAACCCGGAATTAATGGACATGCTCCACCTCAAAAAATCCAAATCCACCAGAGCCGCAAGAGCAAGAGACTTAAACCTCAACACGGATATAAATAGGACGTGCTGGAGGAACAGTTCATCACCCAGAGACTCCCTATGCTGTGGAACAGAATCCCGGTCCATGTGAGACAGAGCACCTCGCTGGCTCTGTTCAAGAGGAATCTTGACCAGTGGATGGGAGATCGTAGGTTTACCCCGGGGATCATCTCTGTATCACTGCTGCACAGAGGCACGGCAAACTAATGGGTATAGTATTCTTCAACCTAAGGGGTGGTGAAAGCCACACAACTCTGGCTAGGCTTATAAATGCCCTAGGGCAGATAGCCTAGTATGAACCTATGAACCTATGATACTTAATCAATTTTGCTTCCAGTTCAAGTAACTTTCCCATATAATCACCCCATCTAGGTAAAAAAGGTCTAGCAAGAACACACTAAAATAGCCCAGAGTCAGTTCCTCCCATATATTCAAACAGTATTTGGCTACAGGACTCAAAATATTTCTATTCCTGACATCCCTTAGATGTTTCAGAATAAAGACCTTCACCTTACGTTTTGTCTGACCCACATACCACTTAGGCCTAGGACAATCACAACCTATAATGTATACAACACCAGTAGAATTACAATTAAAGGAGTACTTAGATAAAAACTGTCTTCCATCGATTCTATTACTGACAGATTCCTAACCCTAGGACATACACTGCAGTGCTATGAGAAAGAACCCGAGTCTGCTAAAAATGAAAAGGGTATCACATTGTTAATACTGGTGGGGAAGATAGAAGACACTTTGAGTGTTTATGAAGGCAAAAGAATATGTGAAGGCTCATTGGAGGGAAGAAGGAAAATGGGGAGGGAACTAAAGGTAGTGGAAGGAATTATGGAAAATAAAGCAACTGATTTTGTGAATGATATGGGATATGAGAAAAAGGAAAGGAACAAAGAAGCTATACCACAAAACAGGAAGATAAGGTTAAGCAGTGGACTTTGTTGTAAAAATGCAAGAAAAGCAAACAGAGATTTGTATAGGAGAAAAAAAGATGGAAGTGATACCTTTATGGATGGTATGGATTTGAACAATGGAAAAAGTAAAATAGGAAAAGTAGAAAGGTCAATTTCAGGTCAAAGAATGAGGGATGGTAGGCAAATAATTTGTCACTGATGAAAGATACTGAGGATGAATCAGTCAAAGCTGATGCAGTGATGGGGTGGAGGGATGTTCAACTGAATGGGCTGCATCATGGGTGAGAACTTGGGTAAGAGGATGATGAAGGTCATGATACAAGGCATGTCCAGCAAGAGGTGGGATGATAAATGGTTATTATGTTATTGGTAACTTTTATATGAGATGGACTGCCATGCACACTTGCATAGGAGATACACTTATGGAATTATGTGCCACTTCTCAAGAACTAGGCTGAAGAACCTGAAACAAGTTGTAACTGTTATCTCAAACAGTGATGGAATATCTAGTGTTGTTCTGAATAGTTTACAAATGCCAGAAGGAAGGTGGTAAATTAATAAAGAAGTCTGTCTGGAAAACTTAACACTAGTAAATTACACTTGAAAAGAACTGAGCTAACATTATTTGTGAGAGAAAAGAAACACAGTTGTAACTTTGCTTTCAAGGAACATGGTATAAGGATAAAAACTAGAGTATGTAGCTCATATATATGCTTTGTTGAGTTAACAGACTAGTTTGAAAAGGTGATAATAGTGCACTTATAGGGCAACATGGCTGGAAAAAAATGGCATTTTGAAATGGGAATATGAAGGAGAAATTGAATGTTTTCATCTGTATGTGGCAGAAACATGACTGAAAAGGAGTTGGTGGTTGTCTGTAAACCAGGTAAAAATTGTGAGGTAGAGTTTATATAAATGGGCGAAGGAATGTACACAGAAACTCGAATGTCAGAACATGTGTACCGTAGGCCATTTGAATCTTTTCAAAGCAGGGAGTAAGTAATGGAGAATATAAAACATTTAGTGAAGTATGGTAGCAATTTATGGATGTATTAATTCAAGTATTGAAGGAACCTGTTGGGAGCTAATACTGGATAGAGGAGATAGGGATGACAAAAGAGTTCAGTTGGGTAAAGCAGACTGAAATGCTACAGAGATTCCCCTTTAACATTTCACAGTGGATTTTCACTGAAAGGAATGAATGCCTGAAACATGTTTACTTCTTACAATCTCCAGCAAAATTATCTAATCTAATAGAAGACCTGAGGCAGGTGGTCTTGACTGTCAAAAATGTAGGAGAATGGCTTTAAGTGGGGAGAAGTGTAGACAATTAACATAGCACCCAGACCACATGTAAAAGGGGGAAAAGGGGGTTGATGATGAAGATGATTCAGCTGTCTATTTCAGACTATTGCACACACAGTACAGTATAATAGAGTTCTGCTGCTGATGTTGATGTAAAAAAACTTGGACTTGAGAGCTAACCTTCCAGAGACTGATCCTGAAGAACACTGGAGTCTATTATTGAACAAATTAAAGATTCAAGGAGATAGTTTGTTCCCAAGATAATTATTGGGGAATAGAAGAAATAGGGAAATATAATTAGAAATTTAAGACAGTTGAACAGCAAGAATAAGAGGTAAGCTAATTTATAATACAAATATAAATTTTTGTATAGGGATTTAATAATGAAGATTTAAAGTGGTAAGCCAGAGCACAATGTGCCATGGCAACTAGAGTCAAAAAGTAACACAATGGTATGTTTTAGCTGACTGAGAAATGTTATGAAACACTGGAAAATTAGGGATTTTACACTGAACATGGGTATAAATGCTTTAAGAAAGAATATTGTCTCAGTTTGTATAATTTCATATTTACACAGGCTGGCCGATATAGTGTAGGAGTCAGAGTTATAACTCACCATTTCAGTATGGTTTATTGTAGTTCTATTAGGGAAATTCTTGCCATGCTGAGAAATATAGAACTAGGCAAATCTGCTTTTGTGGCTGGAATCAGAAATATCAAGTTGGTCAAACTGTGCTCTTTACTCCATCTTTTGTTTTTCTCTCATGCTAAGATACTTCCAATGTGGAATGTAGGAGGCCACTGATTATTACTAAATAAGAAGACGTGTGACAGGATGTGAATAGCTCTAGGCCTGCAAACCTACTGAGCAGTATTTTAAAGGTTACAGAAAAGGTAGTCTTTAATATTTTGCTGAATGAATTGGACTGGTTAGGTTTTCAGGATATATGAGGCACAATGTTACTCAAGGAAGGTTAGGTATGTCTTAGTTTATTTTTATGAGTAGGTGACTATACTGAGGAATCAGAGTGAAGAGACTGTGGTATTTAGTAAAAGCTTTAATTAGTTTGACTCTCTGATACTAGTTCATGAAGCAATGTCTAACAATATTAACCAGGATTTTGTTCATTGGAGTTAAGAGTGATTGGAAGCAGTAGCAGACTATGGCAGGGAAGCAGTGTAAGGGGACGATAGAGTAGTAAGTCTTTGGGACATCTGGCTTCCTGTCATATGATCTTATTTAGGTTATACAGTGAGGATTTGAATGTTGAATGAGATGTTTGTCAGTGACGTGTGCAAATGATGTATTAAGGTCAAAACTGCTCTTCTCGACAAGAGCTACAGTGTGTGATACACTGAATGGAATGTACAACTATTTCTAACTAAGTAGAAAACAGGAAGTTGGTAGTATATTAAACCTACAAAAATGCATCATAAAAATAAAACAAAAATGGGCATTAAATCACACTTGGTGATGAGTAAGGCAGTACATAGAGAGGTGTTTAGTGATTACACCTGGAAGCAGATTATGACATCATAATGGCATGCAGCACAAGCAGAATATGAATGGGGGCATCTTGATAATGGATAACTTCAGTAGTACAAAACTGTTATTACTTCTTATTTTAATCTTTAGGTAAACCTAAGTTAGACTTTAAAGCTTTAATCTGGCCACCTTATGATAAAGAGCTGAGGATGACGATATGGACAGTACAAAAAAACTTAAAATGAGTAAAAGCATACAAAGGTCTTGTGATGAAGAACATTTAAATTATTAGACTTAAATATGCTGTTTTAGAGGGATGGAAAATAACATGTTATGGATGTATAAGACACTGAGTTATTACTACTTATTTAAATGTTCTGAACTGTAGAAGGTAAAACTGGACTTTTATTGTAGAAGTGGTATTCTTAAGCTGAATAGTTTTAGAAAGGGGACCAGATAGAGCATGCTTGGCACTGTTAATTAAATAAAGTATATTTTGGGGGCCACAGGGTTGGAATTTTTAGCTTTAGAGAGTTCATTTAGGACATGTTTAAGAATAATCTTGGAGAGGGTGGGACCAGGAATTCTTGAAACTTTAATGACTGTTATTGTGTGAAACTGGGATTACATTTTCTTGCAAATGTATTGACAATGTGAGGCTGAGATGGGTAATGACTATGTCTTTATTCAGAGCATCACTGAATGTTATATCTGATGTTGTAAATCTTTGTTTATTCATTACCATTAGGACCTCGATTCCATCCTTGGGACCGATACGGCCATTTCCAAGCTACGCTCCCACCAGCCAAAATCTCTCAGCTAAGATCTACCCATAATGCCCCTTTCCTAGATACTTTAGATCTCGTTTGCCACGTTTCTAGTCAGATGTGCTAGCCATCTCTCTCAAAGCTAAGTAGAAAATTGTTAATTTTAAGACAGTTTCTCTTCAAAATTATTTAATTTTAGTTGTTAGCCTTTTCTCACTGTTGCCTATAACCAAAGCTTATTTCCTACCCTTTTCCTTGGCAATTAAATTTTTTACCTTTATTGCTACTGTCCCTATCTCCTGTCATTGACAGGCCTTTCCTTTTTACTAGTGGTATTTTTTTAAAATAACATCATTGGTATTTTCTCCCTTAATTTTCTATAGGATAGCCTTGTTGCCTTACTGTGTCAGACAAAGCTAAGTTGGGATTTAAATAGTGTGACAAGTGTGGACGTAAAATGCCTAACTCAGATACACGTTTGTTGTGTCTACTATTTGGGCATGGATCATATTAAATTTGACTGTGACATTTATGCTAGTTTTAGTAACTGTATACTAGCAGAACGTAAAAATAAACTTATCTTAAAAAGACACCTTTTTCAGAGGCTTTATCTGGGTTGGAGGTCTCATCCCCTCAAAAGATCAAAAAACATAAGGAAAAACAGATTACTCAAGACACCTTTTTCAGAGGCTGTATCTGGGTTGGTGGTCTCACCCCCTCCAAAGACCAAAAAACATAAGGAAAAACAGATTACTCAAGACACCTTTTTCAGAGGCTTTATCTGGGTCGGAGGTCTCATCCCCTCAAAAGACCAAAAAACATAAGGAAAAATGGATTACTCAAGACACCTTTTTCAGAGGCTCTATCTGGATCGGAGGACTCAGCCCCTCCAAAAAAAAAAAACATAAGGACAAACGGAGTCACATGGTTCCTGTATCTCTGTCAGTTACAGAAATGAGTTGGCTCTGTGCTTCGCCAGCGCCCTTGGCACAGACCTCTTTGCCACCAGGCTCTGTGTCTTCTCCCTCGGTGCTGTCCATGATATTCACCCCTATTTTGGTTCCGACCTCGGTACCACTGACTTTAGTGCCGTCCTTGGATCTGACATTTGCTCCAATGACTGTATCTGCTTCAGCTCCATCCCCAGCCAGGGTGCCGACAGTTTCTTCGGCTCCATCGGCTCCAAAACACAAATACCTGCCAAGGACAAGATTCTTCCACTCTGGTGCATACTGTCTCGGTTCCGACAGAGGTGTTTTCCCTGTCGGCACCGTCCACCCTTGCTGCATCGACTCCAGTGGAACTGATGCTCTCTCGAAGCAGTGCTTGGACCATCCGTACCTTATTACCTAGCCGGGCACCTATTTTCTCGCTGGTGCCATCTATGTCCATGGCTCCGATGGCTTCCAGTTCTCTTAGAGCTCCTCACCTAGAGGCGGGCTCCTCACAGCAAGGTGTGACCCTGGTTCCGAGTATATCCTTCCCAGTTCTGGACTCCCATCCCTCCACAGGTGGGCCTGCTGTACAGGTAGTGGACTTGCAGTCAGCACCAATGACATCAGTATCAGAACACTCCCCTAGCATGCACCTCTCCCAACCCTCTATTTTGGGACCCCAGGCACGGGAGTCACAAGAACCCCCATTGAAGGGAGCCCCTTCTCTGGAGTCCTCCTCAGAAGATCCTACTGGGGAGCCACCCTGGAAGAAATGGTGCAAGAGGAAGCACCTTGATTCACTGGAGGAATCTTTCACTGAAGACACTGATTGTGATGGTGGGAAGGGTCCCCACGGTCTTCCCCAGATGACATCTCATTCGGAGGCATTCTCGAAATCCTCAAGCAATGGGGAGACTGGAAGTCCTATAACTCTTCTTCTGAGGAATCGGTGTTCCTACAGGCCTTCCGTGCCCAGCCATCTACTTCCTGGGTGACTCCATTGGCAGATGACCTTGTTAAAATAATTGTGCAGCGTGCCTGGAAGGCCCCGGCTGACATAGAACCTGTCCCTCAGAGGCCAGACAAAAAATTTTATCTACACCTGAAGACCAGCCCCACTGGTCCTAGCAGTTGATAGTTGATTCTATGGTGGTGGTGGTGGCCACCAAGAGAGAACTGGCAGAAGATAGTTCCATCATCCATCCTCCAAACAGAGAGCCCTGGACCATGGACAGATGAAGGAAATGGACCTGTGCTTCAGCGACATTCACCATTCGGTCACTGTTCTATCTGGCACACTTTACTCACCTCCAAAGATCCTAATTTCCGAAATGTCTCCCGCTTTGTTGGGCCTGATGAGGTGTGTGATACTGTCACCTTGCAGCTAGCTACCCTTGAATCCATCTCAAACTCCTCGATGCATTTAATATCTCACTCCACCGAGGGGGCAGCTCAAGCTGCCGCATCAGGTGTTGTCATGAGCCGTAATGCTTGGATGCGGTTGTGCGACTTCGCAGACCCCTTTAAATCTTCCTTCATGAATGCACCTGTCGATGAATCTGCACTTTTTAGACCCAAAGTACAAGACACACTTACACGTAGTGATAAAGACAGAAAGACCTTGTCTGCTGTGGGCATATGCCTTTCCAACCCCCAGAGGTCCTACTCCAGGAACCAGATGGGAGGAAAAATGTGGTTCAAGAAATCCTAAAGACCTTTTCATGACACTTGTGGTGAACAATCTCCCTGGGGCAGAAGGGGCAATTCATATGGAAGACATCCTTTTCAGGGTATAGGGGGTCCATGTAACCAGGGCGCTAGAGACTCTTTCTCTGGCAGACCCTACCAGCGCTCCTGAGCAGCGGCCCGATTGCTTTCCTCTGGAAGCAGTCGAGGGTTGTTTTTCTCTGCATCTGCCAGCCTGGCATCTTATTACTACCGATGTTTGGGTGCAGAGAATAATATCCAGAGGCTACCAAATACCATTCGATTTAACTCCCATCTCCGATGTGCCACCCAATCAGAGGGAATTAGCAGCCTTAGAAATAGAAAAGTTGCTAAGGAAAAAAAAATCCAACCAGTACCACTGGATGTTCTCTATAGACCTTCCAGGATGCGTACTACCACATAAAGATGGATCACCGCTCCTGGAGGTTTCTCTGCTCCTGGCTGGGAGCCAATCACCACCAGTTCAGGGCACTGCCATTCAGTGTCTCGACAGCCCCTTGAGTGTTCACCAAATGTATGGCAGTTGTGGTAGCTCATCTTCGACTACAAGGATTTCAGGTGTTTCCCTATCTAGACGATTGGCTCCTTACTGCTCCGACCAGGAATCTTCTTACACTCAAGGTCTCGCTCACCGCTTGGGGATTACAATCAACAAGGACAAATCTCAGTGTCTCCAATGAAGACACTAGACTTCATTGCAGCAGTCTACGACACAACATCCTCTCAAGCTTCTCTCCCCCCCACATGTTTTTGTACATAACACACCAAATCCAAATCCTTCTTCTCAGACCTATGCACCAGCACGTCTTGTACTGCAACTCTTAGGCTTCATTGTGGCTGCTATTATGTTGGTATCACTGGCGAGACTGCACATGAGAATCCTACGGTGGCTCCTTTCCACACAATGGTCATTGCTAATTTACCCACTCGACCACATGTTACGTCTTTCATACCATTGCAAGGAAGAAATGTTATGGTGGATGAAACCACAAACAAATCTTTGGTGTCGACCATTCTGTCTTCCCCAGCCCATGGCCACAGTGACCACAGATGCTTCCCTGTTAGGGTTGGCGGGGGCATTTCCAGGGAAAGACTGTCCAAGGCACCTGGTCCCCAATGGAGGCCAATTTGCACATAAATATCCTGGAACTGAAGGCAGTTCTCCTAGCATTGCAAGCATTCCATGCGTCCCTACCCTCTGGGACCACTGCAATTCAGTCAGACAACATGTCAGTCGTCTGGTATATCAACAAGCAAGGTGAAACCAGGTCTTACCCCCTGTGTCGGGAAGTCATGAGGATTTAGCTCTGGCGATAGCTTCCAACCGCTTCTTTATAATAGCACACATTCCCAGGAGTTCCAACCTTATTGCAGACAATCTGAGCAGGAACATCCTGATGCCTCACGAGTGGTCCCTCAACCCTGTAACAGCAAATTGGATCTTCCAAGCTGGGGCAAGCCTTGCTTCCCCCCTAAACTACAAATGCAGAAGCTACTTTGCCCTGATCCCCCCTCAGGGGGAACCACTGAGGGACGCTCTAACGCACGATTGGCCACCGGGTCTTCCCTATGGCCTCATCTGATTCACAGTCTGTGGATCCTGGATCATTCCCAAGACCTGTTATTTCATCCTCAGGGACTGATTCATATGAACCTGCACAGTCTCAAACTCACAGTTTGGTTCCTACACTTCCAATGATTGCCAGGCTGCCTGACATCCCATCTCCTGTTCGTGAAATTCTTTTGGCTTCACACAAACCTTCCACTAGGAAAGTTTATTCTAGTAAATGGACTAGGTTCTCTATTTGGGCCAAAGATCAGAACTTAGACCCTTTCTCTATGCCTATTCAAAAGATCCTACAATACCTGACTACTGTTTTGCATGCAGGAGCCTCAGCTTCGACGATCACTGTACATTTAGCAGCTCTATCGCCAGTTTTCATAATGATCTTGATAATTCTTCAATTATATCACACCGCCTATGCAAGACCTTTTTGAAAGGAGTATTACATATTAAACCTCCAGTCAAGCCTCCCTTAAAACCCAGGGACTTGACTTTGGTACTTCAGTCTCTCACAGGTTCTCCTTTCGAGCCTTTTGATTAATTTGATTTGCAATTTCTGTCATGGAAAACCTTACTTCTGGTAGCACTTACCTCAGCAGGAAGAGTATCTGAGCTGCAGGCTTTGAGTGTCAAGAGTCCTTACTTGATATTCCACATGGATAGGGTGTCCCTTCGTACTGACCCTTCTTTCTTGCTCAAGGTAATTTCTGGCTATTCCATTAACCAATCTATTGACCTGCTGGTTTTCTTCCCTCAGCATTCTAACAGAGGGGAGTGCCTTTTGCACACCCTTGATGTGCATTGGCAGCTTCGTTGTTATTTGGACAGGACTAAATCTTTCAGGAAAACAGATCAATTGCTTGTGACCTTTGCAGGACCCAGATTGGGTGACTTTATCCTCTTGGCTTAGAAACATCATTACCTTTATCTACCAACAGAATAAGCTATCCTTACCTTCCAGAATAAAGGCTCATTCTACCAGATCTATGGCTACTTCTAGAGCATTTAATTCCAGAGCCTCTATGGATGATATCTGCACAGCAGCCACTTGGGCAAGACCTCATACCTTTATATCTCATTACAAATTGGATTTAGCCTCCAGAGGATGAGCATCTTTTGGTTCTATTGTGCTCAGGAATATCCTTCCTTAGGGCCACTCAGGAATCAAGTAGCTGGGGACTTGGTCCTAATGGTAATGAATAAACAAAGATTTACAACATCAGATAAAGAAGTTATGTCTTATCATAATGTTCCATCTGTGTTGTAGATCTTTATTCATTCATTACTTCCCGCCCTCCTTCCCCCTGCCTGGACTCCTGGTGGACTTTAGGAACTCCTGGTTAGGGTATTTGCTCAGACAGAGCCTCCTACTATTTTTTTTTCTATTACTACATCAATTATCTAAGGGTGGGCAAACTCGATCTGAAGTAACTAGGAGAGGGGTATTGTGGGTAGGTCTTAGCTGAGAGTTTTTGGCTGGTGCGAGCTTGGAAACGGGCGTATCGGTTCCGAGGACCAGCGACCTTAGGTCAACTGGTGCCCTAGGCAAAAAGGCTCCATGGTGCCCCCACCACACCACCCAGTGGCCCCCATCCTGGTCTACCTACATTATATAAATACTGAAAAAGCACCCTTGCTAGAGCGGCGCCCTAGGCGACCGCCAAGTTGGCCTATGCCTAAGGCCGGCTATGCAAGGATGGAACTGAGGTCCTAATAGTAATGAATGAACAAAGATCTACGACACAGATGGAACGTTATGGTAAGATATAACTTTTTCTTAATCAATGTACTTAAGGATTTACAATTGTACTTGGCTTCTGATGCTAATTTTAATTTGTGCTCATCATTGATCTTCTTTATGGTAACTTTCAGATTTTTGATGGTATATTTTGAGTCTTTAGTGTGGGTAGATTTTGATTTGTTGTCAGTCTTAGTAAGTATTATTTATTTATTTATTTTATAGAGCTTAACAATGCTGGCATTCAACTAAGGTGATTTTATTTTATGTTCCCCAGTATATCTGTCTATGATCAGAACTACTTAGTTAAAGCTGTTTGTTAGATGGGAGAACATACATCTCATCCTCTTAATGTTAGAATGAGGGACAAAGCTAAAAAAGTGGGGGGGGGGGCACAAAGGCCCTGAATTAGGAACAAATTTAAAAACTATGTTTACAAATATAGAAAGTTGCTAAAAAAAGAGAGTTTGCATTAGCATGCATTTTCTGAAGGATATGAAGTTTGAAACTCAAATGTCTGTCATTATTTAAAGTGTACAGCCCTCGATTTCCCCCTCCCCCCACATTTTACAAGGAACAGACCAGAATAATGAGACAAAATTCTGGACACTTATGCAAAATTCTGGACAGTTGAGAGGTATGGGTGGGAGTAAAATTCACTGGTATGCATAAGAGCTGAGGCTATGTGAGGGTGCAAAATGTTTCAGATAGATGTTGAGAACTCATCATACAGTTTTAATAGGTTTCTTTTTTTAAAGTCCTTAATTCAGAGATGCTCATTGAATTGGGTTTAGGTACTACAACGGAGAAGATTAATGATCTATAGTCATATTTGGCCAGAGATGAAAAGACTATGGAAGTAATACAAGTAAGTGTTGTGTTAGTGATGATGAGGCCTAAAAGGTTTTGACTCCTAGCAGGATGGTTAATAATTTGTACAAGGAAGTTATTTACTAAGTCTAGACATGTTATGGCATACCCAACCTTTCTAGTGTAGGTATTGTAATTATTGTGGATAATTGAAATCACCCATATAAAAGCATTTTTATTTAGTGGTAGTTCAGTAAATATGTTTAGAAATATTTTATGGCCCTCTGGACACATGGAAAGTAGCCTATAGCAGGGTATGAACTGATAAATTGTCTTGTTTAGGGTGATTATAAAGTTGAATACATTTTGCTTATTGATTGTGGGGAATCTGTTTCAAAATAACTGGGTCTTGTCTTGTTTAGGGTGATTATAAAGTTGAATAAATTCTGCTTGTTGATTGTGGGGAATCTATTTCAAAATAACTGAGTCTCTGACACATATTGGTATTCTCCAAGGTTCTTGCAGGTCTGAATTCATAATGGAAATGGAAACTTGATAAACAAGGAGTGCTGACTGTAAACTAAAACAAAGACTCTGTTGCACCACATGTATGGAGGTGTTTAAGATTCAAGAGAGCCTTGAGATCTGTCAATTTATTGTTAAAACTTCTGTCATTGAGTGGTCAGCACTATGGCATGAAGGGATAAAGCCCTAGCTGCAGCCCAGGTGACCCAGATTTGATTAATGTTTAGGTGTCTGAAGAGCTGGCAGGTACAGATGGTATGGCTATCCTGCAGGGAGGGCATTCTTCATGGTGTTCCCTGCAAGGAGATGGTCCATAAACCCAAGTGTCTCTCAGACAGAAACGCATGAATGCAGGGGAGGGGGGTCCAAGGGTAGGTTATAAAATAAAAAAAATCCCCATGTGGAAGCAATCAGTGGTGCAACCCCTCCCAGAACATTCTTAAGTCTGGCCCCAGCATTAGAACAGAGATAGCCCAGAGACTGTAACAAGGGCTGGTAGACCAGGCAATAGACAAGGGGTCTTGAGTAAGCTGGAAAGAATAAAGCAGAAGAGGACCAAAAAAAAAAAAATTGAGCAGAGAAAACTTGACGTGGTCTGGACTGGAATATACTCAAAAGAGTTTGTAATGCTGCAATGCCCAGAAGGTGGTCTTTGCTTAAAAAAAACTATGGTGCAGCAAATGCTTTAGCCAGTTGTGTAGAAGCCATGGCATGAAGCTGTAGAACATCTTTGGCAAAGTAAACTTAGCTGCCAATCATCTCATCCCAAGCTGATATATATTGGATTCCCCTGGGAAGATACTAGGCACTTGGTGAATTGTTAAAGCCAGTTACCTTTTCTTTGTATCTGGGTATCATTCTGGATGAGTTTAGGATTCCAGTCAGGGCAAGAATTTTATCTGCAATTGACAAATGCATAGCAAGCTCCTGAATTTCTCTGTATGTTCTCCTGGGATAACTATCTTAGGTCATTCACACTTATATGAGTAACCACCAGGTTATAGTCATATTTATCCTGTTTGAAGGACTGTAAGCCTCTCATAAAATTACAGATATTGGCACTGGAAAGGCAGCTAATTGTCAAAGTGTCTTGGGTGTGGATTCAGTGTATCTGCTGATGGAGTCACCAGTTACCAGGACATTTCTACTTGGATGCACAGATTTAGTGATAGCGGAAAATTTGTAGTCTTCATCTTAGCAGCTTACTGAGTTATATGAGTCTAGTGAAACCGTGTTAGTGGTTTGTTGCCAAAGCTCTTTAGTCTTGTATCCTGGAGGCTTGCGGAGTGATTTTTTACAATGCCAACATATCCTACTTTGGTGTGATCTTGATGAGGTATGGATGAGTTTATGTGATATTTATTAACTATCTGTGTAGGTGAGAGGCTGGCCTTCAAGTTGTATACATAATTCCGTCTTTCAAAAATCATGTTATATTAGTTCAGTAGTAGTTGTATACAGAATTCCACCTCTCACAAATCATGTTATGTTAGTCAAGTAATAGTTGGTTCTTGTTGAGCATCAGGGATCTCCTGCACTGTCTTAGAGTACCAAGTGCAATGAGAATGGGAACAGAAGAGGTACAAGTAAACAGGGCTTCCATGTTTGCCAGGTGGGTCAGATTAATGTGGGCAGAAATAATATACTGTACTAATTTAGTCAGTAGATAGAGAAGATATGCTAGGCAGATAAACCGTGCTGTGGAGGAGATGTACCAGGTCAGGTGAAGATGTGCTAATAGTATTAGAACCTACAGGAAAACCTTTTTCTCTGTTTGCTTTTGCTGTTTACCTGTATTTATTGGGCCGTGAAGGGAAAAGAAAATCCATTGCACCTGTTCCTTACATATTGGTGCCAGTGGTGTGGATTAAAAGACCATAACCCTAGTGGCTCTCATAGATTGGATCCACCGAGGGGATCATGAGGCTATACCCCTGGAGGCCATCACAAGAGGCAGAGCTCTCTATATTGATTTTGCCTTGTTTTCTGCTGTTTTAATGCCGTTTTGACAACTCTTCTTATGTTGGCAAAGTACTGTAGTGGTTACTGTTTCTGCCTCACAGTGCTTGGTGCTTGGGGTGCCTTCAGTGAGGGTCTTTGCATCCTGCCTGTGTATATCTGGGCATTAAATAAATGTTCTAGTTTCCTCCCACATATATACAGGCAGGATGTGCAGTATGCAAACTGGTGATCCTTCAAATTGACAAGCTGGTGTGAGTGAGTGGATATGTGTGCACCTTATGATGGGTTGGCAACCAGCTCAGAATGAGATTTTACGTCTTGAGCCCACTGACTGCTAACTGGATCCTCCATGACCCTGCAATGGACTAAGTGGGTTTTACAAGATAGAACAAATGAATAAATGAATGAAAGAACGAATGTCTGGACATTTACATGCTATAGTCTTGAGTCTTTAATTTGTGATGTATTTTTGTACAGACCCCTAAATTCCATGGTAGACCAGAGGTTCCAGTTTTAAGTGCATCCCAATAGACTGAGAAGGTTGACTGATTTGTTCAGGATCATACAGTGTTAAGTCAGTGTCAGAGAGAGAGATTATTCAGATACAGTTTTCTAGAGCTGCAGCTCAGCACCTTAATCCTTGTGTCATACTACGTCTGTATAACCATGCTATGTACTGCTCAGCCTCTTAGTACAAGAAATCTGCGCAAAGCCTAAAATAATGGGGGGGACAAAGGCCTAAAAATAGGAACAGATTTTAAATATTGCTCTTATTTATTTATTTATTATTTATTTATTTATTAACATTTGTTGACTGGGAAAGTTCACTGGATCAGAGAACCATTTTCAGTGGGGGCCCGGGGAGAAAAGCTCCACAAGCAAAATACAAAGGAACACAATAATTAAACACAATGTGACAATGTTACTGATATAGCAGGAAGAAAAAGACATAGAATACATACACACATTGAAGATATGACAGGTGAGAAATAAAACAAGAAGTTTACAATTGAATAGTAATGTTACATATTTTCCTTCTTTGGTGAGATTATAAATTTAAAAGTTGCTAGAATAACAGGTTTTGGGGTATCATACATTTTCTGAAGGATATAATGTCTGAAGCTCAAATGTATATCACTATTTAGTGAATTCAATCCTCAGTAATTTGCCAGAAAAAAACATAAATTATATGAGGAACAGACTGAAAATATGAGGCAAAAATATAAGCATTCCATGAAAATCTGGGCAACTGATAAATAGAGAAATGGAATAAATATTCTAGTACTGGTCTAGCCAAAGTTTTATATAGGATCAGTAAATCAGCATTTCTACTGCTAATATAATAAACATGTTAGACTAGGTATGGAGTATGAGCATTGTTTAGTATCACTATCATTTCACTGAAGTTTAGGTGACTGTCCACAGTGCTGTCAGAAATGTTAACACTTGTCAATATTTGCAGAACAAAAGTGCCTATTGTGAAATTAATGCCGAACCAAAGTGACCCTAAATGCATCAGAACACATTTGGATATAGTAATACATACATACAAATATTTCAAGCATGGGTATTAATGCCCTTCTAGCTACCCAATATACTAAAACAGTTTTCCCATAATAAGTGTCCAGGCTGTTCCTAAAAGTATCTAAACTAGTGCTTGCTTTAAAATAGCTTGGTAGTCTGTTCCATGCATCAGCTGTCCTCTCAGAGATCTTCTCATTCCTATAGAATCTTCTCCATAGGTTGTCTGATGATTCTCTACTACTTTTTGATAACCACAAACATTCCTAGAGGGGCTTGTTTCTAAAAGTCCTATATACCTGAATGAGATTTCCTCTTAAATATCTATAATAGACACTGTACAAGTTCTGATATTTTAGTCTTTCATAATAACTTAAATTTCACATCCATGAATGTCCTTGGCATATTTCTGCTGTACTCTTTCCAGTTTACTCATGCTTGTTTTCTTATAAGGTTTCCATATTGATATTCCATACTCAAGTTTGGGTCTAATGTAACTAACAAACATTGACTACATCATTTTTGATTTCCTAAACTTTATAAATCTTTTTATATAACCTATAGTTCTATAACTATCATTAACCAATTGGTTGATATGATTAGAAAACATCAAAGCTGGATCTACCCATATACCCAGGTCCTTAAATGAGTCTACAATTTCAATCACTGTGTGCTGTATTAAATATTCACATTGTAGTATATGTCTCCCAAATCGTATACAGTTAGTTTTTGATGTATTTATCAGCCTATTATTCTCCTGTGTCCAAATGGTCAATTTAGTCAAGTTCTTTTGCAGACATGCCTTGTCTGGAACAGTTTATCCAATTTCAAGTAATCTGCATACAGACTGTAGATCACCTCAGATGGAAAAGATAGGTCTGAAAGATAGAATCTAAACAAGTATGGGCCTAGGACAGAGCCCTGTGGGACACATTGACTGTAACCAAGAATTTTACCTGTCCAGTTGCTGTATGATACTTACCATGTCCTATTTGTAAGCTATGCAGCTTCCATCTTATCAAGAGTGCAGCAATACCTATTTGTTCTAATTCATTGATTATTGTTTTGTGTATGACTCTGTCAAATGCTGAAGTTAAGTCTATATACATCACATCAAAGCACAATTTTTCATTAATAGCTCGTATTATATTGTTATAGAATATCATGTTACAGGTGCCAATAGATCTGTTTTCAACATATGCATGCTGATATATAGTTTCAAGTCTCAACAACTGAAATGAGACTGAAATGAATGTCTTTATTTATTAATTACCCAAACCTGGGCTGAACAGATGCCAGTCTCTCCTTTATGGGTCAAGTCTTCTTTATTTAACATTTATTTAATATTTGTATACTGGGAAAGGGAGACTTGGAACTAAGCCAATTTTCAGCGAAGGCCCTGGGAGAAAAGCTCTAGACGCATTCTTGTACCTTTCACAATAACATCTGACACTGTAGTTTGGTTAAAACTGCTTTATTATACACAGTGAAGATAGAAGTCAACAATATCTGAATAACATAATATTCTGGAATGCTGGATAACATTAACAGTGCTGATGAATATAAGAGTGCTGATAAATATATCCAAAGGTTCTGCACATATATTCTGATTCTCCTGAATAATATAAACTGAAACAATCTTTTCTTCCTGAAAAGTATCACTAATCCTCAAAATTTTACCTGACTTTGAGTCTCAGGCTTGAGTGTCTGTACTGGAAAGACTTTTTGCATATCAGTCCAAAACTAACTTAACTGACTCATTTTCCCATGTCTGAAGTATTTCCTAATAACCAAAACCCTGTAATGTTTTACACGCCTCTTTAGCCTTGATTTTCAAGCATTGTCTTGCATGTGCATCACAGTGCCGAACCGTCTATACTTTATTTAGCATTCCATTGCAAGTACACATATCTTTCCCTTGGGAAAGGAACATTCTGTATGTAGCTTTTCCTTGAGAACTGTTATTTCTGTACATCTCATGCTTAGCCAACAAGATTATCTTTTCCCCTTCTACTGAATGAAACACAAATCTGACTCTATATTTTCAGGTCTAGTCTAACAAATTGCATGTCTCCAATCACGAGGAAAATCCTCATATTTATATGGCATAGTGAATAATAGGTATAATGGTGCTGTAAGTTCTTGCTGAAGTGTTCTCAGGTCATTATTACTAATTCCGTCTCCTCCCTGTGCTTTGTTTGGCTCTAGTTTGCATAATTCCTTTTAAATATAATCTAATTTAATTTTAATATCTGAGATTACCTGGATGTCACTAGAACAACTTATTACCCCATTTCTATTGTGTCTGAGAATAAATTTTAGAATCTATACACAGTTTATCAGTTTGCATGTCTTTACTACTTCCACATCTTATGTATTTATAAAATGGTTTCCTATTACGCTCAATATCTTTATATAAATTTTCTTCAATTGTTTTCTTGATCTTATCTCGAATTTGCTTAATTTGTTTGTCGAGCTTGTTTGTTTCAGTTTTCAATGTTGTATTTTAACCCCTTTGCCATTTCTTGTATTTTTTGTCTCTCTCCTTAATCAGGTATCTTGTTTTTATGGAAATATATCCCTCTTACGTTGTATGCCTAAATCCTGATCTTAAACTTTTTTTTTGATTTTTTTGCACTCAGACAATTTCTCTTTCAAAACTTCTCACATTCCTTTTGCAGTTTTTCCACTGAACACATCACTCCAATTAATTTTACGTAATGACTGTTTTGCTTCCATATAATCTGTAATTAATCTTCTGTGCATTGGTTTAGATTTCATTTTGGCAGAATTATTTAGCAGCAAAGTAACCTTTATAACCCCAAGATCACTGCTTATCAAAGGCAGTAAAACTTGACATGAAGTACCAGTAATTTATTCAGGAACACAAACAATGTCTAGTGTATTCCATTCCCTGTTTTTTTTTTTTTTTTTGCTGCTCCGGAACATACATTGTAAATAATTTCCTTACTAATGCTGTTGAATCAATATTATTCCAGTCTGTTTCTGGTGAATTTAAGTCCCTAGCCACTATTATTCTTCCCTTCTGTGTTTCATGCAAGAAATGTATGAATTCCTGTAGGTGATTAACACTTGACTTTGGTGGTCTATACACTCCAACAGTTGTTATGTGTTTCAGGGTTGTCTTCATTGTCACAGTTACACAGTCTATGGTATTGATGTTATCACTGAACATATTATAATTACAGGTTTCATAACTATATTTAATTCCTGTCATAACACCTCCACCTGACTTTTTGTTAGAATGTCTGTTACAATAAAAACATTTATAATCTACAGAATTGCTTCGTTATTGTTCTTTAACCATGCTTCACAAACAGTAACAACATTCTGCCTCTCAGTACTCATCTTGGGATTAGTGCTTCTGTTTTCTCCTGGTGAGAGAAGGAGAACAGGGACATTATTTTCTGGAGACTGCTGATCACCAGAAAGCTTAATAACTGCTTTATAGGTGACGGCTTGGAATTACTGCTTATATTCTGTTCCTGGTGAGAGAAGGAGCAGAGTGCATTGATTCCTGACTGTTTCTGGTTAGGCAGTGAGTGTCTGTGCTTAACATTCCTGATTGGTTTGGTTGCTATTCAAGGCATCTACCAGGAAAAGGCTACAACAAGCCTACAGACCCGTGCATCATCTGGTACAAGACTGTGGATCATCAAACAGATTGTGGCCTGCTACTCATCTTGGGATTGTTACTAATGTTTTGCTTCTCGTATGAGAAGAAGCAAAGGAGTATTGTACCCCAGCAGAGTGAAGCTGTGGTAAGACCAGCACTAGTAGTAGCCATTCATGCGACTCCCTTCTTTTCATCATTCTTGACACGCTAATTTTTTTGTTTTGGTAAGTACTGCTTAATTTGTTTGTAACGTCAGAATATCTGCCTAAATACTTCATCTTTAAATTTTCAGGGTCTACATATTAAGCTCCCCTAGTGTTTGGCAGTGCTGTGTGCAGACTCAGACACCTTTACTGACGTTTTTCTGGTAAAAGCATGACTGAAATTTCTCTACTACCTAGTTGCACACAGGACAACTAGTTTGCAGTGACAAGCACTGTCCCCATGGTTGTAAACCAGATACTCCTGACATTGAGTGATATTCTCTCTCCAACTATCTAATCAATAAAAAGGGTCTGTTGTCATGGATATGAACTTTCCCACTGTCTCTGTTGTCAGCTTGGTGGATATGGGCATCCTGAGGCAATGTAAAAATTGCCTCATGTTTACTGACAACCAGTTAATTCTTAAACAAACTGATATGATATGTGAGATATGTATTTACACAGTCGCTGGAGGGAAAGCTCTCACATAAAAGTACTCCTAATGTCAATAAGGTTGTCAGTAGTACACACGCTGCACCAGTACATACAATTCAAAGCAGGCATATTGAACCACATATGCTGGGGCACTTAAATGTAACCTTCCTAGACCACAAAGACCTCCTAGATGAAGTACACATAACAAATACCCTCAGCAGCCCCAAACACACACTTTCAAAACAATACCCACATCAACACAGAGCTGCATCTCATGGAGCCTCTACCTCTAACCCCATAAGGCAAGCCACCACACAATCCAACATTCTAGTCATTGGAGACTCCGTCATGAGACACACTGATGTCCCTCTCACCAGCCTGAGTATGGAGAAAGCCATAGTCAGTTGCTTGTCAGGGGCTAGGATCCATCACATTACACATGCACTCAGGTCATCAGGCCACAAGTACCAATATGACTCAGTAATAGTCCATGTGAGAATAAATGACCTGAGATGTACCTTCCTAGACTATATGAAGAGAGACATCATGGAGCTGTTGGAATATGTGTCTCAGGCTGGTATGAGCCTAGCATTGAGCACCATTTTGCCTTCTCCAAGGATGATGCCACAACATGAACAGAAGATGATTGACTTTAATAATTGTCTTAGTTTCTGGTGTCATTCTAAGGAGGTGCAATATTTGTCTGTAGGGAAGGAGGTGGTCAACAGACCACTCTGCTTGGCCAGGGATGGTCTGCACCTCTCCCCTCTAGGCTTTCAAATATTAGCTAAAACATTGTCTTCCCCATAGTGCCTTTTTTTGGCAATGCCAAACTGAAAGTACTTATGGCATAGCAAATCAAAACCAAGAACATCTAAAGGTATTACTGCTTAGTGCTAGGAGTCTAAACAAAAAACTCCACTCCCTAGAAGCTCTCTTTACCCTAGAGAATGCTGATATCTGTGTAGTCACTGATAAATGGTTTAATGCCACAGAGAGCACACCAACAGTGCAAGGTTATAATGCCTTCCACACGTTTAGTCCAGCTACTTCACAGGCAGGGACTAAAGGTAAAGGTGTCTCTATTTACATCAAAAATAAATATACCTCAAAGCTGGTCAAACAGGACAATGCATTTGAGATGCTTCATGTTCAAATCACCATTGGTAAAATCCGATACCACTTCCTTGCAAGCTATAGGTCCCCCTCTATGACACAGGAAGCCCATACCATGTATTTAAACTTATTAGAAACATTAACTATCCAACTCAATACCATATTCATGGGTGATTTTAACTACCCCACTATTAACTGGGAATCCTATACGACACCAAATGTACAGGCACAGAGATTCTTGTATTTTGTAAACACAAACTCCCTGAACCAGATAGTCATTATACCAACCTGGGGTGCATCCATACTGGATCTGTTTCTCACTAATATGGGAGAGTGCTGCACAACCCCTACTGTAATGTCTTCCTTGTTAAGGTCAGATCAAAAATGCTTTCATTTGAAGTAAAAATAAAGTCGGGACCCCCAGCTAACCCTGGAATATTCAGGAACTACTCCAATGCTAACTTCCTGCTATTAAGTCATAACCTGGCAAAATTGTAAGCCCCCCATAAACCCTAAGAACATGGCTGCCTGTGCAGATCTGTTCACAGAAACCATGTACAAGCATGTTAATAGCTGCATAGAGGCAGTTATACTCACCAGGAAGAAGTACAGAAGTAACTCAAAAAACAAGCACCCTGGTGGAATCACAAAATCAATAGGCTGTATAACAGAAGGAAGAAAATCATGGCAAAAAGTAAAAGGTGCAGCACCCAGCAGGATAAAAGCACTCTCATCAAACTAAACAAACAACACAGAGGACAAATAAAGTCTACCAAAGACAAATTTGAGAAGATAACCACAAAGCATTCTTTAGCTATGCATGCAACCTCAAAGGCAATACACAATTGCGTGCAGAGCTATTTGAAAATGGAGCCAACTATACTGAGCCAGAAAATATAGCAAACCTCCTGGCTGATAAATTCAGCTGTAACTTTACCCCTCTACCCCCCAACCTTCCCTCAGGAAATACCATCAAATATAACTCCCCCTACTATCACTAAAGAACAGGTCCTTTATGCTCTCTCTAAGACCAAGAACACTGCATCAATGGGACCATACAATATCCCAAGATGCCTTCTAAATAGCATGAAACATGACCTATTAGGGCCTCTAGAATTACTATTTAACTGTAGCCTCCAAACAGGGTTTGTGCCTCATGAATGGAGAACAGCAACAGTCAACCTATGCACAAATGTGGGCCATCTACATACCCTGGAAACTACAGACCCATAAGTCTCACTAGTTTTATGTGTAAAGCCATGGAACCAATTATCATGGAGATGATCAACAGAGATACAGTAAACCTCTGGACACTGGATCCAACCCAGTTTGGTTTTGGCAAGGGCAGATCATGCCTACTCAACCTGGTAGACTTCTTTGAAAAGGTAACCAAAGCAATAGATGAGGGAAAAATGGTTCACACTGCCTACCTTGACCTGGCCAAGGCATTGCTGACAAACTCAAGAGGTTAGGTACAAACTTGTATGTCACTACCATCTGGCTCACAGACAGGACCCAGGAAGGTAGAATTGGAGAGTCCACCTCTACAAAGAGGCCAGTCACAAGTGGAGTCCCTCAGGGATCAGTCCTTGGACTGTTCCTTTTTGGCATTTACTTCTCAGAAGTTAATCCCAATGTCAGTGATCTCTGGTTGAATAAATTTGCAGATGATTGCAAATTAGGAGCTCTCATTGAATCCCACACTGACACAAATGCTCTCCAGGAGGAGCTGACACAGACAAACAACCACAAAATGCATAATAATATCCTTTGTGAAGTCATCCACCCCTGGTACCCTGGTAACTGTCATATTGACAACACACCCCTTAGAAATGACCTAGTAGTCAGGGACTTAGGGACATACATAGTAATTTAGCCTTTGACAATCACATGTCTACATTAATGAGGAAATCATTCTATGTTGTGTAACTTATAAACAAAGGTATGGCATCTAAGTCCAAAGAAGTCATTGTTCCATTGTATTTGGCATTCATCAGACCTATCATTGAGTACAATACCCCTTTTGGTATGTACCTAACCAAGTATGTCCAACAACTGTAACGACTACAGAGGTTCCTCACTAAAAGAATACAGGGCATAAGTAAAATGTCCTGTGCAGATCGGCTCAAGGCGCTATCCCTGTATTCTGTCTCCTACAGGCTGTTGAGGGAATATTTATGCCTGGCATACAGGGCATTGTCAGACCCCACTCTGATGGAGCTCCTGCATATCCACAAAACAAATAGCACCAGAATTAACCATTCTAAAGACTTAAGCCTTGCCTGGGATATAAATAGGACCTGCTGGAGAGACAGGTATGTATCTCAGAGACTATCTTGTCTATGGAACAGGCTCCCTATTCATGTGAAGCAGAGTTCCTCCCTAATCCAATTCAAGTGCAACTTGGACAACTGGATGGGGAACAGGAATTTCATCCCTGGTTTGGCACCTATGTCTCTAATGGACACAGGGAACCTGTAAATGGTTCATCTCCCAGACCCCTCCTTGTAAATGTTTCATCTCCCAAACCCCTGCTTACACTTATCAAGGGTATCAGAACTTGTCAGAGATTTGGGATGCATGGCTAGGCTTAAAAAAGTCCTTGTGGTCATTAGCCTAGTAAACACCTATGAACCTATGAAGCTCAGTCTTGTGAGATCTTTGCAAATTTGCCAATAAAAAAAAACTTTATATTACTAATGCGTTAACAATAATCAAAGATACATCAAACATTGCTATCTGTGAACTACTAAAGTTTCAATCTGGCAAAAATCCTGCCTTGTGTTTGTCAAATACTGCAAAATGTCAGATGCAAAGGTTCTCTTCCCTGATCTTGACAAATGTATGCCATCCTGTCTGAACATGTGCGCCCCAAATTAGGCTTGGATGCCCTACACATTTCCATTTTTTAAAATGGGGCATTTTTATTTTCATGTAGGTATTTATCCAAAAAGAATCTTTTCATTCACTGTGATCTGACTCTCCTTTCCATATGTAATTTGTGAAAAATATGTTCTAACACCAGTACAAACTATACTATCTAAGAGGGCTGCAAGTTCCCTACTAACAGTCAGACAGTCATGGATGAGATCATTTGTACCAACATGAATAAAATCAGATCAGTACTTCTCTACATTAAGGTGTACTAAGGCCTTTCTCACATCTTTTATTTTTGCTCCTGGCAAGCATAACACTGTTCAATGTTCATTATCCTCTCTGCAAATGTAGTTATCAGTTCCTCTAATAACTGAATCGCCAACTACAAGAATATCTTTTCTGACCAGATGTGAATAATCTTAAACTTCGAATTCAGTATTATCTGCTCTATGAATTGCTAGAAAGGAATGATCTTCATTGCCATTAGTCTTATTAATTCCACTGTTTTCACTGCATATTGCATTTTCAAGCATACAATTCTCATCCAGCTGGCTTTGTACATCCACAGCTTGAGCCATGTTGTCAATTTCTGTCTTTATCATCTTTTTTTTTTCTGACAGTAAATTTCTTTAGTCCTTCCATGTTCAGTTTTGATGTCCTCCTTTTCATCTGCCCCCTTGCCTCTGTTTCTATCTCATCTTTTGGAAAAATGCTGCCTTTTTCTGTAATCTGAAGGTTTCCTGGTAGAAGAATGTTATCATTCCTTGTAATCTGTGTGTTACATAAAGGAGTGTCTTTTTTAGTACGTATTCTGTTTAATTACCATGCCTTTATCAGTTTCTTTTTCTTCCTTGTTATTTGTTGTGAACTTCTTCCTTTCTTTCTTTTTTATTTCCTTCTAAATGCTCTGAATCCTTAGATTGCTGAATACTTGTATCCAGAATTCCAAAGTTGCTAGGGGCATTGTCTTGTTTCACAGGGGTTGAGTGATCTCTACAGACAAGAGACATATCTTTCCTAAATGCTTCTATCTGCTCTTATTTATCTCACCAGTCCAGTCATTAATATATGCAACAACAGTTCTCCAAGCTTTGCCAATTGCTCAAGTGCAATCGTCATCAGTAAGTCTAGATTTACCACTAATAATAGTAAGCAAATCATCCAGCTTTTGATATGGGGGACATAGATCATCAATGTCATCAGCTGTTACCTTTAAATATATATAGCGTTTATTATACTGTACAAGATATTTGGGCTTTAGAAAATCATTAATGGCATACTCATTTAAGGAATCCATATTCAGCTTCAAATTAATAAAAATTATATAAGAAAAGCAAAATCAAAATCAGATACCATAGAATTCAAAGAGGACTTAACTTCGGTCACACAAACAATATATCAACTAAATATTAAGTACAGTAAAGTTGTTGCTCTGACTGAACAACTTCTGAAAGTCAGACAAAAGATGGAATTCCTTTACGTCATACGCATATATGCTCAGTAGCTTCTGTTCACTATCACTCACAGTCGCACCTCTTTTTAAGAGTAAAGATCAATAAATCAAAACTAATGCCGGATTGTTGAGATAAGCTCTAGATTGTCCTTTCTGCAGTCAGTGTGACTTTATAGCTGACTAAGTCTCCTATGATGGCTAGAGTTTGCCTGTGTAAAACCCATCCCTTTCTAACAACAAAGCATGAAAAATGAAATGTAAAACAAGAAAATATAAATCAAAGTAAATCTTCTTGTCTACAAGCTATCCCTTCATTTCTACAAACAGTAGTCAGAAATAAAATATAAATACAAATAAAAACTTGTCTTGCCAGGCAACTCCACAATCAATCACAAACCAAGACAGGATTGTTTAGATAAGCTCTAGATTGTCTTCTCTGCAATCTGTGTGACTTTATAGCTGACTAGGCCTCTAATGGACAAGTATTTAATAGTTTTGCAGAATATTTTTGTCAGCTACACAGGCCAACTTAATGTCATCTGCATATTTGGAATTTCCTACCAAACTTGTTGATTGGATGGTTGCTAAGAAACAGTGAGTTCAAGTGGTCAGACTGGGGAAATACATGGTACTCTGTCAGTATTATTTTATTACATGAAGACTAACCTTCCAGTAATGACTTTCAGTCATTTTTTGTTGTTGTTGGTCTTTTCAGCTTTTCCCATTTAGGGGTCGCCACAGAGGAACTCCAGTCTACTAATGAATGGCAGTAGATTTTTATGGTGCCGAGTTGCCAGCCCGACGCCCAACCTTCAGCAAAGGCATAATCATTTACGCGTGTCTTTCAGAGGCCACTCGACCGCGAGGAGGACATGCAGACTCCACACAGAAGACACTCCAGCCGAGAATTGAACAGAACCTCTTGCTGAGAGGCAACAACGCTGCCGCTGTACCACCGTGGCTTACTAAAAGTAAATCCCAGTATTTTATTTATTTACATTAATGTTTGATAATAAGTTTATTAGTTCAGATGTACAGGCTGGAGTCAATAGGCTTCACTGGATCTAAAAAAAAAAATGGAATATTCTATTTCAGTGCATTACAACATAATTAAAAAAACTTTACGAGATTACTCACCTACAATTTCAAAGTCTGAAAACCACTCTGGTATGAGTCATGCTTCAATGAAATATACTACTTTAGACTAGCAAGGACAACAATATGCTTTCCTAGTCTCCAAGTCTTCACTGCTGTGATTGTTAGATATATTGGTCTACAAACAGAAGGAACATTTTTAGCCTAGCTCTTTGGACTGGTAAAACCTCGGCAGACATTTAGCATTCAATCTAAACCTAGTTTATGCTTAAAATTAAGAGACGTTATTCATATCAGAGACACAGATAAAACACCTAAAAATACCCATTATATAACTGAGCTCCACATTGTTTAATTTTAACACAATTTACAGCTAGACTAAAAGTTCTATAACTGTGCTGGGGCTATCAGTGCAAGGTAATTTTATAATATGAGGGTGTTTATGGATGAAAAGTGAAGCTTGCTCTTTATTAGAGGGATGTATACTCTTTTCAATGAATACTGGCCCTATCAGTGCCTTGGAGTTTCCAGAAAAGTCTTTGATCCTTACTGAAAGGCGGCCTTCAGCTCATGGTGCAGCTTAATTTTACAGACAAAGCAACCATAGACTGACACATGCCTTTTTATTGTTCTACCCTTTTTGCTGAGGAGTGTAAAAGGCAAAGGTGGGTAAAAGAAATAATTAACCGACCCATTGATTGACCATTATTGTGTACCATGGCCTCATTGTTTGTGGGCTTTTACCTCATGCAGAGAAATTAGATCTGTGCTGTCACTTGGATCTGACTCCAGGCAGATTGCATCATCTTTCCATTAAAGAAGACTTGTCTGAAGAGCAAATCACATCTCATACTGACTCAGAACTGGTGCTGACAGTGAGTTTGAAAGGGAGAGTTCAATTATATGTGAACTAGAATTGATACCATTAATGGCAGACCTAGAACGAGCAAGAGATAAAGCATTTTATAACCCAGAACTGGAATATATTAAACACTTTTATTTGTCCCTGTTCCACCCTGCTCATGCATTTCATATGCAACACAGTGCATACATGTAAAGCATCATTTCACTCGATATATGATTTCTACCATTCTAGGAAGGTTTATTTTTATTTATTTATTTATTCTTTTATTATTTTTTTAACCATGTAAACCCAAGTACATCTTTTTAGGGCATACCCCTCAGCTGTCTCCAAGTTTGCAGAACCTCCCTGGTTTTGCCTAATATTGTTGCCCTGTCCCTTCTAAAATTTTTGATTTTCTGGTAAATATCAGAGGATTACAATCAGCTAATGCAGATATTAATGTTTTATCATTTGTACTCTTCAGAAAATGCATGTTGGTACAAAATCTGTTATACTATTAACTTTTACAAACATGTCCATGATTATGGACCTCCTCCATTATTTTTGGTTTTGTCCCTGATTCTGGAACAAAGAAGCTGAGAGATCGGTTTCAGGATTAAGTGACTTGCTCACAGTCAAACTGTATGCAAGAAGAGATTAACAGAATAACACAGATAACTACAGATTGAAGCTAGCTTGTATCTTACAGCCTTAACCTTATGTGCTAAACTGCCTTTGATCAACTCATTTTATAAGCAGGAGGCCTTTCCTGTTAAATCACTTGCAGTCTCAAATATATATTTGCTAAGCTTAGCATTAGACATCAAAATATCCAATTTGTTCGTACAGTTGAAATAACCATTTCTGTATAAGTAATAATTATATGCAGTGGTAATATGAAAATATGGTCAGACCGACCTTTAATCCTGCATTTATACACTAATGGCTATCACATGCATGAACCATCATTGATCTCTCTAATCCAGAAGGGAACAGACATGGTTGTAAAAATTGTTCTTTACATTCCTTTTGCTGAAATCTATAATTTTTTCCATAATATGCTTGCTGTGAGGTTCAGCTGGACAAAGCATTCAAATTCTAATAAACTGAGAACTAAAAATATTATGAATTAAATGCCTAAGACTCCAGCTCTCTGCATATTTGTATTAGTAATTTTTCTATATAAATTAGCACTTGATTTAACTACCTCCTGACAGCTAGTTTACTGTGTAAAAAACATAACTCTACATGACTAGCTGTTAAAAAAAGGAAAACGCCAGGTTAGCTGTGCTAAAGTGATTAACAAAATTATTAAAGTCATCATATGTATTTAAGTTCATCGTATTAATCTGAGTATACACCTAAACTAGTTAAACTATACTTAAATGTCTATAATGCCTGATGGAAGTATATGAGGAGGTGAGGTATAACCTAAAGTTCCCAAGACCAGATCTTCCTATAGTGGTTGTGTTGTTTAGAATAAACAATTTCACCAGTGCTTTGCAGACTAAACCTGCAAAGCATGTTCAGTCAAAGATGCTTTGTGTTAAATAGGTCTGGGGAGAAGGAAGAGGTTCTAGCAAGGACATACAAATCTCTGGGAACTATCTATAAGGAAGGAATAACTAGAGATTCCCTGTGTAAAACTTCAGATTTCTGTTGTAGAAGAAGGTGTTCCATAACAGCATACAGGAATTGGGTCAATTGTTTTTATGCATTTCTAATAATATGTGGTCTAACATATAGAATTATATTGCATTATTTGTACTGGCTTTATTAAACATTAAAAGTAACACTGACTGTCTCACACGAGTATATCTCCTCCTTTGTAAGCTATATTAGTTATGAAAATTATATATTTTAGGGGAATATTAAACAACACTTTCCACGTCTGACAAATTTACTTGTGATTGTTATGTACTTATAGTTTTTTTTAGTTCTCTAACTTTTTCTTGTTCAGTACTGGATGCGTGTGTGTGTGGGGTGGGGGACATGAAATTAGACGGTTTGCTGAATTTTGAATCTGAGGCAGCCATGCTGCTCTCCTTAAAGGACAACTTCAAAGGCAGTGTTATAGTTCTATAAATAGATTACATTCAATACATAATTGAAAGATATTCCCCAGACAAGTAAATATGAATGATATGATCGTTCATTCCCATGTAGTAACACATAATTAATCAATGCTAAGAATTCTTGAAGAAATGTTAATAACATTATTGTTTTTCTATTGTCATGGGAATATCTCATTGTATCAGTTCTTGAGGGGCACCTCCCCATCTGGCTGCTCTGCTGCTCGGGCACAAAAGTGAAGTAAGGTCAATGGTGATGTAACTAGAGCCAAAACCTCAGCACTAGACATCTCTAGCATCCTGCTGTATGTATCTGCTGAGTGCAACGGATCAGTTGCAGATGACTTCATCACAGCCCTGACTACTAAACCTGCTGTCAGTGTTGGGGAAATGCAGACAGGAGAAGAGGATGCTGTAGAACTAACTCAGCACATAAGCTGCATTGTCCACATGCCAACACCACATCACTTGCTCGGTGATGTATACAGCCATTTGTGACTAGAGTGGTCACCGGTGCTTAGTAAAGCAGGTGACACCTAGTTCATATTTTACCCACAACACCTAAGGCACTGATATAATGTGCAAAAAACTATACAAAGACCCTCACCCACTCCAACAGTTAAACTTATTGTATGGATTACTAGGCAAAACTAATATATCAGTGCAGCAGGAAATCACTGAAACATAGACCTGATATGATGTAATAAATTCATTGGACAGTACAGGTGTTACAATATAGTATATGTAGATGCTGGAGAATGTGGTCCCTTTGTGAGGAGCTCATAAATTATTGATGTTGAATACACTAGCTTGACATTCACTTTTGTATAAAAATGTAGTAGAGAATGCATTATTTCATTTCCATTGGCTAAAAGTGGCATTTAAAAACATACCAGCATGAGAAACATGTTTTAGTGCAGAACTGGTATGCTTAAATACAGGACACAAATTCCAGACTAAGAGTGTGTATCTGTGTGTGTCTTTGCCTAAAGACCGAAGGCCTTCCATAAAAATGTAAAACTTCTTATGTGATCACACATCTAAAAGCAATATGTTAATTTAGGTAATTAAGCATGCATCTTTAACGAAACATTAATTACAGTAACAGCAAGTATATTAAAAATTTATTTGCAACCAAAAGTAGAAAATAAAAAGTAACTCCAACGATAAGAAACAGTGGAAAACAATATACCAAAACAGAAGTTCACTCACCAGTGAATGAAAGTGCTTAACTATTAAAGTATTTTTTAATGGGCAATCCTCATTATTGGCATTTCAACATTTTATTTTTAAGTGTTTTACAAAATAAAAAGCCATCATTTATAAGTCTCTCAGCATGAAACGCATGAGTGATAGTTTATTAATTTGTTCATTTCTTCCCTGATATCCACAGGGGTGACTGAACCTATTATGGCAAATGATGGATGTAAGGGAGAGAGAGAGAGTGAAATCAGTCATGGACAGGATGTATGTCTGCCATGAGATACACACACACACACACACACACACATGAACAATGCAGTGGCTTACCAACTCACCAGACTGCATGTCTACCCTATATCTGCATGGCATGGAGCAGTTGGCAAACCCATGCTGTTACAAGGCAGACATGCAGACTGAGCACAAAGGTGCCTTAACCGGGAATCAAACCAAAGAACCAAGAGCTATGAGACAACACTGTCCCAGTGAGCTGCCCATGTGAAGTGACTCTTAGATAAATTAAGAAATATGGCTTCCTCATAGTGCTATGTTTATGTAACCAGCAGAGACTACTGAGAGAATAAGATCATAGCTTATAATGTGCGGATTTATTCAGACTGGCCATGTGGGTTGCATTTACTATGGCAAGTTAAAGAAAAACATGCCAGGTGTACTCTGTGTATTGCAAATCTGTCAAAGTGCAATTCCCCAAACCCGCTGACAAAACACCTAGTTATCACATTCATCCCCCATATGAGGATTCATTCCCTAACTGCCTTTATGGAAATATACTAACGTGGCTGTGCAACCACAGTGAAAACAGAAACACCCTGAGAGGGTGAAAATAGCAATTACATGTACTGTAATCTCACAGTACAGTATAACAAAAAGAAATGTCTTATGAAACCATCAGAATCCACCACGATGTATAGAATAAATCCAAGCTTTTTATTCAAACAAAAACAGGAACAAAAACGAGCGCTTTCACATACTCCAAGTATGCTTCATCAGGTTACAATAAAACACTAAAATCATTAGGTTTATATACAAACTCAAACACTAATTAACAGGTCAATTGGCTTCATCCTTAATTAAATATTTGATCCAATTAGCATTTAAAGAAACATCATACTGGTCCTAGTAGGTCTCCTAGATCAGAATAGTTTCTGTGACAACTCACAAATGTAAAATAGAACATCCTATTATATACATAATTAATACGTGTAAATCTAATCAAAAATTAATAATTAAAATAATCTATGTTGTCAATTAGAACCATATCATAAAAAGCTTCTTATAAAGCCATTGACATTATTAAAAGAAAGCATAGTTGAAGCAAACGTTGTCATATACATAAAGTATATATAGCAAATTCATATTACTATAATAAGAGTAATTGCAGCCCTTTCTGTTCTACAATCACATAGGGTCCTATATAAAATGGACAAATATCAATAGTATGTCAAACTTGTCCAGGAACGCATAGTTAATATTAAAATAATAAATAAGAGTTCATATAAAAATAATAAATATGTATGTAGGTAAATTGCATATCACAAAATAATAAATTTTCATAATAACAATAAGAAAATACATTTGCTTAAGACCAGCAATATATGACTACATATAAAATAGCCATAATGCCATTAGACAAAATTTCACAGTACAGCATAACAAAAAGAAAAAAAAATATGGGACTAGTTACTTCAGGGAAATGGGATATGAGACACATTCAATAAGATAATTGTCTTCAAGTGGTAGATATTCCAAAAAGAGATATATATATATATATATATATATATATATATATATATATATATATATATATATATATATATATATATATATATATATATAGATATATATACATATATATATATATATATATATATATATATATATATATATGAACAAGACAGTCCATGCATCCAGACATAGATCACAGACAGAAACTGGTCTACAGGATGTGCAGTTAGTATACTGTATAAAAATGTTTTCTGGCTACCAAGGGAGAAATAAAAAAGTCAGTAATTATCCACTCTGTAAAGAGCAGTTTTGCTGGAACCATATCCTTTATGTATCGCTTGCTGTCAGCGTTCATGTCTCATTAACACCTTAGAATTAAAGCAGTACTAAACTGATGCTCTAGTTCTTATGTTAAAATGTAAAATACTAGGGCCTTCCCCTACCAGGGTCATACTAAACAACATTATTTCACATTACAATTAGAGATGAAGTACAATGTTAATCACAATATATATTATGTATATGTACATAAATAAATCTAACTAACAACATGTTTTAGTGTGACAAAGTAACTCATAAGATAATGTCCAATGTATAGTATTTTACTCACTTCCTAGTAGTTTATTTACTTTGTCTCTCATAGCCAGTTCTGTCAGCATTTACTGTATTGGCAGACAGTATATCTGAACAATATTAACAAAATTACTAATGTCCCAAAGGACAGTTCAAAGAGTTTGTTACAGAAGGCTATGTGGTTAGATATTCACATAAAATAGTTGTATAAAACTTCAGAAATTATAATCTACTGTACTCACTTTTTCTACTCTGTGACAGATCACTCTACAAAGATGCTTGCCACTCCAGTGGCAAAGAGGGATAAGGCCCTACTATGATCTTGCCGACCTGGGTTTGCTTAGCGGCTCAGGCGATGAATAGAGCAGCAGGATAGGATGAGCGTTACCATCCTGGGTGGGTGAGCTGAACTAGGGATGACTGTCTCACTCCCTGGTGGATGCTGAGGAAGGCACACTTGTAGATATGCCTAGAAGAGCGGGATTAGGGTGGGGATATGGCTGAGCTGCCGCACATCTCCATTCCATGCCTTACCCCAGACATACAACTAGGTCCGTAAGGGAGGGGAGAAAAATAGTTTGGACATAAGTAAACCCCCCACTTGGATGAATGCATAGATGTGCAAAACCTCCAGAGGCCTAGGTTGCATGACTAGCCCCAGCAACACCAAATTAAAGTCTGAGGGGGACAAGAAGACAGCACACAGACCTGGCATGAACAGTTGCTGGGGGTCTTGGGTTGGTACAATGAAGGAAGGAGGCGGGACAAAAAAAATCAAAAAAGATGCTGCAAGAACCAGCTTAAACAATCTCAGAGGTCCTAATAAATAGCAAGTCACGCAAATTTATCAAAAAACAAAAATGAGCCACACAAGACTGGAGTTCTCATTTACTTGAATTTAATACATCTGGTACCTCGGCATTTCGCCTTCAAGGATAAATTACAAACAGAACTGGACTCCATTTTATACACCATTGCCCCCTGCTGATAGGTTAGAAAATTACATGATTTTTAATTATCAAAAACGCACCCATTTTTAAAGCACAAACTTTTAACCATTCAAAACCCATTATACATATAAAATGCATACATAACTTTTTAAACATGTATTGACACCCTTGGTTAGAGTTAGAGTTGCTGGCGCCGTCTAACTCTAGGGTTAGAGTTGCTGGCGCCATGTCAGACTCCAAGCCGGTCACAAGTGGTGTCCCACAGGGCTCAGTCCTTGGCCCCCTGTTGTTTGGCATCTACTTCTCAGAAGTACAGGCAAACATAGGAAGACTATGGCTGACAAAGTTTGCAGATGACTGCAAACTGGGCGCCATAGTGGAAAGTACATCGGACACAGATATCCTTCAGAGGGGTCTCACGGAAACTGATAGCTGGTGCCAGAGCCATGGCCTGAAGTTAAATGCCAAAAAATGTATAGTCATACCCTTCGGGAAAAACAAGGTAACCCCAAGCTACCATATAGGTGGCAATCCATTAAGCACAGAAGAGGTTATCAGGGACCTGGGGACCCAGGTTGACAGTGGCCTTTCTTTTGACACTCACATTGCTAAAGTGGTTAGAAAGACCTTCTACATTGCCCACCTGATCATGAAGGGATTCACATCCAGATCAAGTGAGGTCATTGTTCCCCTGTACTCTTCACTTATCAGACCAATGATTGAGTACAATGCCCCATTCGGGATGTATCTCACCCGACACCTGCAGCAATTGGAGAGACCCCAAAAGTTCCTCACCAAAAGGATAAAGGGACTCCAAAATCTGTCATGTGCTGCCAGACTGAAGAAACTCCAGCTCTATTCAGTCGCATACCGCCTGCTCAGAGGTGACCTGTGCCTGACATACAAGGCCATGTCCAACCCGAGACTAATGGACATGCTCCACCTCAAAAATCCAAATCTACCAGATCCACTAGAGCAAGCGACTTAAACCTTAGCACGGATATAAATAGGACATGCTGGAGGGATAGATTTGTCACCCAGAGACTCCCTATGCTGTGGAATAAAATCCCGGTCCATGTGAGGCAGAGCACCTCGCTGGCTCTGTTCAAGAGAAATCTTGACCAGTGGATGGGAGATCGTAGGTTTACCCCGGGAATCATATCTGTGTCACTGCTGGACAGAGGCACAACAAACTAATGGACACAGTATTTTTTAACATAAGGGGTGGCATAAGCCACAAAACTTTGGGCTAGGCTTATAAATGCCTTAGGGCAGATAGCCTAGTATAAACCTATGAACCTATGAACCTATGGTATCAATTTTTACCAACTTCTACAGCAGTGTATAAAATGGAGTCCTCTTCTGTTTGTAATTTATCCTTGAAGGCAAAATGCCGAGGTACCAGATGTATTTAAATACAAGTGAATGAAAACTCCAGTCTTGTGTGGCTTATTTTTGTTCTTTTGTTTCCTAATAAGTAGCATTCTAAAAGTCTTCAATCAGCAATGAGTGATGTAAAGTGCTTTGTCAGAGATTCGAACTCTGTACGAATGGAGGCTGAGTACTAGTTATGCTCTGTGTCATGCTTTAGTCTTCATCATGTTTTGGTTTCCATCTTCAGAATATTCTTTTATGTGTGATTTAAACAACTTGTCCAAATGTCTCAACATTGTCAGATTTGCTACTAAAGAGAAAAATGTTTATTTAATTGAAAGATGCCTTCTGAGATATGACCCTAAGGTCGTTTTAGGGGCTTATTTACAAAGATTTCTCTGAGAAGACCTCATTGGCTTTGTTTATAGTAGAACTGTGGAGTCATGTCATCCAGGCCCATCATGGCAGTAACCTGCTTCTGATGCTCTGCTCTTAGCCATCAGTCTGCCTAGCCCTGCATTGTGTAAAGCCAGTTATACCTTTCTGTTAATGACAGTTTTTTTTCCCTTCAGTTTGCTTCTTGCAGTTTCATATTCTGACATGTCTGTCTTCTGTATTCATCTTTCAACTCTTCTATTACTATTTCTTTCCCCATCCTCTTAACATCAGATTGCTTCTCATGGTTTTATCCTTTTCTCTCTGCAATATCCAGTTGTATATCATGCTATTGCTGATATCAAGTGCCTCAAAATATCTATGGTTCTCTTTTGTTTATCACATGCTTATTTCATTCCTGCCAGCCTTAAAATCCCACTATGGTAATGACTTTAATGCTGCAGAAGTCAGCTTGGTGTTCCTACCCAAACCACACTTCCAAATTTGTAATAACTTACTTATAGGTTCATAGGTTCATACTAGGCTATCTGCCATAGGGCATTTATAAGCCTAGCCAGAGTGTGTTTGGCTTTCGCCACCCATTTTAAATGAATTTTGCTATGCCCTTTTTTGAGGTTAGTATACTGTGCCTCTGTCTAACAGTGACACAGAAGTGATACCCGGGGTAAACCTACTATCTCCCATCCACTCATCAAGATTCCTCTTGAAGAGAGTCAATGAGGGACTCTGCGTAACCTGGACTGGGATTTTATTCCAGAGTGAAGGGAGCCTCTGGGTTATGAATCTGTCCCTCCACCAAAATTAATTTGACAACCTACTTATAGGTTCATAGATTAGTACTACGCTAACTGCCCTTGCAAGCCATTTTAAGCCTAGCCAGTTATCCCTTGTGAGACTCAAACCCTGCACCTTGTGTTTTTAAGGCAAACACCTTAACCATTAGGCCACCCATATTTTAACTACAGAAATACAGCTTGTTTTAGTGTTAGTTTATTTGCTCTTGTTTCACCTGTCTTAGAACTCTGCTTCAGTTGTCTGCATTGTATTATGTAATACCATCTGGCACAACACCTTTTATTTGTTTTTACTATGTCAAGAGTTACTAGACATGAATTGCCACTTCTTCTTTTATTGGAGAAGTACTATACATAAAAAACAGCAGACTGACCATAAATAAATAATGATAATTTCTTCCAGACTCAGAGACAGTTGATAGTCCTGCTCCATTCTTTTTCAAAGCCCTCCACTAATATAACCATTACAATATGCAGTATACTGATATTTTTCTTGCCTTCCTAGGTTTATATAATATGTTTGATCTAAGACAGTTTTAATATTTTTGACACACTCTCTCTCCCTTTCTTTCTCTGTATGTACGTATTTAATTACATACTTAAATATATAGTGTACACTTATACTTTCTTGTTAATAACACTTGCTCACCTTTCTTCATTTTTTCTTGGGTGATCTTAGCTTTATCCATTACATTACAATTATTCTACCTCTTTTAGCAGTTCTGAAATACTTGTTTGCATATTTCTCATTTTTACTATCAAAGCAGTCATCTCCTGTTCTGCATTAACCTCACTGAGTGAGAATTCACCTGGGTTTATTCGGAGCCTGTGAATGGTCTTGCAAATAGCACTTGGATATGACTTTCCTATTCAGGAAAATCACCTGGAATTAAAGTGCCTCCTGTGCATTTTTGAAGTCCTGGAAACAAATTACAGTTTTGGAAAATGTGATTTTATTTTGTTGCTTGGTCACTCGTGATTTCTCAAGATATCCACTAAATATAAATCACAAATAAAAAGAGCACAGCATCATAGGTTCATAGGTTCATAGGTTGCTATAATAATTCCCTGGCTATTTCTTCCCACACTATTTACTTCCCTGGACCCCTATCTAGAAGGGCGACTGACGTGATCCTCGGGTTTCATAGGTTGGTATTAGGCTATCGGCCCAAGTCCTATACAAGTCTAGCCATAACAATTCCCTGGCTATTTCTTCCCACACTATTTACTTCCCTGGACCCCTGTCTAGCAGGGTGACTGACATGATCCTCAGGGTGAATTTCCTTTCTCCCATCCAATCCTCAAGGTTCCTTTTGAAGAGGGCCAAAGAGGCGCTCTGTTTGACATGTGGGCCGTCTATTCCAGAGTCTGGGGAGTCTCTGGGTCAGGAACTGGATATTTTAAAAATAAAGAACTGAGAACATACCTGTTTTCACTAGATGGCATGTAGCATGTACCTTTCCTGGGCATCAGTTAAATGAAAGAACTACCTTAAGTGAAAGCTCACAAATAAAACATTCCATTCATATCCTGAAGGGATCCTGAGAAATAGAAAGTACAACTTTTATTACTTCTTAGCACCAGATGCCAGCTGTACAAATCTGAATACTGAGAAAAATGGTTGTAGAAATCACTAACCTTTTCCCATCTGTCCTAATGCCTTAATAAGCAGTATGCTCTTCAGACTGAATTCTGCATTCTTTCACAAGCATCTGCCTAGGCTGTGGATTTTTATAATTTCTACATAGTCTGATCCTTGTTATTCATAGGTGTATGTAGTGATCGATTTACCACGGTTTAGTGCATGGAATGCACATCTAAACAGATGTTTAAATATATAATGGAACTCATTGAAATGGTACAAAATATTGCATTATGTGATGGCGCTGTGATATTCTAGGGGCAATCTTAACTCCATGCAATTGTCATAATATTCTAAGCAATGCTGCCTTTATTTGTCAAACTCACGTATTTGCAGAAGTCTGGGAAGACTTTGCTTACTAGTACAATAATAAAGCCTCGTGACATTCCTACAGTAAAAAGTCAATATACTGGAGAAAATGGGGAGTTTTTTAATGCCCAGGGTCTCTCTTAGTTTATAGATTAGTACTAGGCTAACTGCCTTTGTGGACCATTTTAAGACTAGCCAATTATCCCATGTGAGAATCAAACCCTGCACCTTTGGTTTATAAGGGAAACAGCTTAACGATTATGCCAACCTTTTGGTTACTTCTTGATGCATAATATGCACATACATCCTATTCATCCTGTGCTGCAGTGATGAAACAAATGCCCTTACTAGCTTCAGAATCCAGCTTATCATCAGTTCATTTGCTTTTTAACTGATCTGAGCTCATATTTGGGAGTTGGTGTAATGCTTAAGATTTTACCTGACATACACAAAGCACAAGGTTTGATTCTTATCTTTGGAAGAAAATGTTATATTTGGGTTGGAGGTTGGCATAATGGCTAAGGTGTTTATCTTACAGGCACAAGGTGCAGAGTTTGATCCTCACATGGAATAATTGGCTAGGGCTTAAAATGGCCCACAAAGGCAATTAGCTTAGTACTCTATGAAATCTGTACCAGCCTTTCCCAGGAGTATGTGTGTGTGAAAATCAAATACACAGGTGTCGGTGTGTCAGCTACTTGGAACTGGGACACAGTGCTGAAAAGTGAGTCTTGTTTGGGACCTGGAGAGACAGAGTCCAGTCCCTGGTCTGGGCATGTTCTCTGTGTGGTCTTGGGGGAAATCATGCTTGATAAAGAGAACTCCATCTGAAAATACTGTGTAAATCATTTGTGTTCTTAGTGGCCGTCCCTCACCATTGTCAGTGGTGAGGCTTGAGGCTGCTTGATTACTAGCCCGGGGAAGAGAGGCTGTCATACTGCATCTATACAGAGACGCTAATGTGTGATTGTACCAGCACCACATATACACTGATATCATCACACTACACAGACGCTACTGTGCTGTTTGCATCATATGTGCTCAAATTTCTCTGAGCTATTTTGATGTTATGCAGAAAACACAATCTAAAATACAGTGCTGCTTGCCATAATTAGGTATTGAAAAGAATTTGAAAAGTATTACATCTTACTCAAATGTGTTTATTTTTACTGCTGACAGACACCATCTGAATGTTCACATGTGAGCAAAAGTTGTTTGCCAACAAGGTTCTTCAGCATGCCAAGTAAATTATTTCTGTGAATGCAGTGTCTAACTGGTATCCACTGTAGATGTGTCAAAAGGGTACATTGCACATAGGTGCAGGATTCCTTACCTAATGTGATACGCAGGAACTATAAAATAAAGCAACCTACATTTATTCAGCTCCGAAAGTCTAGAGATAACTTTTGCTTAATAGTGTCCTTTTTTTACAAGAAGGCAGGAATACATAAAACAAATCTTAATAAAGCAGACCTTTGTTGAAAATATTAAATAGTGAGAAGCTTATTTTATCAGTATCAAAAATTATGATATTCCTTGATACAAAAAATTACAAGTATTAATGTAATAATGAAAAGACAAGTACTATATTCAGGAGCTGTGGGCATATGTTGAGGCTATAAAACAGAATTTTATGACAGTAAATGAATGATATATATTAATATGACACTGAAGGAATATTCTGTTTTATAAGACAGCTCCCAAATTTTGACTTTACTTAAATATAACTTCTTAGATATGAAATTACTAAAATAAATCAATTTCTTTGTTTATGTCAGTTAACGTCGTCTCCCTTAAATATTTTCCATATGGTCAAAATAAACTGACCATCATATGATAAGACTAAATCTTCGAAGTTTGTTGTTTGACTGGGCCAGCAGCATCGGAAAGAAGGCAAAAAAACTGTCAACACTCTATGCTTGTAAATGATTTATTGTTTGCATTAATGAAAATGTGATGAGCACTCATTTTACTTACAGAAGAGTGGATACTGAACAACAGGTGCTGAGATGCAGAGCTGAAAAATTACAATAAAGCTTCTAGGTAATGTGTTAAAAGAAGGGCTCTGTATCAGTTTCCATGTCTGTATAGCAGACAGGCCCAGCCTCAGAGTGATGCATTCTAATTGATAGATAGGACACCTGCTTGTTTTTCTGTACTATGATCACGTTTCTATAGCTCACTAGTTCTCAGATTTCTTGTAGGTGTGCTTAAGTTGGTTTCATTATGTGTTTTTCCCTTTGATTTCACAGCTGCTCTACATGGTGGTCACGTACCTCATGGCTTGACCAGTGAGGCAAAATCAGAAAAAAGGCAGCCATCCCCAGGAGTTTTGACAGTGGATTTGACATAAGCCTGACATCTCATTTTTACTACAGAGAAAAAAACAATACATAAACAAATTAGTTTACATTATTAGCATAACAAGAAGGCATTAAAGTTCTAGTGAGTCAGTATCTTGGGCTTCTAAATGCAATTTTCTGTCATTTTAAAGTTATGAGTTGTAGCCTTAAAGCACATATGGGTGTTTTGTAGGTATGTGCAGATGGCGTGCTTCATGTCCTAAAAACATCTGCAGTGCTTGCATCAGTCCTCTATCAGACAATAGCAAACAGACACATTGGATGGCTTCCCCACTTTTTTCTGATCAAAGAGCACTGCCCTTTAGACTCAAGCTCACTGTTGACCCAGTGACACCATTGCCACTGATGACAGACAGCTCAATGTACACAAGGACAAATGCTATTTTAAGGTGTTATTGATGGCTACACGCATTTGTTTATTCCTTAGCAGGGTAAGCTCACAAAGCATAAATACCTTATTGTATCAGTGACCCAGTAACACTACCTGCTAGAGACTTTGCTCAGGATCACCCAGAGTGCAAGTGGAGAGTGATATAATCAAACCTATGACTAAAGGATGAAGCCTGTCAGCTTCTTGTAGCCTTAGCACTCTGTCTTTACTGCTAGACAAGATGCAAAAGCAAGTATTTCAAATCATTGACTGATTCAGCACAATATCTTTGTGCGGTGGCATGGAACCTTGATCTAATGTTATTAAAACCATTCAGTTAGAAAAGGAAATGCAGTTACCTATATTGTTATAAACAGGTTTACCACAAGATCACAACCATTTGATTTAAACAGACTACTGATTTTTTTCTTCTTGTTGGATAAGCTGTCAGCTCTAGCTTACCAATAAACTCTTCCTGGTCCTCATTACACGGTCATCTTATTTTTGTTGGAGTCCTGCCTCCAGCTACAATACACAACTGGGGCGTATAGCCCCAAGATATGCAATTTGTTTAGGTTACATAGCCAGTATTTTGATGCAGCAAATGTGAAATCCCTTATGTTTAAGAACATCTGACCACATGGCAGTGATTACCACACTGAACAGAAAAAGTGACAGTGCAAAGCTAAGACATTCTGCACATCAGAAAAGTTATTTTATTCATAGCAGGGAGGTGATGAATGGAGTAGTTGTGCTACATTTACAGTTTGCTTGTTTCTTTCTCTCTCACATGTCAATCGTTCTCTCATTTAGTTGTTGATTGTTCATCATAGCTTGGAAGAGTTCTTGAATCCCTCTTAACAGAGGTTAAGTATGGAGGTCAAGTTTGCATTCACTAGATGACAAAAATGTTGGGTAACCTTTTTACTGTTGTTGACATGATAATATGTAATGTCATACAACCAGACTTTGAAGCCAGAAATTTCTCTAATAAAAAAGGATGCAAAGTATTACATTTCTAAATTAAGTAATCAGTATTGTGTACTGTAAAAAAACAGGTAATCTGTAGAAGTCTGGCACATTACAGGACACATATAATCTGCTATAACACATTTAAAGGGGTTGTGTGCCACTATACTTTTTTAACATAAAGATAACATTCCCATATTCCAGAATAATATTATAATTGTGGGAAGTAATTTTATTGTAAATTGTTTAACATAAAGTTAACATTCCTCCTATTCCAGAAGACTACTATTTTGGTTAATAGTTTTATCGTAACTTATTACCTGTTCAATGCAGGTTGCTTTGTTAAATAGCCACTGACTACACTAATATTAATCCGAGGGGATATAACTTTCTGGTTGTATGTAACTGGAGGGGCAGTTGCTACCTTTGTGACTGTGACAGGGAAAGGGTCATCACACGAGTTCTGGACTGGCAAAGGTATTGTAGCTGATGGACTTTCTTCATTTGCCATGCAGTTTTTGTCAGTTCCTTCCATGACCACTTTTGTTCTTCTGATACTGGGACACTTAAGACATCCCTGCTGGCTGGTTTGTAAGACTACACTGATTAAAGTATTACATTGATAACTGCTGCTTGTTTTCAGTGCCAACACTGAACAGAACTCCCGTGCTAGAAAATAACTTTGGGAGACCATTTATGTTTGTTAATTAAATTCTATGTCTGCAAAGTCAGGTGAAAACAAGTAAAATCTGCATTTTTTTACAGGTGTTCCTGTTTCTGCTGTAACGCTACACTTCTGCAGGATATATGTTTTGGTAAGAAAATTTCAATGTGATGGCCAGCAAATGATTAACAAATGTACTGAGATCAGTAAGAAAATAATGGATGCGTATCTCCAGCCAGGGTTTGGAGAAGGTACCATGTGCTACCATGGAGGATTTCTTAAGTAACTTTAACAGGACTGCACTCTTGATAAAAGAGGTGACTGCCCTTAGGGAGAATATAGCAAGACCTATTCTAAAGTCACAGTTTGTGTTAGGCTCTAGGCAGATGGTCACTGAGACCAGTGGCTTTAGTATAGCTTTTCCCATTCCTATAGTTAATTAGATGCTGCATATTAAACACATCATTATTGACAATTGGAAAGTTTTAGTAAGCAATAAAGAACTTATCCAAGTAGTAGCGAATAACCCCAAATTTACCTATGACAGATGTTTTAGCATCAAATCCATGATGAAACAAACTTCTAATATGACTCAACAGTTTGGACATAGTATGGCAAAACGGACTTATGCATGCAAAAGATGTAAATAATGTAGATATATAAGTAATGCTTCATTGATTTTTTTAGGCACTGCAATAAAACTATTTTGGCTAAAATTCATTTTTCTTGTGATACAGAATGTGTAGTTTATGTAGCTATCTATGATTCTTGTTTTTTCCTTCTACATTGGAAAGACTATTTAGAGTCTCAAAAGGATTTTCGAACATTGCTTGGCTATTAGAAAAAAGGATGCGATCAATGCTTTAGCCAAGCATGTTCAAGTTTAGATTTCAAGAAATTCACTTTTTCAGTGATAGATTCTGTAGTCAATAAGGAGTTTATTGGTAATTATAATATATTACTTGAGTGCAAAGAGTCGTTATGGCAAATTAACCTGGCAGTTGACAAGCACCAGGTTTGAATGAAAGCATTAATATTAAGTGCTTTTTAGCACTAAGGTGAATGTTTAATTAAGATTTCTATATAGGTACTTTTTTATACACATTTTCATTTGTATATGTGTTAGATGTGATTTTTTTATGTACTTGTATTTTCTATATGGTAGCAATGTAATATGATTGGATAGTTATCATGTCATTCACATTCAATTGCTTTAAAAGGGACTGTATGAGAGGTTTGTTATTTTCTGAAGAAGTTCAAGTCAAATAAATTGAACGAAAGTGCTAATTTTAGCATCTGCTTCTCCTGTGTGTTCATCTTCTTGCATTGTTCCTGGTTTTAGGACTGCACTCTTATCCATAACACAACTCTGATAGTTCCTTGGTACACCATTGCCCTATCTGGATTTTCATGATTGTACAAACAGCTGAGAATGAATAGTACCAAATGTAAATTCCCCCATAAACATAACTTTCAGAATTTCTTGCTATAGTTTCATAGTTTCATAGTTTCATAGTATAATACTAGGCTATCTGCCCTGGGGCATTTGTAAGCCTAGCCATAGTGATGTGGCTTTTGCCACCCCATGAAATGGTACAAAAATGTACAGAATAAATCTAGAATACTGTGCCTCTGTCTAGTAGTGACACAATGAATCAATCATGAGTCTGATGAGGGAGGAATATAGGGGTACAATGACATCCTTGGATCTGGATGTGAATCCCTTCATGATGAGGTGTGCAAGGTAGAATGTTTTTCTAACCACTTTGGCAACGTGGGTGTCAAATGTCGCTGTCTACTTGGGTCCCTAGGTCTCTGATTACTTTTTCCGTACTCAGTGGGTTGCTGTCTATGTGATAATTTGTGGGTACTTTGTTTTTTCCAAAAGGGATGACTATACATTTTTTGGCATTTAGTTTAAGGCCGTGACTACGGCACCAGTTGTCCGTTTCAGTGAGGCCTTTTTGTAGGATGTGTGTGTCTGCTGGTGTATCGACTATGGCGCCTAGTTTGCAGTCATCTGCGAACTTTGTCAGCCACAGCCCTCCCATGTTTGCTTTAACATCTGAGAAATAAATGCCGAACAAGAGGGGTTCCAGGACAGATCCCTGTGGGACACCACTTGTGACTGGCTTTGAGTCTGACATTGCTCCAGCGATTTTAAATTTATGGGTTCTGTCCTTTAGCCAGTTTGCAACCCATCTAATGACATAAGGGTTTACTTTTAAGCTGTTTAGCTTATCTATGATGCCTGAGTGGGGTATTGTGTCGAAGGCCTTAGCCAAGTCCAGGTATGCTGTATGGACTGTTTTGCCCTCATCAATGGCTCTAGTGACTGTTTCGAAAAAGTCAACCAGGTTTAAAAGGCAGGATCTGCCCTTTACAAAGCCGAACCGGGTGAGGTCAAGTGTCTGTAGGTCCCCTATGTCTCTGTTTATGAGTTCCATAATGATTCTTTCCATAGCTTTGCAGACCAGGCTAGTTAAGCTTATGGGGCGGTAGTTTCCAGGGTCTGTAGAGGCACCCCCCCCTTGTGGAGTGGGACCACTGTTGCTGTACGCCAGTGTTCAGGTACATATCCTGAAGTAAGGCTAAGATTAAATAGCATTTTTATGTGTGGGTTTAGCTCCTCTTGTAGTTCACGTAACACGCACCCCGGGATACCGTCAGGTCCCATTGATGCTGTGTTTTTTGCTTTGTTTAGGGCGGTTCTCACTTGGACATCTGAGATGACAGGGAGATTACATTCAGCTGGGATAAGTATTTCTTCTTTTGGGGGTGAAGGAGGGGAGAAATTTGCACTGAACCTGTCAGCCAGAATGTTAGCAATATCTGTGGGTTCAGTGTATTTTTGTTGTTGTGAACCAACTCTGAGCATATCTGAGGGTTTCCCCAGGTTTCTAACATAGCTGAAGAAGGCTTTGTGGTTATCTTTAGTGTCCTTAGCGATTTTTCTCTCAAAGTTTGCCTTGGATGTTTTTATGAGAGAACGTAGTTTTCTGCTAATGTTGATCAGAGATGTCTTCCCTTCATGGGATTTCGCTCTGATGTGCAGTAGCTTCCTTCTTTTGTTATACAATTTGTTTATGGCTGAGGTCCACCAGACAGGATGCTTACATTTGGTGGAGAGGGACTTGGATTTGTTTGGGATTGCATGATCCATGCATTCTTGGAGATGTCCATAGAAAGCATTTGTGAAGGATTCGGCATTGTGGGATGTGGTATCCACTGGCACAGTGGGCTTAAAGGATACCATCTCAGTCTTAAGAAGAGTGAAGTCTGCTTTTGAGAAGTTTTTCACTGAGGTCTTTTGTGCTGGAGGTGGAGGTGGGATATGTATATCCAGGGTGATTAGTTTGTGGTCAGATCTCACTAGTGAGGGGTATACTTCCGGTGTGGAGCATTTTGTCCCCATGTTTGTGATGATCAGGTCTAGTATATTATCTCCCCTAGTGGGAGAGGTGACTAGTTGTTCCAGTGCATTTGAATTTATGAATTCCAGGAACCTTTGAGCTAGGGTATTAGGGCTAGAATAATGTACCCAATCTATGTTTGGGTAGTTGAAGTCTCCCAGTATGATGGTATTTTGTGATACATTCATATCCTCCAATGTCTTCAGGAAGGCTGAGTGGGGTTCTTGAGATTGGGAGGGTGGTCTGTAACATGCTACCAGTTGTATAGCAGTTTTGCCTATGGTTAGTTGCACCTGTATGGTCTCTGATGCTTCATGTGTTGCTACTAACCTGGAGGTGTGGGTGTGCTATATGAATATGGACACTCCCCCTCCCTTTGTGGTTTGGCCCAGGTTTTGGGGCCGAAAAGCATGATACGAGGTATAGCCTGGTTGTGCTGGGGTGCTCTCAGGAGCCTTGAACCAGGTTTCAGTTACTGCACAGACGTCGATGTTCTCCATGCTGAGGAGTGCATCAAGTGCCTGCATCTTGAGATTTAGACTTCTGGCGTTGAGCAGCATTACCCCTAGTTTTTTTCCATTTTTGTTTTCTAAGGAGGTGGGTTTGTCTTTTGAGCCTTGCCTAAAAAAGGCACTATGGGGGTGGCAAGAGCCTTATATATATATATATATATATATATATATATATATATATATATATATATGAACTTGGCTGTGGTATGGTTAATTTTGGGTTCATATTATAACACTGAACGTTGAAAACAGGAAATGGTGTTACATTGACACATATTCAGCGAATGGTGAAAATGTTGAAACCACAGAACAGCGATTTCTTTGCTAGGGAAAGAAATCGCTGTTCCAACCCCCCCAAAAAAACATTAAACACTTCCAAACACATACACACACATACCCTAACCCTAATTATACCCCCCCCAAAAAAAAACAGTAAACAACTAAATACACATATGCATGTAACCCAACCATACATCTAACAAAAGAAAAAAAAAAAAACAGTAAACATTTTAAAACGTATGCACTTACCTTAACCCGCACCTTAACCCTAAGGTCAGTAACTCTCGCACATTTACATAAACAGTTCCAATAAAAACACACTTACCTTAACCTTAATCCTACCTCCCCAAAACAAAAGTAAACAGCTGAAAACACACACGCATAACTCAACCATACATCTAACACAAAATAAAACACAGTAAACACTTTCATACATATGCACTTACCTTAACCCGCACCCTAACCCTAAGGTCAGTAAGTGTTGCACAATCATGCTCGGGAGCTATACTGGACAAGGGACCACACTACACTCCAGAACAGGAAAAGCAACAAAGCGGTCAAGTGACTTCTTTCCCAGGGAAAGAATTAGCTGAACAGCCTCTTCGCTGTTTTGCCTGTTTGCCCTACATGTGTCGACGAAAACGCATTTGACAAAATGCATTTTCGTCGTTCTAATATGAACCCATTAATTTTCTCTTGCCTCATAATATTCTGTAATCTCTGCACATTGAGCATGCAATGTACCATATCCTTCACCTATATCCTTCTTAAACTATTTTACAGTGATTGCCGATGCTCCTGTGATTTCCTTGGCTGTTGTTGTAGCATTTTAGAGAAGACATCAGCTCTTGCCCTCCTCAATAATGACTATTCCTTCCTGGTTCGAAAATTAAACTTTGTTGTCTTGGGATGTGTTTTAGACTTTTCCATGGCGATTTTCCTATTATGTATTTGCATTTCCCAATTACCACTTTATTTATTTTTGAGGTGAAACAATTGACATCAGTATCTTACCTTATGTTTAACTTGATTATAACAAGTATGATATGACAACAACTTGTATTGTGAAGAAAATATTGTTTTAGCTAGATAATCATTCATTTAACCTATATAATTCTAGGTTCCTGAAAGTCAATTTTGTTAAAAAAAGAATTAGTTTGGAAACTTAGATTAAATGCTACTTTACCTCCTGGCTTGAATGAATATGTGTCAGTGAAACCTGTTTTAAAAGAAAAGGGTGCTATTGTTTAAGAGTTTTTAACATGTTAGTAAGCAGTATTTAAAATTTTAAGTGACCTTAGGGGTTAACAAAATGACCAATTAAATGGTCTAAGTGACTAATTAAGAAACAGGAAATTGGTTATGGGTATAAAAAGACTGGATGTGACGTTATCTATCATCTGATGAAGTCTCTATCATGAGATAAAAGCACTCATCTTTGTGTGTTTTTTATTATATTTCAATACATTTTGGTACCCTTCTGCTGTGGTTGGATTGTTTTCTCAACATTTTCTTAGTTGGAGTTATTTTTACGTTGGACTTTTGTCTTTTATAATTCTAGGTTATAGTTTTCCTGAAAACACTGTACATTTTTCTGTACATATGAGTTCAGCTGCATGTATAATTATGGTAAGCAAAAAAAAAAAAAATAAAATAAATAGCTGCATGTAGTCCATAGACAAAGCATCATGGAATGTATATATTTTCTATGACGATTTTGCATTATGGATATGTGTTGCAGTAAATTATTTAACACTTGCTTCTGAGCTACTGTTTTTGGGGTATCCTTTTTCTAGAAGCAACTGCTTTGGTGTTACTTTTTATGTTGGCTTGCTTGTGTGCATGTACAAGCAACATGTTACTCCAATGGAGCTTCTTTTGTGGGCAGTATGTGAAGCAATCAAAACTTCCTCTATACCTTCTATTGAAATGGAGAGCTGTGCTAAATAGGGTTGCTGTGACAACTTCAGGTAACTCTTTCAGCACTAGCAATACTAGTTATTTTTTGTTATAAGTTTTGGGGTTGCTGTAGGCATTTGCAGTAATGCAATGCTATTTTAATGCATTTATTATTAATATTAAAGATGAAGTGTGTCTTGTTCTATGAATGTGAAGGGAAAGTGGCTAACATTTTCTTTCTTGCTAATGATGCATATGCATTGTTTTATTCAGTAGCACAAAGCCAAATATTGCTTTCCAGAATAATTTTAAAATAGTGTAATTTACTTCCCGATCGCAGAGTGCAAAGCAAAATGTCTCACCTCCAGGCAGGAATTTTTTTCAATCCCATGGGTATTTCAGAAATCAGGCTGACAGCCACACCCCCAAAACTTATATATGCCAACTTTGAGATTGCTATACCTCAGAGAAAAGGGAATATTCTGAGACAGTCTTGCATTTAGTATGTGTAAGTTTTTTTTTTTTTTTTACAGTCTCTAAAATTTTGGAATTGGCAATCTGAGTACTGTTGTTTCAAAGGATTAACTTTAAAATGCTGTATGTTGCTTGTTCCTTATAAATACTTGCAAAGTAAAAAAGCAGCTCACATATTTCAGAATAGTGCTAATTACCAAAGTGTAGCACTGTGTTTTTAATAGCATGTGTTCTGTCTGAAAAAATGCAAAGCCTCATATCAAACTTGCAGTCAGAAAACTGCTACACTGCCAAATGATGTTTTCTGGAATTATTTTATTTTTCTTCATTTTGTCAGTGATACAATGTCAAATGTTTGTTTCCACAAAAAAGTGCTCTGTTTTGCTTATCAATAACAACATACAAAGCAAAATGACACCTATTAACTACAGCACTCTGCTATGGTTTTAGCAATGTATGTACCATATAATGAAATATAAAGCAGAATACCATAGCTCTTATCAGAAAAGTGTTAGAAAGTCAAATGTTACTTTCTAGAATTATTTTAAAACAGTAAATGCTACTTCTCAGTTACTGTAATTTTTTTTAAATACAGTGCAAAATGTCACACCTATTGCTGGGCTGTCCTGTCTCCATAGAGCACCTCAAAATAGGTTTGTGAGCACATACTGGTCCTAATAATGGATAAAGCAATATGTCACAGATGGGATATTGTAGAATCTTGCTTATTACCACAAAATATCATTATAGTGTTAGCAGTGTGTGCTCCATCTGCTAAAATGCAAAGCTGTATGTTAGCTATAGGTAGAAAAGTACTATAATGCCAACTATTAATTTCTAGAATTTTGTATTCTTTCTTTTTTTTTTTTGTAAATTAAACAGTTCAGAATAGGTTCATAGGTAATTACTAGGCATGCAGTTCATGAGACTATTAAGGAGCAGAGCCTGGTTTCCCCAGTAGTCTCTGCAACTTCTCCTCTGGTATAAAGTACAATGCTAAATGGTATAGCTGCACCTGGGATCCTTCCACTGATTACCGCAGACTAGGGACTGCCAGCACACAATAGTAATGGGTTGCTAACAAACGGCCAGATTTAGAATACTTGAATGGTGAGGATGCAAGGAGTAGACCTGACAAAGGTGGATGAGTTTAAATACTCAGGATCAACAGTTCAGAGTAATTGTGAGTGTGGAAGAGAGGTAAAGAAGAGAGTACAGGCAGGGTGGAGTGGGTGGAGAAGTGTGTCAGGAGTTATTTGTGACAGACGGGTACCAGTAAGAGTGAAAGGGAAGGTCAGCAAGAGGGTAGTGAGACCAGCTATGTTATATAGGTTGGAGATGGTGGCACTGACAAAAAGGCAGGAGTCAGAGCTGAAGGTGGCAGAGTTAAAGATATTAAGATTTGCACTGGGTGTGACGAGGATGGACAAGATTAGGAATCAGTATATTAGAGGGTCAGCTCAGGTTGCATGGTTTGGAGAGAGAGTCAGAGACGCAAGATTGCATTGGTTTGGACATGTGCTGAGGAGGGATGCTGGGTATATTGGGAAAAGAATGCTAAGGATGGAGCTGCCAGGTAAGAGGAAAGGAGGCAGGCCTAAGATAAGGTTTATGGATGTGGTGAGAGAGGACATGCAGGTAGATGGAGTGACAGATCAAGATGCAGAGGACAGGAAGAAATGGAAACAGATGATGTGCTGTGGTGACCCCTAACAGGAACAGCTGAAAGAAGAAGAAGAAATGGAAAGTGAATTTGTATGATGAGCAGACACATGCAGGGAAGGTGGGATTCAGAAAAACAAGTTTCCTGATTGGCCAGGCCAAGCAGCATGGTTGGGCATGGTTTTTGTAATGGCCATACAATGACATGGTAATGAGCAACATTGTTATAATGTGCATGCTAATAAGGCACAGCATGGTGGCTGAGCAATTCAGAAATGTATACCTTACATGCTGTGCGATGGAACTCAGCTGAATGCTTGTGCTCATAGATAAAACATAGGCAGTCTGCAGAGTATTACATGCTTAGCCAATAACCAGTGACCAAAGGTGAATTTGAAACCTTGTACTTTGTGTTTTTTAAAGAAACATCTTTTTTAAATAATCACTTATGAAATAGGCACTCATACATTTATAAAAATGAAAACAAACCATATTGCATAATATTAGTTGCACGCATTATACATCACAAACCATATTGACATAATTTTAGTTGCAAACATTACACATCACTTATAATCTACCCAATCATTGTCAGTCAAGCATTACATAGCTCATTTAAATCCTACCTTCTTTTAAACCTCAGTATAAATAAATGTATTACTCACTATTCAAGTAGCGACAAGTCAAGAAGATATGAACTGTGTAAATCCAGTCGCTACACCACGGCTAAACAACTTTATTTATTAACAGCCTTTACGTTAATTCAAAAGTACGACTCCAAATGAGCTTCTGTTAAACTAAACAGAAGTTTTATTGAGAATATAAAATCATATATAGTCCAGGATTTCTTTCAAAAAAACTTTTAGTTCCAATGAAACAAGCAAGCTTTCTGCCGTTGTAAACTTACAATAAAATTGATGTAAGATTCTGAAGCTTGATTTAGTATTCACTCAAACCATTTGGTGCTGTTAAACCATTTGGTTCTCAAAATAAGCAGTTCCTTTAAGATCTTTTGTTGCAGTAGAGGTCCTGCAAGTACTAGGAAAAGCGCCTCAAAGTTTGAGCAGCTATACACATAAGCTCTATTGACATAAAGTCCTTCAATGCTGTTAAGTTACTTTATGCTTCTCTTACACAGCAGAGACTTCCAACATCATTTGCAGGAATAATTTCTCTCAAAAACAACAGATGAAAATATATAAAAATGGATAAAAACCTCTGGCTGCAAAAAAATCCAGAATAATCCAAAGGAAACGTCCCAATGTTCATACGATAAGCGCTTTCGGTAAAATCTTCATCAGATCGTGAATAAAAAGGGACTCCATTGCTCTTTTTTTTAATAGAAACCTTTAACCAATAGTAGCCCATTGCACTGACAAGACCTCCGATGACATCAATAAGTAAGACCATAAATGGTCTGTGACACACCTTCTTAATCATCCAATAGTAGGTCCCCTAGCCTTCAGAACTGTTTTTAAAGGAATAACATTATTCAGCCCTGGAGGGCGATCTGCTCGCAGATTCACAATCCATTTAGTTACCAGTTCTGAAGGCTAGGCAACCTACTATTGGATGATTAAGGAGGTGTGTCACAGACCATTTATGGTCTTACTTATTGATGTCATCGGAGGTGTTGTCTGTGCAATGGGCTACTATTAGTTAAAGGTTTCTTTTAAAAAATGAGCAATGGAGTCCCTTTTTACTCACGATCTGATGAAGGTTTTACCGAAAGCACTTATCATATGAACACTGGGACGTTTCCTTTGGATTTTTCTGGATTTTTTTGTAGCCAGCGGTTTTTATCCATGTTATATATTTTCATCTGTTTTTTTTTTTGAGAGCAATTATTCCTGCGAATGATGTTGGAAGTCTCTGCTGTGTAAGAGAAGCATAAAGTAACTTAACAGCATTGAAGGACTTTATGTCAATAGAGCTTATGTGTATAGCTGCTCAAACTTTGAGGGGCTTTTCCTAGTACTTGCAGGACCTCTATTGCAACAAAAGATCTTAAAGAAACTGCTAATTTTAAGGAGAACCGAATGGTTTAACAGCACAGAATGGTTTGAGTGAATACTAAATCAAGCTTCAGAATCTTACATCAATTTTATTGTAAGTTTACAACGGCAGAAAGCTTGCTTGTTTCATTGGAACTAAAAGTTTTTTTGAAAGAAATCCTGGACTATATATGATTTTATATTCTCAATAAAACTTCTTTTTAGTTTTACAGAAGCTCATTTGGAGTCGTACTTTTGAATTAGCATAAAGGCTGTTAATAAATAAAGTTGTTTAGCCATGGTGTAGCGACTAGATTTACACACTTCTTTTAAACCTCACTCCTCCCCTGTATTTATTATTCCCACAATTCCCATTTTTTTCTATGTAATTTGCTCCTACCCTTTTCTAAAGATCCCAATTCTAGTTGTTTTGTCTCTGTTACTATATTCACTACTTCTAGTACAATTGGTTTAAATTTTGATTTCCATTTTCTAGTAATTGCTTTTTAGCAGACACTCTAATTAGACTCAGCAGGTCCTTACTATGTCTAGGCAATTCTGATTTGTATCATAACTCAGAAAAATCATTTTTCTAGATACACCAATTTGCTGACCCAGTATCTCTGATAGAGTAGTCTGCAGGGAATCCTTAAAGTCTGTCAGCTCATTACACTCCCAGGAAATATGTTCCCAATTACCTCTTTGTTCCCCATCAGAGCTCCGACATTTGCTGTCAACCTCAATTAAAGTTCTCTGGAGTCTACTTGGAGTATAAAAATAAGCATTGTAAACACTTCCAAGCAAAAATCCTAAATCTTCTAGATTTTGTTGCATATTTGGGAGACATTCATATATACCCCCATTGTTTCTTTGTGAATTGTTTATCCAAACTCTCTTCCCAATCCTTACTAAACTCCTCTGACTGATTCTTATAGTTATCATGCAATATTTTACATGCTCTACTAACTCTTCCTTTTTTAACAGCAGCTTTTGTTCTAGATTCTACTAAAAACTCTGCCAGTGCTGGTCTTTCATTTAGGACCCCCATATTTCTTTCTCATTGCCTATACTCTGATATCAATCCTTGATAGTGAAGGCAATTTCTAGCTTGCAGTCCAAATAAATTCTTGGCGTTTTACCATTCTGTTACCTCTCCCTGTCTAGTTATTTGCTCCCAATACCTTGGTTACTTTGCCAGTTTTCTCCAAAACATTCTAGCCCCCTGTTGCCTATTGTCTGTATCCCTGATTGCAGTCATCCTATCAGCAGAATCTCCTTTCTCCAGTCCCATGTTGGCTTAGTTCTTAGAATACTTAATGCTACTTTATGAATATAATATTCTTTATGATTATTGTTATTCTCCTTACAGATCTGTATCCAAAATCTCAGTCTCTCCTTGTTTCCTGAGCTTACCCCCTGTTTCATCATCATCACTTTCCACTTTGAATTATAGATTTCTGCTTGTGCTTTGTATAGGAGCCTTAAATGTGTAGCTCTGAAATATCCCTTCAAATCAAGTTATCCCAGTCCACCCTGTTCTATTGGAAGAATCAGCTTATCCTACTTGCTCTTGCCGTCTCCCCCCAAGAGAAAATCCTTCAGCTCCTTATTACTTGCTGCCTACAACTTAATCCTCTGGTTGATAAAAATATGCCCGACGTGTATAAGACTAAAGGGAATAAAGGCATTTCTCAGTTTTTGTATTATCTTTTGTTTAGTCTCTTCTCACATATCCTTAGCTGCCACGCCAGAATCATTTTAATCCTTGCCCCAAAGTACTTCATTTTATTATCTCCCCATAAATATGGATAGTGCTGAACCAATTTGTGCATGTATAAATAATTTACAGCTATTGCCTTTGTTTTAGCTTCATTAATTTTATATCCCAAAAAGATTTGAAACTGTCTCAAAATGTTCCACAGTACTGAAATGTAATTTTCTGGTTTTACCAGATATGAAATAATATCATTTGCAGAGACAGACTTTTCTTGACTACCATAAAAATGATATCCTTAAATTGAGTTCCTACTTTTCTTTGCCAATGGTTCTAAATGTAATGCAAATAGCAATGAGGAAGGAGGGTACCCCTGTCTGATAACTCTGCCTAAGCAGAAATTATCAGAGAGGAACCCACACACTTTAATTTTCACCTCTGATCCCTCATATATCCTTCTAATCAACCTTATAATTTTATCAGGGAATGTAAATGTTTCCATTGCCCTGCTCATAAAGTCCCAACTTACTGTCAAATGCTCTCTCTGCATCAAGACCCACCAACAACAGTGGTATTTTCTTACATTATGCTTTCCTTTGGATTATCAATGTTCTGTTAATGTCAAATATTTGCCTCCCCTCCCCAAAACCACATTGATCCATATCTATCAAGTTTGCCATCACTTTTGCCATTCTTTTAGCCATTATAGACACAAACACTTTATAATCATGGTTTAGTATTGAAATGGGCCTGTATGAAGCTGGGTCTAATGGGTCTTCACTCTGTTTAGGTATTACAGCTACCATCGCTTTTTCCAGGATGTTGGTACTTCTCTTCTTAATATAGTGTTAAACAAAACTTTCAAGATCTTTATCAGTTTTTTCCCTCCTAGCTTTCAGACTTTCACAGAAATACCATCTATGCCTGGGGACTTTCCTGTAGATTGGTTATACATCACAATTTTTATCTTATCTCATATCCTGTTAGTAATTGAGCCTCATCTACCTCTAACCTTAGCATATTCTTCCATAAACATTTCCATTTGTACCTTTTTTTGATTTCCATATTTCTCTGCTTCATATAGACTTTCATAGAATTTCTGAAATATTTCTAGTACCTCTGCAGGATCTCTTGTTATCCTCCTTGTTATAGGCTCCCTAAGCTTGGTGACAGCCCATTATACTTTATTTTGCCTGAGTCGTTATGCTAAAAGTTTTTGTTCCCTAGAGTTATTATCAAAAAACAGTTGCTTAACAGCAGTCTTTCTAAACTCATGCATATTATCAAGGTAATCCCTTATTTTCTCTTTGGCATTCTGTAGTTGCTCCTCCTCCTCTTCTTGTTCTGTGAAATTCACCCTGTTCTGCAATACTTTGACTTTTTCAGTCCCTCTTAATAATTCTTATTATTCTTAACCATCTCTCTTTCTTTTATTTCCACCCTTTTTTTAAACTCCACTTTAATTTTATCCCACTCCCTAGCTATATTTTCAGAAGAAATTAATATTTTCTCTAATAGCTTCTGAATAATATCCATTATCCATTCCTCTTTTCAACAAATTGGTGGGAAAGTGCCAGTGTCTCATTTTTATTTCATTACCTTGTGTTTTTATTTTAATAATTGTTGGCACATAATCTAAAATAGTTATTGGCTGTCCGCCAATACTTTCAATTAAATGCACATGTTCCTGTGAAATGTGTCTTGAGGTATATTACAGTGCTAGATAAACAGACTGGTAAATACTCACTTGTTTGTCTAGTTAAATCATCTAATTATTATTACTTTTTTGCCTTGAATGACTAGCAACAGCCTATTTTTCAGAGGAGTGACAGAAAAAAGCGCCACAATGTTCAGTTTTGTAAATAAAACTGCTAAAATGACAGTTAAATTCAATTCCTGGTTTACATAATTACAACATCCAAAAAGATGTACAGCATTGTGTATGTGTAACATAAGACAAGCGAGTAAGGAGAATATATGAACAATTACAATATTTAACTAGGAGCATAATTACTGAAATAGAAAAAACTTATTTTATCAATTGATCAGAAAGAAAGAGTTACATGGCAGGATAGTAGGACATGTTAGCTAAGAAGATTGGAGGGATATTGTTTGTATTTATTTTACTAGAAAATTAAACCAGTAACAAACTTACAGGCAATCTGTCCCTTTCTAACTCTTCAGAATGTATTTTTATTTATTGTTCACTGGATTCATCCCACTAGGCTAATAGCCCTTTTTTAGGGAGACTCGCGGTGTTATTTTTATACTGCAATGGAAAATTTGGCCATGGCATCAAGGAACTTTCCTTACTGTTTTCGACAGGTGCTGTGGGATCCTTCACATCTGCCTGAGCTATCACCAATTCAGGCAGATCGGGTCTTGGTTTAACATCTCATACGAAGGATGACACACTCAGTAGTGCATCACCCCCCCCCCCCCCATCATGCAGCACTACAGCATCAGCAATCGATTTACCTGGTAAGGGAATAGAACCCTCAACCTTCTGCACTAAAGGCAAGCTCCTGTCAGGCTTTATGGAACAAAGCTGACTTTCATACCTTACATGTGGGCTGGGGAGGGAGTCTCTGGAAATTTTGCTATGACAGATGGCTACAGTTCTGTGGTAATAATTTAATGAAATAAAAGTACTACTTCTGTTTTTAGACACCTAACACTGAGAGAAAGGAATAACAAGATATTCATAGCACAATTTCATAAAACAGAACTTGCATATGGTAATACATAACATCAATTTACAAACTGTACCACTCAGTGCTATGGCTTCATATTAAAAATACTGACAATAGTGTTTTAATCTTATGGATGTGGCTGTGTACAAGCTGTAGAATAAAACTGTAATTCCCTGTATCAAATGGCAGTATTTGAATTAATATTAAATAATAGCTTGTAGTCACTGTTCGACACAGAACAAGTGCTGATTTCTCCTGCTTATAATTCTGGTTCAGATGAAATGGCAGTATGCTCCACCATAATTAATAAAAGGAGTAGCAATACAGCAATATAAATGGAACAATGTATTGTATGAATATATCAGTGCCTATATGGAAAAAAATTCTCGTGATGAGGCAAATTTCAGAACTGAAGGCTGTACACACAGAAACGTCCTGCATTATGAGGGTAGACATAAGGCAATCTGAGTCATACAAGGCTTCTGCAGTAACTGACAGTTCTGACAGGTAAAGTAGAGTTAGGGACGGACAGGATTGTTATCTTTACAGATGACCAAAGTGGGACATTTTTTTGTGGAAATGCGAGGTTTTGCAGAACAAACTCTACCCAAAGCCAATGCAAAAGACTGAATGTCACTTTTTTGCCAAAATAAAAGCTTTTTGTCATAGCATTTGCGCTGCTTATGAAGTTCCATATAATATTTAGGTGTTTCAGATACAAAATAGTTGTTTGATGCAACTTGTAAAGAAGACACATTTTGTGTCTCATAAAATCTCAGGAATTTTGCCATTTTTTCATTTTTTTTCCAAGGGGCACAAGTGCCCAAAATGGGACTGTCCTGCACAAAGAGGGACAGATGATAACCTTAAGGAAGAATCTGTTAACTACTGAAAAGCTATAAACTGGTAGCATAAAAAAACTGTAATTTAGCTAGTTTACTTTGTAGGGATTTAAACTTAACTGTGAAATGGATGGGAGGATCTTAGTACCACTAATCAGGGTGATTCAGGGAGAAATAAAAACAGGTTTCAGACAATATGTAAGATGCGTATGTCTTGCAGTGCAGCTATTTTATACGAATGGGGGGCAGGGAGGGACTCCCTGCTTTCTTATGTCTAGCATGAGTCAGGTAAATGGACTTGGAATTGATTCTAAGAGTCACAATATGTTGCTGTAAACAAAATAATGCCAGTTAAGCTGGTTCCATGACAGCCATTTTGTGGCATAACGTATTTTTGGAGTTTTGAGGTGGATTTTTCCATTACTTACACTACACCTAAAGTATGCTTTTGCAATGTGAAAGTCCAAACAGTATGATGTAGTGTTTCAAATGCTGTTTTGATGTCTTGATGTATATGGCTTCTGTTAGCTCCCCTTGGGGGAATATATATTATAGCTGTAGCAGAATGTCCTGAAGTTAAATTGATGGCTGGTGACTATGTCATATTTGAAGAGAGGTTGCAAGCCTTTTTCAAAAAAAAAAAAAATTGCTAATGGTGAAACATTTGCTGTAGGTCTGAAGTGTGAAGGTATGTTAGCATAACTGTTGTTTAAGACAGGCGCTATACATGCATATTTCCAGCTGTGAGAGGGACTGCAAATATATTTGAATAGTTTATTAATTTATGGGCTTGGCATAGTGAAGAACTGGTGCAGATAGTTTTGGGTGCAGAGATTTTTGAGAATCACAATTTTTGAGGAATTATTGCTCTTCTTTGGTTGACAGTATACTAAAATGAATGTTGGGTTCTGCTTGTATTTATTTGCCATTTGTGTAGATGGTGCGATGTTGCTGTTTAGAAAAACTGCTTGTTGTTGTGTGGGACTACAGAAATATGGTCCTTAATTTTATTCAGTGGGAAGCTACTAAGTGTTTCATTGGGCTATTATTTACTACCGTCAATGTTAAATGACAATAGCACCCTTCAGTGGGGGGGGGGGGGTCCATATCCCAAGCCTCTACAAGCAATAGGGAAGATAAAATGCAAAGACCTAAACAGAGATATGTTGGTAGCCCTGAAAAGGACTTTTGGTACATGCCCTCTGCTTTCTGAAACCTGAGCTGATGAGGATTATTATCAGTAATTCTCCTTTTCAGTATCTGCTGCCAGTGCCACCACCTCATTCACCTTGTAGTTGAAAGGATGCAAAGAAGCCTTAAATCTTTTTTTAAATTAAAGATTTATTATTTTTATTTGATGGATGAACACTTGCATGACCAAGTACATAACACCGGACAGGTACCACTTGGTATGTTTTGTTGAACCTGCAAGCACTCATTCATCAATAAAAAAAGAAGAAGAAATCTTTTATTTAGAAACTGATTTAAGGCTAGTTTGCATCCTTTCAACCAGAAGGTGAATGAGGCAGTGGCAACTGATACTCATTAGGAGATACCTCTCATTGTAATTCTCAGTCATCTCAGGTTTCATAAAAGCAGAGGGCACACACCAGAAATTCTTTTCAGGACCACAGCTGTGTATCTGTTTAGGTCTATAGTCAATGTTAGCAATTTTAGAGACCTCCATCATAGTTTTGCTTTTCTTAGGTTTGCCTTATTCTTATGTAGTACACAGAATGTTACACTTATGCTGTGATATCCGGAAAAAAGACATGCGTGTTAAGCACCTCAGAGTGCCATCAAGCTGCAGACTTACACCAGAATACAATACAGAAAAAGGTCTAGTAGTGCAAAGCTTTGAAAGACGTGAATCATAGTGCTATCACACACACACACACACACACACACACACACACACACACACACACACACACACACACACACACACACACACACATGCACACACACATGTGCACACACACACACACACACACACACACACACACACACACACACACACACACACACACACACACACACACACACACACACACACACACACACACACACAGACACACACACACACACACACACATGCACACACACACACACACACACACACACACACACACACACACACACACACACACACACACACACACACACACACACACACACACACACACACACACACACACACACACACACACACACACACACACACACACACACACACACACACACACACACACACACACACACACACACACACACACACACACACACACACACACAGCAGCCAGAAAATAATTGTACCTTTGATGAGCTATGTGGTGTTAAACATTTCAGCCTGCCTTTTTTACCTTCTGCCTGTGGTCTGTGTGACAGCTATAAGTGAATAAGTGTTTCACGGCTTTCAAAATTGTCCGACACTTAGTGATTCTATACTTTTGTCTGTAGCTAGTAGCTCATCAGAGCAGCTTAAGCTCTGTGCACGACAAACAATTATTATCAGATTTCTCTTATCACAACTATTATGTGTTCTTTACATAGATGTCAAAATTCACCTCTTTAGCATCACTTTGCTCCTCACAGGGTGGATTTCTTGACATCCACGTCTCAAACACATAAGTTTGTTATAATTGGAAATGGATCATAAGCATCTATGTAGTTAGATTTGTCTGTATTTGCTATGATTCTGAGTTCTGTTTTTGTGATGCTGGAAAGTTTGTCGGTTGAGTCAGCTCATGACACAAAAGGATGGAAGCCTGACTACAACCCAACTGACCCAAATTCAGCTAGCAGCTTGGGCACTAAAGGATCCAGGTAAGTATTTTAGGAAGGTATTGTGCATTTTCTGAAGCAAGGGATAGACTTCTGCTTATGAACTAACATGTCCCGGGTGATGGGGACAGCACTGTAAATGCACTGCAAATTTCTGTTAACATTTCTGCACTGAAGGGGGGGGGCAGGGCTAGCAGGTATTACAGCGGTGATACATGTGCAGGACAGCATATGTGATGATGTCAGCTGCTCCTCTCCATATTACCTCCTCTTCCCAATTCACTGTTAGTATTGCCCCAGCCAATGGGAATCTACCAGCATCACTAGGGAGAAAATGGAACAATAGGGGCAACCCTACAGAGCACGTAATTTTCCGCTGGAGGACATGGAAAGGGGGCAAAATTTTTAAAGTGAAGAAAATAAAGTTTATGCTTTGTCTAGGTTAATGGGTTCCACCTTTTGGCTATGTTATAACCAATTCCTGACCTTCAATTCAGACCTAACCATTGTAGATGTTCAACAGCATTGTTTACCCTTAGGTCTTAATTATTTAAATGAGAAAATAGTATGTTATAGAATGTGGACACAGCATTGGTTGGGTAGGTACCTGTTTTTACAGGAATTGATCAGTGGCGCTTAGTTCCACAAGTAAGGATATCTCTTTGGATTTGGGAAATTAACACACCCGTTTGAGTACTAGTGTGATTTTGGGAGTGTTGCATAACCAAGTACATAACACTGGACAGGTATCAGTGAGTGTGTTTTGGAGAACTTGTAGTTACTTCCATATTTCTGGAAAAGTCATTATTATTATGTCTAGTATTGCATTATTATTTGTGCTTAGGGTATTTGGTTTGTTTATAATTTGTGTGAGATTTCGATTTTTTAGATCTAATGTGGGGAAAAAATGCTTGTTCGGTCTCTTCTAGTTAAAATTGAGATCTCTTCTGAATATTTAACTTTGTATTCCGGTTTTACATTTATAAAAATAGTAATTGTTATAATAATATCTGATGCACTTACATATGTCCTTAGGATAGTCTACTACAACCACCTAAGTCCAAGAAGCTTAAATGTCACTATATTGCAACAAGAGATATGTATCACTCACAACCAGTAACTCTCCCTCAAACTTGACTACATGTTCAGGTGAGGTGCAACAGTCATGTGGATAGACTGGAGCTGCTGTACAACACCTGAACACAGTAGCTGAGTTTGGGTAAGGTTAGTATGGCAGCCATAGGGAGGAAATGGAGGGGTTGGGAGTGCAGATTAGGGTTTCAGGCAGTGATTCAGAGGAGAATTTAGGTTTGCGGAGGGGAGACTTTAAGTTTTGGTAGTGAGTGGGGAGTTTACGATTAGAAAGCAACTGGGGATTTTAGGTTTGGGGGCAGGAAGAGGGTTTTACATTTAGGGAGTGCAATGGGAATTTTAGGTTAGGGAATGGTCAGGGATTTTAGGTTTAAGGAAAGAAGTAGAGTTTTTGTTTAGGGAGCAATTGGGGACTTTCCGGTTATGGAGGGAAGTGCTATGGTTACTATTAGGGCCCAGATGAGAGTTTTAATGTTAATGTTATGGTTATGCTAAGGCTATGTGGGTTGGTTGATAGGATGGCTAGGGAAATCACTATGATCAGGCTAGATGGATTTAGGGCACATATCAATTACAGCAACTAAAAGTGAGCAAGTATGTCATGGTCTATTAGCAGGTGAACACTTGTAGTAGGATCCTGCTTAGGATAAGCATCTTCAGAATAAGGGACTAATATTTAATGTTTTATACTTATAATAGCATGCAGTACAGTTTCTTTCTGTACAACACCTCTGTTTCTACATATTCTGTTTAGACAGTCATATTACATGGCTACATAGATGTGTCATCTTGTTATTTAATGATATATCAGTTGTCTTCACTAATTTTATTTACATCTATTTTTCATGCATTTACAAAATTACTGAAGCATTTTCCCCAAGACTGCAGTGAAATTAAGATACTCTCTGCTCCAAGTCAAATATAACCCTCCCATATACACACAATTTAAAGTGAGTTTGCACTCAATGCAAAACAGAATTCAGAAAACAGAACTCTGTTTAGCTATTGTTGCTAGCTCACAGTTTACAAGGCAGCATTCTCATATGATTTATCATAATTAATTGTTAACAAAAAAGACAGAATTTTATTGGGATTTACAGACCGTGTGAGTACCTGCTTAGAGCTGTCAAAGCTTCTTTTTTTCTGGTGAACATCTGGTCAGGATATTTGGTATTTCCTTCTTGTTGATGTATGATCCAGACTTCAGAAAGAGTTACCATCCACCTTTTGTTGGGTTTGGGCTGAAGTGTGCCAGTAGAACTCTATGCTTGTTTGTGTGTGCTTTTTACTTTATGGGTAATAGGCCTTCTCTCCTAAAACTCTTGTAGGCATTACTTTGAGTTAATGAGTGCTGCCATTTGAGGCTATAATAATAATGGTTTGTCAGTTTTCACTGTTTTAAAACAGCAACACAATTGACAGTAGTAATATATCTATGTTCAATCCTACTCTTCCAAAAAACTCCAGTACTTTGTTGAGAATGAGATGGTCAGAATAGTTCCATTAATATCGCACTAAATACTTCCCTGGCCATTGTATAACTAGCTTTATGTACATTGTGTTACAGACAACAATGTTGGAAGAGTCAGTATTATCTCTTCATAGGAATCTATGGGATTTGCATGCAGCAATACACACACACACACACACACACACACACACACACACACACACACACACACACACACACACACACACACACACACACACCTGGCAGATCATTTGTTTATTTAAAATAAATACATTATCAGCTTGCAATAATAAAACTGTTTACTATAGCTTAGATAACAGGAACTGCAGACACAAAACAGTCAGTCAGATTTTTGCTTCAGGCTTTGGCCAAAATCCAGTTAGATGAACTGTAGGTAACCAGTAAGCAAATAGTACAGCTTTAGTGTATTATATAGGCATAATTAGATATTTACTTGGAGAATTATAAAACATTTCATAGCATTTTCACACTGCATTTTGTTAGTGTGTAACTTCACACTGCCAAATACCTCTGTGTTAATAATCATTTTTATTTATGATGTCAAGAATTTCACCTCAATTGCAAACTTGGAGAGATGAATGCCTCGACATCCATTTCAATAATACACAATAAATGGCTACGGTAATACTCTGCAATACATGAAGAATTGTAGCTGTGTCCTAAAAAAGGTACAGGTTGGGTGGAAGTTCAGGGTCTGTCACAGCTTTTAAAGCTATTAGTTTAAGTTTGCTTTTCATTGTGTTTTTTGTGATAATGTGAGGCATGTTATAGAAAGGTCTGTCAGCTGCACACTGATACATTCTCATGGTAACTGCCGTCTACGTGGCATTGTGAGGCTAGCTTCCTTTTATTGCAGCAAGGGTCTTACATGAGACCCTGGTTGTAACAAGCTTATCACAGAATGGTTCCTTGTTATAACAGAATTATGTTTATCTTGTTTTTGGGGCTTAATTAGAGCACTCCGCGCATTACATAGAGGCAGCTGGATAAAGCACCAGAGCAAGGTTATGGTTTTTGAATGATTTGAAAGAAATCAATCCGCTTATGTCACAACATATTTAACTTGGCATCTTAGTGGCAAAACATGTCTGCAGCTAGTGAACTCTGGCTTGTTGTCTTTTTTTAACCCCTTTATTCAAGTATCACTTATGACATAGGCAAACGTATGTTTATATAAAAGTAATCAAGCCATATTAACAAGTTCAGTTACAAACATTATGCATCACATACATTGTTCTATATAATATAATCAATCCAACAAGACATAAATTGTTCAGTTCTTGCCTTCTCTTAAATTTCATTCCTTCTTCAAAACATTTTTCTGCTTGCATTGTTCCCACAGTTTCCATTTTTCCTATGTAATTTACTCATACCATTTTCTAAAGATACCACATCCTGTTCTTATATCAATGTTACAAGATTCCCTATTTCAGGTATGGTTGGTTTAGACTTTAATTTCCATTTTCTAGTAACTGCTTTTTTGGCAGCCACCAGAATTAAACTTAACAAGGCTTTATTATGTCTAGGCAATTCAAATTCTGTATCCAGGCTCAAAAAATAATTTTCTTAGTTACACTCATTTGCTCACCCAGTATTCCTGATAAAGTACTCTGTAGGGAATTCTTAAATTCTTTCAACTCATTACACTTTGAGAATATATGCTCCCAGGTACCTTGTTCTTCTCCATTACACCAGCAACATTTGCCATCTACCTGAAGTAAACTTTTTGGAGTCTGCTTGGTGGTATAAAATACGTATGAAAAGACTCCCAGGCAAAAATCCTAAATCTTTTAGATTTTGTTGCATATTTGAGAGCTGTACGTATGTTGTCCAATTGTTCCTTTCTGAATTACTTGTGCAATCTCTCTCTTCTCAATCTTTTCTGACCTCTGATTGACTCCTACAGTTATTGTGCAATATTTTATATGCCCTATTAATTATCCTTTTTTTAACAGCAGCTTCTGTTATAGATTCAGCTGAAAACTCAACCCATGCAGGTCTTTCATTCAGGTTTCCCCTTTCCCTTTTCTGTGCCTATACTCTGATTTCCATCCATACAGAAGGCAATCTCTGGCCTGCAGTCCAAATGCCTTCTTGGTCTCTTCCCATTCTATTACCTTTCCCTCTCTAATTATTTGTTCCTAATACCTTGGTTTCTTTGCTAGCTTCAGCCAGTAAATTCCATCCCCCTCTTGCCTATTCTCAATACCTCTAATTGCAGCCATCCCTATAGGCAGAATCTCCTCTCTCCTCTCTCCTTTCTAATGTTGGCTTATATCATTTAATGCTTTTTTTGTACTTTAGGAATGTGATATTCTGTATGACTGTTTGCTTAAGAATCTGCATCTAAAATCTCGCTATTTCTTAATTTCTTTAACCTCCCCCAACTTCATCATTATCATCCTTTTCCACTTTGAATTGTAGCTTTCTGCTTGTGTTATATATAAGACCCTCAGCTGTGTAGCTCTAAAATACCACTTTAAATGAGGTTATCCTAAACCTCCTTGTTCTATTGGAAGGATCAACTTATTGCACTTGACTCTTGCCATCTTTCCCTCTCAGATAAAATCCTTCAACTAATTATAAATTACTCTCCGCAACTTTTCCTCTAATTGATAAAATATGCTAACGTGTGTATAAAACTAAAGGGACTAAAAACATTTTTACTGCTTATATCTTGCTATACATATCCAAAGGCAAGAACTTCCATTTTCTGAGTTTTTATATTATCTTTTGTTTAGTCTCTTCCCACATATCCTTAGCTGCCAAAACAGTGTCCTTTTAACCCATCCTCCTAAATACTTCATTTTATCATGCCATCATAAATATGGGTATTGCTGAACCAGTTCATCAGTGGCTACATAGTTTACAGCTATAGCCTTTGTTTTATCTTTGTTAATTTTATATCCTGAAAAAACCTGGAACTATTTCAGAATGTTCCACAACACTGAGGTGTCCTTTTCTGGTTTTATCAGGTACAAAATAATATCATCTGAAAATAAAGCCAACTTTTCTTGAATACCATATAATTTATATGCTTGAATTTCTGAGTCTCATTTATTTAGTCAATACAATGCAAACAACAAAGGGGAAAGAGGACACCCCTGCCTGGTTCCTCTGTTCAGACACAACTAATCAGAGAGAAGCCTTCCTACTTTGACTTTTTGTTTTGCCTTCAGTCCCCCATATATCCTCCTAATTAACCTTATTATTGTATCAGGAAATAAAAATGCTTCCATTGTCCTACTCATAAAATCTCACCTTAGTCTGCTGAATGCTTTCTCTGCATCAAGACCCACCAACAGCAGCAGTATTTCCTTACATTCTGCTTCCCTCTGGATTGACATTGTTCTATTAATATTGCCAAATGTTTGTCTCCCCTCCACAAAACCACATTGAGCCAGATCTATCAATTTTGACAATGCCGTTACCATTCTTTTAGCTGTTATAGACATAAGCAGTTTGTAATCAAGTTTTAAAACTGAAATGGGTCTGTATGAAGCTGGATCTGATTGGTCTTTACCATCTTTAGGTATTATTGCCACCACAGCTTTTTGCCAGGATTTTGATGCTTCCCCTTCTTTTAAAATACTGTTAAAACCTTTTAGATCTTTATCACTTTCTTCCCTCCTAGCTTCCAAACTTCCAAAGGAATACCATCTGTTCCTGGAGACTTTCCTGCAGATTAATTATACTTACTGTTTTTATATAATCTATTCATATTTTAACTGTTAATTGTTAAGCCTGATATATCTTTAACCTTGGCATATTTAAGTCTTCTGTAAATATTTCCATTTGTGCTTTTTCTTGATTTTCTCCCCTTCTCTGCTTTTACAAATTTTCATAAAATTTGTAAAATATCTCTAATACCTCTACAGGTTCTCTGATTATTTTTATTGTTATAGACTCCATAAGTTTAGCAATACTTTCTACTTTCAGTCGCCTAAGTCATTGTGCTAAAAGTTTTTGGACTGTGGAGTTATTATTAGAAAATAGTTGCATAGCAGCAATCTTTCTAAGCTCATGCATATTATCCAGTTACTCCCTTATTCTCTGTTTAGCACGCTACAGTTGTGCCTCTTCTTATTCTGTGAAAGTCCCCTTATTCTTTAATACTTTAACCTTTGTCAGCCCTTTGAAATAATTATTGTTACTTCCTAACCATATCTCATTTTTTTCTTTTATTTCTATCCTATTTTTAAACTCCACCTTCATTTCAGCCCACTCACTAGATATAACTTCTGGAGTACTTTCTTATCTTTCCTAATAACTCCTGAATAGTTTCCTCAACCCATCCTTCAACTCCTCTAACAAGTAGGTGGAGAAGCACCATTGTCTTATATTTACTTCATTACCCTGCAGTTTTACTTTAGTAATTATTGTTGCATGATCTGAAATAGTGGTTGGATGTGTGTCAAAGTTCTCAATTAAATGTACATGTTTCTGTGAAATATAATTTCTGTCTAGTCTAGCCCAGTTATTGTACCTTGGGTAATAATATGTAAATTCTCTCCAAGTTCCCACACTGAATTCATGTCTTCCATACCAGATATTTTCAGAAATTTCTTCAGAAATCTACCCTCTTTTGTTATATTTTCCCTTCTATCTTTTTATCCTATGCTCCCATGATTGGAGCTCCGCTAGCAATTAATATAATACTTATATTTTCCTTTGTCAAGATATTCCATTAAATATCCATCCTGAAATCCTTTCTTTATCATATTTCCCTGCTTGGTTTATTTATTTATTTATTACAGTTTGATGACCAGGATAGTCCACTGGGCCTGGAAGAGTCCGTTTTCAGTGGAGGCCCGGGGAGAAAAAGCTCCACAGGATAGAGACAATTTTACAATAGTTATATAAAAGTAAATAAAGTAGTAGAACAGTGAAAAATACAGAGATAATAAACAATTTGTTAAAAAAAGACATACCATTTCTAATCATAGGTAATGATTTACAAAAGTGAGATTCATGTAGTCTAAACATATTAAAAGTACAGGCATTTCAGGTGAAAAATACATGCAAGTAAAACATTTATATACAGATAAAAAACAAGCTTTTTTTGGAAGTTAGAAATATGAGGAGAGGACAGAGAGAAGAAGGTGAGGTGGGAGAGGTAAAAGGTGGTATATAGTGGAGAAAGGGAGTGGGTTGGGGGAAGCTTATGAGGTATATGGTAGGAGAGGAAGTAGAAGCAAAGGGTAAGAGAGCACAGTGATAGAAGGTTGAGGTATATAGTGCATGCAAGATGGTGTTAAAGAGTTTATGTGTTTCTTTCCAAATTGTCTCCCGTAGCATTGCTATTTTAACTCTGCATTTCTTAATATAATTAAATTTTATTTTTTTGCTTGTACATGTTTGTACATGTGATACCATTCCTATGCCAAGATAGCATAGAAAACATAACCATTATGATAAGAAGTCATTATTCCCACCTATTATATATGACAGCCTCTTTAAATATCTATTTCTAGCTTTTGTGAAAGATGCATCACTAATGTTTGGCAGGTTAATCATTATACATTTTTTTTCTTGTCATCAACACTGGAACCTATGTCACATTTTATAAAACATTTTGTTTTAATGAAAATTCTTGAACAAAAAAAAACACCTCCCAGAACACCTCCCATAACCTGTTAACTTAATTTAAACTCATAAAACTATGTACATCTTCAAATAATGAAGCTTAATCCTCCTAATATTGCAGCTGCATACATAGGTCTTAACTGGCCTAAAATTGAGGTTATCCATGCTAAGACACATGTAATTGCTTATAATTCAACTCACAATAATTGGTGTCTGTTTTTTTACCATTATTCCTCTCCCAGATGTGAAAAGCAACATGCATGCTTTCAGAAAACCTTAACTTTTAGCCTTGAAGAAACCAGTGTTCTGGCCTTTTATTGCTCTATTATCAGCTTGTCTCCATGGAAACAAAAGAAAAAAAAATGTAGTCCTCAGCTGCAGGCTTCTACAGACAAGCGGAAACATTTATTCCTAATGAAAAACTTTTCATTATATTCAGTATTCTCTTATTTACTTGTTTCTTCTTAAAGCGTGATATTAGATTAAGCCAAGGGTCTTAATCCAGTCATAACTATAAGAGAAATCATATCAGCTGCACATATATTATGATCTGTATACATTTGCACCCCATCCCCCCGCCACAACCCAAGATTACAGCCTATTAACTTAAGCATGATTTTATCTAGCCTTTTTCCCTTTTTGCATTGTTTGCATTCTTACTACTAAAAAAGAAGAAAGCAGGAAAGAGAAAAAAGCATAAAACATCTGTTTTTCTTCAGTATGTTTATATTTTTATTGCATACAAGAAAACTAAAAATGCTTTATTGTAAAACATGCAGTTTATATCATGAAACATTTCATAGATATATTGTTAAGAACAGAAAGTGTTTTACTTATAGATACATGTTTCCTTCCTGTTCCCCTCCCCTCTGTGTCCTTCCAAACATTAATGACATAAAGTGAAGAAAATATCATTCAGTTCCCCACAAGTTTAACAAATTCAACAAAAGTCCACTCTTTCCAATTCTTCTTATATAGCTGTATTTCACACGTGATTGATGCTATGCAGTCTTGCATTTATTCACTAAGTTGTTGCTATCTTCTTCCTGTTCATCTCCGTCTCCATACTCTAGTTCAATTCCAAGGTACTCCCAATTCTTTTAGCCAACTCTTGTGCTTTTCTTTTCCTTTAAAACAGTGGAAAAGGTTTCACTGACAAAGTCTCTCTATGTACTCTATTATCAGAAAAAAGTAAGAATCAGAGTCCCCTTTTGTTTGATGTCTCCGTTTTTTGTTGGCTACACTTTTGTATTTCCTCCTTAACATGATCTGCTTCGCAAAATATATTTGATTCTCTAGACAAAAATATTCTGAAGACATCCGGCTATAGCAGCTTGAATCTCACACCTACCTCTCAACATTCGCGATTGCTGGAATACATATGTTTCTCTTCTGCCTGGTATACACTGAATAATTATTTTTATGATATACTCTACTGTCTTCAGTTTTTAATACTTTGCCCTTTTGCCACAGTTTTGTCAGGAGCAACTCTTACTGCTGGTAGGTTTCCATCTTTACTAATACAGGCCTTGGCTGTTTACTTGTGGGCAAATTTGGAGCATACACACTATGTGCCAGTTCAATTAACAGTTCCTGCTGTGGAATACCAGTTCAGTTGCTTATTTCTGCCTTCATAAAATAAATAATCTGTTCCTTCTAGTTTCTCTGTTACAGCAGAAAATCTCAGATTTTCCTTAAATGCTCTGTCCTCTAATTCTACTATTTTTGAAACATCTCTTCTTGAGCAGTCTCATACTTAGCCAGCCTTTTATTTCTACCTCTGATTTTTGTAGTTTTATCACCTCATCTGAATATCTGTTTAAAGCTTCATTTCTTCCATTTTTTCCAGCCTTTTCTTATTTGAGTTGATATACGCTGTCAGTGTTTCATTTGTTTTAATCAGCTCTGTTCATGTTTTACTTTTTTTTTTCATTTAGATTACTGGAAGCTATGCTTAAACCAAAGCTTGAGCTTGAATTGTTTTTTGCTGAACAGCTGCAGAATTCTTCCCACTCAGTGTTTTCTCTCTACCTTTTCTGGTTGGTTTTCTTTCAGGATCTCTTAGTTTCTTCTTTGCTGGCATCTATACAGTGTACCTACTAGCCAGTAACTGAATTTACTAAATGTGACAGAGATCCTGGCCCATGATTTTCAGTTTCTTTTGTCACACTGGGAGATTAGGCATTAAGTTGTTGATCAGAGCAAAGCCATCTTGGAACATATCTGGCTTGTTGTGTTGAGAGTAATACTAAATAGATATGTGTGTGATTTTGAATTCATAACAGTATGAGGACATTTTAGGGATAATTTGCATACATCCTGGGATTCCTTGATAAGGGAAGTCTCAACACATTCTTTTCTAGGATGTTTCTGGTTGAATCTTATTTGTATCCACAATTGGACTTCTGCTGTTTTGTTTATATCTTATTTGGTACCTACACATGAAGTAAATTCATTGAAAATGTCTTTATACAAGTCGAATGTTTCAGAAACCAGCCAGATGTTTCCATTTATGCAGTGGCCACAACAGAAATATATTTATAAACAGATTACTTAAATGTAAGAAGGAGTTTGCTGGAGTAGTGTGAGACAAAGCTGTTGAAATATTGGGGTGCATAGGAAATGGAAATTCCAGTAGAAATCAAAACCCCTTCTGGAGTACTGGGTGCAGTTCTGGAGATATCATCATTCTAAAGACATAAACAGCAAAAGAGTTAAAAAGAACAATGCAGATACCGCAAGCAACAAAATCAGATATCCATAGTGAACTAATAGATATGCAGACACTGTACTGGTTGCATGGTAAAAAAGTAAAGTTGTATACTTTCAGGTCTTAGTCCTTTTTCAAGACTGATTACAATAATAATGCAGATAATTAAACATAAATGCCATATATTTTTTTATTTTAAGCAAAAGAAAAAGGAAATGTAAGTACCAGAGAAAACGCACACATGCAGGAAAATAATGTCTTCTGTAGTCAAAGGCACAGCCTTTGATTTCTCACACCTCAATGTATCTGCTGTATTATTCTGAATAAGTCACTAATAATGGACATTTGTGTTCCATGGACTTGCCTAATAAATGTATACATAAATAATTGCCGTGCAAACATCACACAAACAGTGATCAGAAGTCAGGAGTGAACCTCAGGCTCTGAAGTAGTGAGGCAAAAACCTTACAATGCAGCCACTGTGCTGCCCTCCAATTAAACCTTTAAAACTCCTGTAATAAATCAATTGAAACTCATGTAAACATACATCCAAGCAACAAACATAATCACATTTCCAGAAAAGGTGTAAGTTGAAACATATTGTTGAAGCATGAGAGACTCTGAAAGTCCAAGGACAGTAGTTGTGATCCGTGGTACATAAGAATCTTCAGTGCAAATAAGGGGAATATATACTAATCACTGTGGTTACCTGAAATGTTACTCTGAAGTGGAGAGCTCAATGCTATTAGTATATGGAAATAACAAAGGGTATGAGAGGCTGACACCTCTCCATACTGGTTGTACAGGGGGTGAAGCCCCTTTAATACAGTGTCACAGTGAGCTTTGGAATTCAGTGCTCTTTTGCAAGGATAAATGATATAATTTTCAAAGCATCAGGGATCACAGTATATAGTCTAGCTGAATTACATTACATTTAAATGGCATTAACAAAACACAGCCCCCTAGTCATAAAGGTATCCTGACAACTAAACTTTAGCCATTGTTAGTATCAAAATGAATGAAGTTTAGCAGAATCAGAACTAGTAAGTTTGCCTGTCACATCAGCGCAATGATAGTCCAAAACTACCCAAGCCAATTACTGCTTTGCAATACCACCCTATCTCAATACTTCCAGCTTTAGGTAAAATGCTAGAAAATATTATCTACACCCAAATTACTGCCTATTTACACCAATACCAGCCTTTGATCTAACTGAACATAACTTACTATTTGACAAATTAACTGAAATAGGCATTAGTGGTGATACAAAATCTTGCTTTGCAGACTTCCTCACCAGTGGATTCTTCAAGATGGAAGTAGGCACCACCACCACCTCTGAAATCGCTCTTCTTATGAAAGGACCCCCCCCGGGTTCCACTTTAGCCCTTCTGTTATTTTCCATATTTATTAACAAACAACCATCTGATAATCATCAGATACCTCTAATTCTTTATGCAGATGACATGGTCATCTACAGGTCAAACAAATCCCACTCTGTTATACAAACTCAACTCCAAGATGCCCTCCGAACCCTAAACCAGTGGCTTATAGGCCAGAAGCTTATACTCAATCATTCAAAAATAAAAGCAATGCTATTTGGAACTAACTACAAAATAGCCGAAGCACCAAGCTACCTTAATATTAAAGAATTTAACTATACCACCACAGAAACTGCCACATCATTCAAATACCTTGGCATTTGGCTAGACCAATTTCTTAATTTTCAACTACACATTCAAAACCCATGTAAAGAGATCAACACACTACTGTTGTGGGTGAACAAGCTGTCACCTCTTCTGTCCAGGCCAGACAAAGCTGCCATAGGGAAGCAAATACTCTTATCTCAGCTTAAATATTGAGTACTCATTATAGCTGTAGCCTCAAAGAAAAATGCTATCCAATGAAATCTGCCAGTTCATTACAAACTTCCCCAATAATGAACATCACTGCCTAACTCTCCCCCTGTACATTTGAGAGCCATCCTCCTATTAGGATCACTAATTCACAAAGCCCTTTCTCCTGAGACATTGTCTCATCTCACTCAAATTTTTCATCAAAACCCCCACATATAATCTCAGGGGTATCTCTCAGTCTCACCCTACCCTACTAATTCCAAAAAGTAAACTTTATTGCACTGATCATGCATTCTCCATACTACCTGTTGCCCCTTGGATTCCGGATACTGGCTAAGGCTCTTGCCACCCCATATAGTGCCTTTTTTAGGCAAGATTCATATGACAAATTCACCACTGTAACAGGAACAGTAAAGAGAAAACTGAGCGTAATGCTACTCAATGCTAGAAGTCTGGACCAGAACACCAAAGGCGGAGGTGTGTCCATATTCATTAAGGATGCCCACACCTCCAGGCTAGTTGCGCAGCATAATGCATCCGAGGTTATCCAATTGCAACTAACTCTGGGCAAAACTGCAATCCAAATTGTAGCTTGCTACTGATCCCCCACAATGCTCCAGGATTCCCACTCCTCTTTTCTTGATATACTGGAAAATATTAGGGTTCAACCAAACACCCTAATAATGGGCGTTTTCAACTACCCCACCATTAACTAGGAAAACTACTCATGTGCCAACTCCTTCACTCAATGCTTTCTGGAATTCATAAATTCCAATGCCCTGGATCAACTTATCCACACCCCCACCAGGGGCAACAATATCCTAGACCTAGTCATTACCAGCGTGAGTGACTGGTGTTCCACACCTGAAGTTAACTCCTCGTTGGTCAGATCCAACCATAAGCTAATCACCCTAGATATCTGCATCCTGTCCCCACCCACCATTAAGGAAACCATGGTAAAACATTTCTCCAAGGCCAACTTCATGCTTCTTAAGGCAGAAGTGGCAAACTTCATGACACCCATGCAGATGGATAATACAGTCATGACTGTTGAATCCTACACAAATGCACTCTATAAGCACTTACACGAGTGCATGGATCCTGCTATCCCAAACAGAACCAAGACACTATCCTCCAAAAAAAGGAAGCCAATCTGGTGGTCCCCTGCCATAAACAAACTTTACAACAAAAGGAAGAAACTGTTGCAAAAGAAAGTAAAATCCCATGAGTGGAAGAGCTCCATGGTCAGCCTCAGTAAGAAGAAGAGATCCCTTACAAGATCCTCCAAAGCTAGCTACATAAACAAAATTGCCACTGATTCTAAGGGCAACCACAAAGCATTCTATAGCTATGTCAAGAATCTCAATGGCAACACTCAGATCTGCTCTGAGTTACAGCACAACGGCATGAAAATTACAGAACCAACTGATATTGTTAACATCCTGGCAGATAGGTTCAGTGCTAACTTTAACCCTCTCTCACCCCTAAAGGGCCCATATCTATACAGGAAAAATGCAGAGTCCCTGTAATCACATCTATACAGGTAAAAGCTGCACTTTCTAAAACCAAAAACACATCATCCATGGGACCAGACAACATCCCAGGCTGCGTTTTACATGAACTTCAGAACGAACTGGCTCCCCACCTAAGCACCATGTTCAATCATAGTCTCACATCAGGCTTTGTGCCCACTGAATGGTGCACAGCAATAGTTATCCCACTCCACAAAGGGGGAGCCACCACTAATCCTGGGAACTATCACCCTATTAGCCTGACGAGCATGGTCTGCAAGGCCATGGAACATATCATCATGGAACTCATAAACAAAGATGTTGGTAACCTCCGAACTCTGGACCTCACCCAGTTTGGGTTTGTGAAAGGCAGATCATGCCTTCTGAACCTGATCGACTTTTTTGAGGCAGTCACCAATCCATAGACGAGGGTAAAGCGGTTCACACAGCCTATCTTGACCTCGCCAAGGCTTTCAACACCATCCCCCATTCTGGAATTATAGCTAAACTCACTAAACTAGGTATAAATCCCTACATCACAAGATGGGTTGCCAACTGGCTCACTGACAGAACCCGCACTGTAAAAGTTTCAGACTCCAAATCTGACTTCAAACCAGTGACAAGTGGAGTACCACAAAGTTCAGTCCTGGAACGTCTCCTGTTTGGTATCTACTTCTCTGAAATACAGGCTAACACAGAGGGTCTCTGGCTAACGAAGTTCACAGATGACTGCAAACTAGGAGCCATAGTCGAGTCCCCAAATGATGTGGGCAGCCTACAGAAGGGCCTCACTGAGACAGATGCCTGGTGTTAGAGGCATGGCCTCAAGCTCAATGCCAAAAAGTGCATTGTCATCCCCTTTGGTAAAAACTCTGTACCAATGAACTACCACATAAACGGCAGTCTACTTAACTCCGAATGTGTGATAAGAGACTTTGGGACCCAGGTGGATGGTAGTCTCTCCTTTGATAATCACATTGCCACAGTAGTCAGTAAATCCTTCTATATGGTACACCTCATCACAAAAGGGTTCTCATCCAGGAAAAAAGAGGTCATTGTTCCCCTCTACTCGACACTCATTAAACCCTTTATAGAGTACAATGCCCCTTTTGAAATGTACTTCACAAGACATCTGCAGCAGCTGGAAAGGCCACAGAAGTACCTCACAAAGAGGATTACTGGCCTCAAACAGATGCCCTACACTGACCGTCTCAAAAAACTCCAGCTTTACTCAGTAGCATATCGTCTACTCCGAGGAGATCTCTGCCTAACATATAAAGCTATGTCAAACACAAAGCTGTTGGACATGCTCCACGTAAAGAAATCCCAATCCCTCCAAGCCACATGCTCTAGGGACATTAACATTTTTGCCACAATAAACAGGACATGCTGGAGGGATAGATTCCTGTCCCAGAGACTTCTGATACTCTGGAACAAGCCACCCATCTATGTCAAGCAAAGTTCCTCATTAGCACTCTTCAAGAAAAATCTTGATGAGTGGATGGGAAATAGGAAATACACCCCGGGGATCACTTCTGTGTCTCTGCTCGACAGTGGCACAGGAAATTAACTTTCTTGGGTGGCGTAAGCCAGGGAACCTTTTTGGCTAGGCTTACTTAGGCCCTTGGACTGATAGCCTAGTACCTACCTATGAACCTATGAACTTAAACTGTGGGATGCCATTCCTCTTTTGGTCTGAGACATCCAAAACTTGGACTTCAGACAACTCATGGAACATCTTTTCACTGAAGCAAAGTGCAGCTGCACTCACTCAGGTTAAGTTATGTGAGCCATGCCACTTACTCATACACTCCTTTATCTCTATGTCATCCTTCCTTATCTCATCGTGTCATCCCCTTACTTACTGGCTTTCATTCATTCTTCTTTCCTTTTCTGTTTTCATCTCTCTCACACTTTTTCTCCTTTCTAATTTTTACCCCTCTGTATACCACTTTCACCTTTTCTCTGTCTTCTCCCCTTGATATCCTTTCTTGCAACTATTCTCATTTGCCTCTTCCAATGTCCTCATACCTCTCTATGTAATGATATGCTGCTATCTCTCTAGCATAAGCCATCTCTAGTCATTATGATTACATCTTATCCATAAAGCTCTGCTAAGCATAATTCCAGTTGTCCATCCATGTTTTGACATTGTAAACCACTTCCTGAAGTGAATGTTGTAACGTATTCTTGTATATGTAAATATGTGTATATATTTGATTTTAGCATATCCTTGTATCTGTAAATATGTTATTTGTTCATTTCTTATGTGATCCCATTCACCTGGGCTGTGCATGCAAATGGTGCCATGAGATCAATGCACTACCCCAGTAAAGAAATATAAATAAATAAAATAAAATGTAATTAAAACATTAGAGGCATGTGAAGAAATGGAAATCTTAGAATGTGGAAAGTTGCACACATATAAAGAGCTTTATTTGTACAGTAATTTGTGTTGGATTCACAAATCTTTAATTCAATAACTATGTACATCCACAAATGGACTTATGTTTACAATGTTAGATGTGTCACTTCCTTTCTAAGAACGTAAGTCAAAGAATGGCACACAGTACCATAACCGAATAATTGCAGAAAATAAGAGAACTTAATATAGATGATTGATTCACTCATATGACACACTAACATATGCCTTTTTGTAGAGGAGCCTCACCCCACATTGTATAGGCCACACTTCACATTTCCAACAACTAAATACACTAACTCTGAGGTCACATTATCTCAGGATAAAGAAAATATGAGGGTTTTCCTGGAAAAACAAGAATTCCCTCTGACTCCGAGATAGTGTAACCTCAAATGTAGTATATTTATTTCACGGGGGGGTGGGACTAGAGCTCTTTACAATGGATAGTACACAAGGAATGGCAAAAAGAAAGTTTTAACATTATACTATGGATTATCATTTTAGGGTCAGTTTTTGGAATACACCATCTAGCTTTGGAGTTTACTGTCTGACCTTTATGTTGTGAGACTTCTTCATCACTCACAGTTTTACATTCACACTTCCCATACTCAGCGTCATGATAGTTGAGTATTACTGCCTTTCTCTTCTGGTCTCTGATGAAAAGAACTCTAGGACCAAAAGTCTCTGGTTAAATTCTCTCTTTTTCCATCCTTTACACCTTGCTAGTAGCTTTCAACTGGACTCCTTTGAACAGCCTGATGTCCCTCTTGTGTGACCACCAGAACTGTAGGCAGTACTTAAGACATGCCCTGACCAGGGCACTACAGAGTGAGAGTATTACCTTCTTCCTGTGGAAGTCTATCCCAATGATGCTACATCTCAAGCATTATTTTATTGCTACAACTGCTCTGTCACCTGGTGTTCAAGTTCCATTTGATCAACACCCACAAGTCCCTTTCCTACTCTGTTGCCATCAGTGTTTTTCCCTAGCTAATGATAGTTTACAACAAATGCATTATGGCCTAAACAGAGTACTTAACATTTTTTTTTTTTTTTTGCAAATAGTCTCAAGTGCCATCTTTCTGCCCACTTGGACTGCTTTTTCAAGTCATTCATTAGACTCTTTCCTCCAGCTTCCGGTGCTGCATCTATCTGTGTACCATACTTGGATGACTCCCTCCATTCTGTTCTGCTGCACATATCATTGTGCCATCAGTAAATAAGTTGCTCCTGTTCCGTATTTCCTTCAGAAATGTCTGAAAGAACATGCACTTAAGTGTACTAGATCCATGAAAGACTGCATGCATTAATCTACCCATTAGTCACTTCCCTTATTCCCGATATCATCAATCCCACCATAGCATTCTGAATCCTACCCTTCAGCTTTGCAGTAGACCAGTCCCCCTGTTCTGATCCTGCCCCAGACCCTCCAGTTTCCCTAGCAGACACCTATGAGGCAATGACTGAAAAGGTTGGTAAAGTGCATTGAGTCACCTACTTATTCTCTCTGTGAAGTTATTCTGTAACCCAGATATAAAACTGTACACAGATTGGCTTGTGAGCTCTTTTGGCCATGAACCAACATTAGTTCTTATCTTGGAGTCTGTTGTCCTCTACAGTTTCCTATGTTGTTATTAGACATGGAGTAAACAAAACCATTGAGAAGCCAAGACCAATTTCCCAATTGTCTTAGTCGCACAGTAGGCAAATGGAGGCTGAAATAGTCGAACCTTGGACAATAGCAAGCAGCAACAAATGAGGATGAAGGAATCAAACCCTGGACTATAGCAAGCAGCAACAAATGAGGATGAAGGAATCAAACCCTGGACTATAGCAAGCAGCAACAAATGAGGATGAAGGAATCAAACCCTGGACTATAGCAAGCAGCAACAAATGAGGATGAAGGAATCAAACCCTGGACTATAGCAAGCAGCAACAAATGAGGATGAAGGAATCAAACCCTGGACTATAGCAAGCAGCAACAAATGAGGATGAAGGAATCAAACCCTGGACTATAGCAAGCAGCAACAAATGAGGATGAAGGAATCAAACCCTGGACTATAGCAAGCAGCAACAAATGAGGATGAAGGAATCAAACCCTGGACTATAGCAAGCAGCAACAAATGAGGATGAAGGAATCAAACCCTGGACTATAGCAAGCAGCAACAAATGAAGGCTAAAGGAATCAAACCTTGCACTACAGAAAGCAGCTTATTAAAAGCTGGTAGCCTCAGTTCTCTGTGCTGTCTGTCAGAACATGAAAACAATCAGCTTCTTTCAATATAATCTGAGACTGTTTACGTCACTGATAGTGGTGTTACATTTTTTCTTATTATTTTTAATACAAAATTAGCTGCGTTGCATAGCCCTAGGGATGCCACAATTTACGGAAATTCTCAGTGATCTGTGGTATCATGCTTTTTATACATCTTGCAGTGAAATCACATTTCTTAGCAAATATAAAAATACAAAAGCTGTTTTATGCATAATGTAGTTTGACAATCCTCAGTGATAGGCGTGGATATAAACATTTTAAGCTTCATTGTTGTGGTTTATGTGGCATGAGGCTCCTGTAGCAGAATATAGAATCCATTTAAGCATGACCATGCTTATCATTTTATGTGCAGCCCAGGCATCTTGTTTTGAAGTGAAGGAGCACAGTAAGTACCAAGTAGAAGCAATGTTTATCTGCAGATAGAATGAATCTAATCTAATACATGCTGCTTATATCAGCCTTTCAATGCACAGAGTATTAACTGCATACAGATAGTGATGAAGGTAAGTGCATTATGTGGTTTTCATGAGTAATCATCTCAAAATCACCTGTATGGACTGAGGAGTGTAACCTAAACTTATAATGATGGAGTATTTGAAGCATAGACACCTTAAAGCCATATGAATAGAGACATTTAAAGCACAATATTAGGTTTAAAGGTTGAATAACTTGTGAGTTGTTGACACTGTAAATGAGAAGAGCACATGACAAAACTCTTACAAAACTCTGGGCACGCTGTCAGTGCCAGTCCTGAGCCTCAGCTGCTTAATACGTATCAAACTAATAGTCCCATTGGTATGATGTTTACCGCATATGAAGCCTTTGTCCCATTGGTATGACATTTACTGCATATGAAGCCTTTGTCCCATCTGTATGACATTTACTGCATATGAAGCCTTTTGTCCCATCTGTATGACATTTACTGCATATGAAGCCTTTGTCCCATTGGTATGATGTTTACCGCATATGACGCCTTTGTCCCCATTGGTATGATGTTTACTGCATATGAAGCCTTTGTCCCATCGGTATGACATTTACTGCATATGAAGCCTTTGTCCCATTGGTATGATGTTTACCGCATATGAAGCCTTTGCCCCATCGGTATGACATTTACTGCATATGAAGCCTTTGTTTCATCATTATGACGTTTACTGCATATGAAGCCTTTATTGCATCAGTATGACGTTTACCGCATATGAAGCCTTTGCCCCATCGGTATGACTTTTACTGCATATGAAGCCTTTGCCCCATCGGTATGACATTTACTGCATATGAAGCCTTTGTCCCATCGGTATGTTGTTTACCGCATATGAAGCCTTTGTCCCATCTGTATGACATTTACTGCATATGAAGCCTTTGTTCCAGCAGTATGACGTTTACCACATATGAAGCCTTTATCGCATCAGTATGACGTTTACCGCATATGAAGCCTTTGTTTCATCATTATGACGTTTACTGCATATGAAGCCTTTATTGCATCAGTATGACGTTTACCGCATATGAAGCCTTTATCACATCAGTATGACATTTACTGCATATGAAGCCTTTGTCCCATTGGTATGATGTTTACCGCATATGAAGCCTTTGTCCCATTGGTATGATATTTACCGCATATGAAGCCTTTGACCCATCTGTATTATACTTACTATATATATGAGGCCTTTATTCCATCAGTATGACGTTTTCTGCATATGAAGCCATTGTCCTATCAGTATGATGTTTACCGGATATGAAGCCTTTGCCCATCTGTATGACATTTACTGCATATGAAGCCTTTGTCCCATCTGCATGACATTTACTGCATATGAAGCCTTTGTCCCATTGGTATGATGTTTACTGCATATGAAGCCTTTGTCCCATTGGTATGACATTGACTGCATATGAAGCCTTTGTCCCTAAAGAAATATAACAGCCTTCAAGTATTTGCAGTCCATGCACAGATAACTATGTGCATTTAATGTAGTAGAACATCTGTGTCTGTGAACATGTCTCCAATAACAGTTTTTATAAAAAGTAGAACATTAACTTTGGCATCTTGATTCATGATTTAGTATAATTACATGCTTGTGAATATGGGTGGTTGGTTGCTACTACTAGCATATTATTTGTATATATTTTCTTCCCTTTTAAAGTATCTTGTTAAAGCTGTTATTTTCTACTAGCCCACATTTCAGAGATGTGGTGCACAACTTAGATTTTCTTTTAAATGTTAGAAATGGACAACCACTAATTTTTGTATTAAAGTTATCTGTTGCTTCCTCTTCGGTTAATTAGAACCAGATAACCATGACATTTTATTTTAAGTTATGTGCTTCTTCCCCTTTAGTTAAAAGTTCTAGGTAGATGTAAAAAACATAAATGGCAATAATTTGCACAGGCTAATGTGTACAAAGATAAGCTGTCATAAATTCAACAGTCTTTGCGTTATCTGTATCAGTTTTAACTAAGCCTAGAATAAGTGACTGACTTTGTGTCTTTATTGAAAGTTTAAAATTGGTGATGTCCAAAGTGAGTAAATATTTCATGACTACCATATGAAAGTCAAGTGGTGTGGCTCAGACAGTTACATCTGGCTGTTGTGGGCTGTAGAACATCTAGATGTCCAGCTGTAAGGTGCATAGGTAGAGCAGGAAGCTGAAGTGAGTGTGTATACCTACCTCTTAACCTCTTAGCACAAGAAATTCAGACAAAGCCCAAATTAATGCAGGACAAAAAAGGAACAAAAATAGGGACAGATTTTAAATACTGCTCTTATATTACTAGAATAACAGGAATTGTGTTAGCAAGCATTTTTAAAGGATATGAAGTCTGAAACTCAGAATGTATGTTATTACTTAATGACTTCAATCCTCAGTGTTTTGCCAACGAAACATACATTTTATGTGGAACAGACCAAAAACAGGCAAAAGTATGGACATTCTGTGAAAATTTGGACAGTTGAGACATATGTGTGTATGTCAGAACATACAGTTAGGTAAGTACTTCACTTAGTGACTGGGTATTGAGGTACCGGAAAAACGAGGCCAATCATCTGTGACTAATGCCTGAAATAATTACATGCAGGATGCTTATTTTACCCCTTGGGGGCGCTGCAGCAAAAGGAGAACAAGGAGAAATTGGCTGTTTGGAAGTGTTACATTATTATTTTCTTTTTCTCCAACAGTGGGAGCTTAACATATTTGTGGGATAAAGACTAAGATTACTGATAGTGTGTTATCCGTCCACTGGAGTCTGATTGCTAGGAATCAGCCTCTATTTCTGATGACATTCCTCATTGTTTTCTGAAGCCTCTCTATCACCACAAGTCCCCCACCATTTCTAGTTCTCCCTGAGTAGTAGACACTGGATCCCAAGCCGAGGCTTTGCTGCACTGCTCTTCCATCTTGTGTCCTGGATACACAGGACATCCAGACTCCTCCTTACCTCCATGCCATCCACTAGCAAGCTACATACAGTCAGTGAACATGCATGTAGCAATTCAGTTTAACAAGGTGTGAACATTTTGGAATGGATGATTAATCAATGAATACATAGGATAGTACAATATAATACAGGAGGTGAGCAATTTGGATTCAGTTAAGGATGTAGCAGACCTCACTTTGTATTTGCAGTGAGACAGATAGTTGAGAAAAAGCTAGAGATGAGCAAAGTGTCCAAATGGGCATTCCTAGACTTGAAGAAAGCATATGACAAGGCCCTAAGAAAGGTGATTTGAGTAGCCTTGAGCAGGATCAAAGAACCAGAAGTACTGTAGGGTATATGCAGAGACCCACTGACATAAGCATGAACAGTGTTTGAACTCATAGAAAGGTTCCCAGTGGGAGTGGGTGGGCATCAGTGCTCAGGTCTGAGCTCACTGCTGTTGATACTGGTGATGGACTACATTAGCAAACATGTTGGAAGGGATGGATCAACAAACGTGCTGTATGCAGATGTTGTAGAAAATAGTAAAAATGTGTTTTATGATGATCATGATGTTTAATACATGCTGTTTTATGTATGTTTGTGCTTATTCACATATTTATTTCACATTGGTTAACAACTGAGTCTCTTGTTCGGTAACCCTTCTCTGCCATGATCGAGGCTACAAGATGCAAAGAGTAAGGATAACAGAAAGCAAAGCATGACTCATGAGTGATGTGCAGAGTGTCTTCTCACAGCAAGGCCTTTGTACACAAGTAAGGCTGTAACACTGCAATCTGTACTAATGTTAACACCATAAGCATTTCTGAGTTACTTGCAATGCAAAAAGTTAAGTCTGTGGAGAACTGTAAAATATACAAAGCTTAAATATTCAGTAAAAATTAGTGAAAAGTAAAGTGAAACTGTAAACAATGTAAAACAGAGGTTGTATCTAAGCCACAATCAGTCAGGCATGCACTGATAAGCTGAGACACAAACATACATTTATAAGCTAACAGCAATCATAAATGATGCAGTCACGGAGTCTGAAAAACAAAGTCCTGTATACAAAAGGACAGTCACGAATATTAATTGTGCTATTGCCTAATGATCAAGGCAAATCATGCTGTTACCCTAAGAACATTTTTAGAGTTTCTAAGATTTTGCAGAAATATTTGATAAAAATACTAAGACTGATGTTGATGCGAATACTTAATATTATTTAATGATTGCGCATGAGCACTCACACACAGACACACACGTGCGAGCAGATGATCTTTTTGCTAATGAGATCCAAAAATTTTTAATGCTGAGGAAGTTAGAAAACATGAAAGGAATAAAACATGTTCTTTTTTATCTGCTGTTACAGAGGTCAGAGCCTCACTGTCACCTCCAAGCCAGCCTAGATCTAGTTACTACCCTGCCTCAGAGACACCTCGAAGCCAGCCCAGACCTAGTTACTACCCTACCTCAGAGACTCACTGTCACCTCCAAGCCAGCCTAGATCTAGTTACTATCCTGCCTTAGAGACTCACTGTCATCTCCAAGCCAGCCTAGACCTAGTTACTACCCTGCCTCAGAGACTCACTGTCATCTCCAAGCCAGCCTAGACTTAGTTACTACCCTGCCTCAGAGACTCACTGTTATCTCCAAGCCAGCCTAGATCTAGTTACTACCCTGCCTCAGAGACTCATTGTCCTCTCCAAGCCAGTCCAGACCTAGTTACTATCCTGCCTCAGAGACTCACTGCCATCTGCAAGCCTGCCTAGATCTAGTTACTACCCTGCCTCAGAGACTCACTGTCATCTCCAAGCCAGCCCAGACCTAGTTACTACCCTGACTCAGAGACTCACTGTCCTCTCCAAGCCAGCCTAGACCTAGTTACTGCAAAAAAAAAAACTCTTCAATTCAAAATGAAAAATTGAAAAAAAACACACGTAGTAAAGGTAGTAGATTATTTTACTTCACCACAAATTCATCTGGTACCTTGACCTCTTGCCTTCAAGGATACATACAACTAAATACATTCTACTTTTATATCAGGTTCAACCATTAATTAATCAATCAATTAACTAATAAACTACCTAAACACTTTAATATAAAATATGAATAAAATCTCCCATTGCCTTAAGCCTAATAAAGTGACCCATGCATATTTTTTTAATACATTTTTTTCTATTTTTAAATTCATACATTACAACATTCTATAATACAAGTATTTCATACAATATCAAAAGAAAAACGAGTTGAATGGTAGGAGAAAGCTGAAATAAGTAAATACGAATAACGTAATGCTAAAGCAACTAAAAACTTTAATATGGTAAGCGCTTTCAGTGGTAAAAATATTCTACCTTCTTCAGACCCAGAACAACATAAAACTGATGCTTATATAGCTTGTAGTTAATTATCAATTAGTCATTCAATCAACCAATAAAAATAAAACCAGATAAAAGTACAATATTTAAACAGTATGAAACCTGCTCAAAAATGTTACAATGTTAAGTACATAATACTCAATTTATAAATAACATTAAATATATATGCATAACATGTGTAAAGTCTAAGACTAAAATACTGACATCAATATTAATAACAAACACTACACAATAAATGGCTCCTTTAATTGTGAGTCCAAAGCTGTAGTATATGCAGCTTGCTGTCAGGCTTGTCCCTCATTTTATATAGGTAAGACCGAGCAGAAACTAAAACAAAGAATATATGAGCATTTTTATGCTGTTAGTAAAGGTGATGTTAACAATGCTCTTGCTCGGCATATTTTACAATTTCCAACACATGAGTTTTTATTTTTGGTTGTACACCAAACACTTTTAGACCCGAGAGGGGGACCTTGGCAACTTTTATTAGAACAAAATGAGTTGTATTGGCAAATTAAAACGGCTGCATACATTTTCCCTGGTTTAAATGAATTTGTGTCTATTAAAAGCGTGTTAAAATTAAAAGCTTTAAATAGATAACATATTAATTTTGCATAAAAGATTTTGAATTTGATACTGTACCTTTTTGTTGATTAAGTTTGAAACATAGTAACATTTACACAGTTTCATATATATAAAAATATGGACTTTGTTTTTGGTCATATATTCAGTATTATTATGATCAGATTTTAGTCTTTAACCAGCATGCAATTAATTATTTTTTACATATTATTATATATTTTTTATGTGTCTATATTTAGCTAAATATCTTAGTTCTTACAGTGAATTTATGTCATTATAACATATTATACATTTTCAGTTTTGCCCTAGTAGCTTTTTAAAATGTGATTTTTCAGTATAACATTTACACATGTTATACATATATATTTAATGTTATTTATAAATTGAGTATTATGTACTTAACATTGTAACATTTTAGAGCAGGTTTCATACTGTTTAAATATTGTACTTTTATCTGGTTTTATTTTTATTGGTTGATTGAATGACTAATTGATAATTAACTACAAGCTATATAAGCATCAGTTTTATGTTGTTCTGGGTCTGAAGAAGGTGGAATATTTTTACCACTGAAAGCGCTTACCATATTAAAGTTTTTAGTTGCTTTAGCATTACGTTATTCGTATTTGCTTATTTCAGCTTTCTCCTACCATTCAACTCGTTTTTCTTTTGATTTTTAGTAGTTTTTCGTTTTTCTTGGTATTTCATACAATATGTAATACCTGTCTCCACCCTTCTTAAATCATAGTCTAATTTTTCTCAGTCATAGCCCCTTAACAACAGTCTCTCCCTTGTCTCCACCAAAAATGAAGTTCTATATCCCTCCTCAGAAGTATTATGGGCAATTTGCTTATATTCCCGCAAAGGCAAAGAGCTAATCAAATGTGAGGGGCACATGCTTGTCGCGAAGAAAAATTTGTTTACAGCTGTAGGCTTCCTATATGGCCTATATTGAATAGCCTGATGTTTATCCACATAAAATTTAACATCCAAAAATTGTATAACGGAATTACCAAAGCATGTGGAAAACTTAATGCCATGTGCATTGCAATTTAAACCTACAATAAATTGCTCAAACTCTATAGGTGAACCCTTACACAACAAAAATAGGTCATCAATAAATCTACCATACAGCATGACTTTTTTCTTCCAAAATTTAGTGTTATATACAAACAACTTTTCAAAATAACCCATATATATCACTGCATAAGTGGGTGCATAATAAGCATCCATTGCTGTGCCCTTTTTCTACAGGTAGATCTGTTTTTCAAACTTAAATAGTTATGAGTCAAACAAAACTCTAATAACCTTACCACAAAACTAGTTTTAGGGGCATCACCCATAATCTCATGCACAGCCTCCAAACCAAATACAACCGACACCCAGTAATAATCATTTTCCCACTGGATTCTGCTTACTTTTTCACAGAGCTCCTGAGTATTCTTAATATGAGAAGGAACCCTGTTTAACTACTATTTCAACACAGAATCCAAGAAAATCCCAACATTACTTACAAAGGAATGTACTCCAGACACTACTGGCCTACCTGGAGGGCTGGTAATGTTTTTATGCATTTTAGGTATGACAAAAATAAGGATCAGAAGCATCTTTAACTACCAATTTCTTTACATCCTCCTTAGTAAAAAAGCCTAACCTCTCACCTCTTTCAAGTAGGTCCAACAGTTCTGTACTGTACTCATTTACTGGGTTGTCAGTTAAAAGCACATAATTTTCTTCACACTCCAATAGATCTAGCGCCATTTTTTCATATTGTATCTTTGACATAACAGTCCAATTTCCACCCTTATCAGCTTGCCTGAACACAAAGTCCCTTAAACAACCTCTAAGTCTAGTTAACTCTAACCACTCAGACTTAGTCAAATTGTAAGATTTTTTAGCTTTCAAAAATTTACTATACTCAAGTTCAACCTTTTTAAGTAGAACTTGTTCAAAAGTATTAACAGCTGATGATTTGGGAGGAACAAAGCGACTGAGAGAAACTAAAGGGGGCAAATTGAACCTACTATAGCCTACATCATAGTTGCCACATTTGGGCAGATCATTATTGGCTTCACATTCACATTCTGACCCTTCATCATAGTCATATATAGAAACATTAATTAAGAGCTCAGTTTCTTCATCAAAACTTGCATCCACCAAATTTGCATTTACAACATTACTTTTTTCTTTACTTAGTTTGTCAAAATACACTCTTAAATTTAGCTTTCTACAAAATGTTTTGATATCCATTAAAACTTCAGCTAAAGTGGGAAATTTAGTCGGAACAAATTCCGTCCCCCTACTTAACAAGCTGATCATATCTTCAGTTAAATGAATATCACATAAATTAACAATTTTCAAACTGTTATTTGAATAAAAAACATTCATTTCAGGAAGTTCAACAAAATTGAGTCTGTTGGCATTTTCTGAGCTGATGAAAAAATATTGTTTAACTGTACAGCACTATTCTTAACAATTTCAATGCCATCAGATGTGCTGACACTTTTTGAGCTAGTATTCACATTTAAATTAACACCATCACTCACAACCGGCTCAATAGTATTACCATCATCATTTTTGTTATCAAAATAACTAAACTCAATACATTTTCCAACTGTATTCAACACAAAGTCACCTTTACTTGAAGCATTTAATATTTTCTGCCCCTTGAACGACTTTTCCGTCCTTTTCGTTGGTTGCCTTGACTCAACGCTTCTCCATCCACCCTAGGGGATAACTTTGAGGAAGTATCAGCTCCCGACGACCCTATATTTTCAAATGAAATGCTCTTCTTCAACAGCATTGTAACTGACGACCAAGACGACTCTCTGGAGTTGGACTTCCTGCTTCCCGACCTGTTGTTTCCATGATGCTGTGTTCACTGCCAAGAAAAAATGGTTCCACTCTCAAAATCCTTCATGTCATGAACCAATTTTCTTTTCTTTTGATCCAACACTTCTGACTGAGCTTTGTCCTGCCGAACCTTTATTTCACCCATCCTGCTGACAAAAACTCCCTCAACGGAGTCAGCTTTCAATTTATGTTGCAGACCAACAATCTGCTCCTGCAACTTTGCACTGGTATGTACATTCCTTTTAATTAACACACAAACACATTCTAGTGAGCACTGCAGCAAAGCCTTCCTCCACTCTTCCTGTAGATCCTGTTCCTCATCAGTAAATTTCCAAGCGGGCAATTTACCAATTCTAAGTCCATAAGGAACAGTCTTCAATTCAACATATTTTTTGAGCAGCTTAGTATCAAAAAACAGGTAAATTTCCTTGGTCATCAGTCGCTGCAGTTCATGAAACTGAGCACAATTGTCCATAACCTCAGGAGCAAACCAAGGATCACAGACTGCAAGCCTGGCTTCTCTTTCTCTAGCCAGGCCAGCAAACAATAAATTATCTGCAAGCAACGGGACTCAAATGGCCCCTGATAAACCCTCTGCTTGAGACAGTGACATTGCAAAAAAACTCTTCAATTCAAAATGAAAAATTGAAAAAACACACGTAGTAAAGGTAGTAGATTATTTTACTTCACCACAAAATCATCTGGTACCTTGGACTCTTGCCTTCAGGGATACATACAACAAAATACATTCTACTTTTATATCAGGTTCAACCATTAATTAATCAATCAGTTAACTAATAAACTACCTAAGCACTTTAATATAAAATATGAATAAAATCTCCCATTGCCTTAAGCTTAATAAAGTGACCCATGCATATTTGTTAAATACATTTTTTCTATTTTTTTATTATTAAATTCATACATTACAACATTTTATAATACAAATATTTCATACAATATGTAATACATCTTAAACATTTAATTAAATGTAATCTACCTCTAAATTTAACCCTCTTGGTGTCAAAGTGCCATAATTTAAAATCATTTTACTTTTTTTGTTCGCGACAAGCATGCACACCTCACATTTGATTAGCTCTTTGCCTTTGGGGGAATACAAGCGAACTGCCCATAATACTTCTGAGGAGGGATATAGAACTTCATTATTAGTGGAGACAAGGGAGAGAAAGGGAAATCACTGCCTTCAGGGTCACACTGAGAAGTTGTCTGATAGTGTTTGGCTCTACTAATTGATGTGATAGGGAGGCATTAATAAGGTTGTGAGGATGTCACTGATTGACCTTGATTAGGGCCATGAAATGGGCTCAGCGCACAGTTGACCTAAATCTGCTAGACTGTACTAAAAAATAAATAAGAAATTTCCTTTCCAATCACCTGTACATCAACATAAATCTTGCATTAAACATAGCAGCATTACTCAATATCACAACCCCTTTTTCTGGTAGTCAGAAAAAAAATCAAACTTTAAGAAGCATAAAAGGTATGAATAATTTTAAATAAAATGTTCCTCATGGACAATGGTAGCTGGTGTTGATCACAGACCTGCTCTGTTCATAAATCCGTTCCATGAACTACCCAAAAAAGAACAAATATGGATAGCTTGGATTTACATGGCTAGGCTTGTAAAGGCTCTAGGTCCACTAGCCTAGTAACCTCCTATGAACCTATGTTTGTCTTGGACTAAATAATATTGCCCACTAAACTGACTTTTAAATAAGACAGTAAAACAAAAAAAACAATTAAACAAAAATGCATAATAAACAGAAATATAACACACCTGATGAATGCTATGCTATACTTGTACATTATAGTTTTAATTATAAAGGGGATTACTTTTTTGTTGAAAGCTTCAAGTAGTACCACATAAACTCAAGCTACACAGACAATTAAATTAACTAAATAAATAAATTTAACAACACAAGAATCCATGTTCTAAGTGCAGCTCAGAGCAGCTAAGTAAATAATGCTCTGACTTTAGAACACCAGTATTCTTTGATGTTTCCCTTATTGTTTGGTATGATTACTTACTTATCAATACTTATACTACCATCATTTATATCACAGGTTAATGGCACTGCTAAAGCATTACAGGGATAAAACAGGGGTGCTGTGCCATAGAGTGTTTCCACCCATGCCACTGTATGACAAGGAATTTATGGAGGTTTATTTCAAGCATTGCAATATTCCAGCTAGACCTCAGTGCATTTACTACCATCATTTATATCACAGGTTAATGGCACTGCTAAAGCATTACAGGGATAAAACAAGGGTGCTGTGCCATAGAGTGTTTCCACCCATGCCACTGTATGACAAGGAATTTATGGAGGTTTATTTCAAGCATTGCAATATTCCAACTAGACCTCAGTGCATTAATCTCTAGGTTTTACTTTGTTTGATTTTAGCTGCATTGTTTTACCCCTCATATCCAGAAAAATTTGTGAGCATGCACAGACACACACACACACACAAACTCACACACACACACACAAACTCACACACACACACATGCGCACATGCATGGGTGCTCACCCAGATCCACTCCCACACATATGTATGTGCAAGCACACATGTCCAAGCATGCGCACACACACACACACGCACACATGCATGGGTGCTCACCCAGATCCACTCCCACACATATGTATGTGCAAGCACACATGTCCAAGCATGCACACACACACACACACACACACACAGACACAGACACACACACACACACAAAATTCATTTCTGAGGAGTAAAAGGGAAAAAAATATATCCACGACAGAAAAATGTTAAATTAGCTGGTTATTCCATTTCTGCTTGCCTCTGTCATCATCATTAATGATTTTGTTAGATGCTGGCATAACTCACTGATCAGAAGCTCAAGTATAAAACGTTTTGCTGAAGCTTTAAACTGTAAGACTGTTCACAGGCAGTGGGACAACTGTACGTTGCATAAGTGAACTTCACCTTCTATCTCATTGTTAACGAGCTGAAAAGGATAACTACATCATCGGTTGTCAGTGTCAGACATGTACCTCCTGTGCATTGTTGCTTAAGGTTGTAGCCCATGTTAAATGTAATATAGGACTGATTTTTACAAACAGGATCATTTATCAAATATCTTGCAATTGGATGTTGAGGGGAGGTTACATGTACTTTAACGATTTTCCTTGAACTGGCATTGGCTGGGGACATTACTCTTGATATTTCACACTATAAAGGACAACTTTCTGATGAATATTTGGTTGTTGAATTGTGGGATTCTGTGTATAGTATAAAGAAGACAGGATAATGAACTAATTTAAAGAGGATGTAGTAAATCTGTGGAACAACAATTAGTATTTTATGAAATATAGATGATGAAGGGATGTATTCTGCTTTTGTTTCCAGTTTAAGCCACTTTCAAAGGAATCTTAGTGAATTTTAGTGTCAGCTAGTTTTCAGTGTTCTTACAACTGCATTTTGAAAAATTATTCTGTACTATGGGTTAAGGATGGCTCTTTATTGAAATGTCGGCACTTGAAATGCCGAGAGCAGACAAGCCAAAAAAAAAAGACCAAAAACACAGGAGTAGAGCGAATTTTGAAAATCACTCTTCTCCTTTAAACTTATTTTTGTAGATGGGGGGGGGGACACCTCTGCACCCCCACCCTGTTGAAATATGTTATACCAACTCCAAGATTGCTATATCTTGGTGAAAAGAGAATATTCTGAGAAGTGGCATCTTGGCATGTGTATGGCTGTTCTTTCGGCCATTCAGTCACATATTTTGAGGCTTGGTCTAGTGGGTGCCGACATTTCAAATGGTTACCTTTAAGGAGATGAACCAAGATTTAATGCAGTCAGAATGGCTATCAGTTTTCTAATGATTAGTTTTAAAGGTCTTAGGGTTACTTAGGGTTTATATTTATTGATAGTGGGTGTATTATCAGCAACAGGGTGGTGTGCTAATTAGAGATGCTACCCTACAGCACTTGGAACCTGAGTTCATTCTGATTTGAGGTTTTCCTTTGCTTGCAGTTTATATATTTCTCTTTGAGTTTGTATGGAGTTTTCAACAGGGACTCAAGTGTTCACCATACACACCACAAAGACCTTTTGGTAGGTTAGCTGGAGATGCAACATTGTTTGTAGGTGTGTATGTCACTCTGGATATATGAGTATTGGTTGTTGTGAGATGGAATGATCTGGGCTATTTCTGCCTTGTGTTCATTGTTTGTCAGTTTAGGCTCTGGCCCAGCATGATTCTGGATTCGATAAAAGTGGGTACAAGAAGAAGAAGCTGCTCCACGAGACTTGGGGAAAAAAAACACAGCATTGCACCCTGTTTTTCGACAGTACAATTCCACGAGATGTGGGAAAAAAACTCACAGCATTGCACCCTGTTCTTCCACAGTACAATTTCATAAGATGTGGGAAAAAAAGTCACAGCATTGCACCCTGTTCTTACACAGTACAAGTCAATGCAGTTTCGATAACTTCTATGAAATAAGCATGATGAAAAAACACTTGGCGCAACTGTGATAATCTGAGCTTAAGATAACATCTCTGATTTAGAGGTGCTGCTCTTCATCCCAAAAGCTTTATGCTCATCAGTAATTTGGCAAAGTTCATGCTGGAGATCACAACCAGCTGAGAATAAGAAGAATGCCAACATCTGTAAACAAGAAAAGTGTATCCCAGTATCCCCAGACTGGATATGCTCCTGGTTTTGGCTGCACCTTGATATCTTTTCTATGTACACAAACCTAATAAATCTACTGGGCATGGTCTGTACTCATACCATGTTGCTAAGGCCTGGAACAACTTCATTATATCCATCAGGTCAATACACTTCCTGCAGTGCTTTAAAACCATTCTGAAATACTTGTTAGCCAAAATCTGGTTCTGTCCTTGCTCAAGCCCCAGATAAATGATATCCCTAAATATGAACAAGTATCTATTCATACCTTATACCTCCTTGTTCTCCCTTCTTCACTCACTTCCTAACTTCAATAAATTTCTCTCCCTTGACTCTCTATCTAAATATGTCATAACCGTTTTTTTTCCTCGCACTTCATATTCAGTTTCTGTTTGTATTGTACTAACTTGTACCCTACACAGATAGACTAAAAGCTCTGTCCCTCTACTCAGTTTCATACAGACTCCTCAGAGGTGATCTCTGTCTGGCATACAAAGCAATCTCAGACCCCGCCTTGATGGAACTGCTGTATATCTGCAAGTCAAACTCTACTCAGTAACCCGCATATGTGACCTCAACCTGGTCTGTGACATCAATAGGACTTGTTGGCGGGACAGATTTATGTCCCAGAGACTCCCCCATAAGGTGAATAGACTCCTTCTCCACATCAAGCAAAGTACCTCATTATCCCTTTTTAAGCGCAACCTGGATAACTGGATGGGAAACAAGAAATACGCACCTGGGATTCTACCTGTGTCCCTGCTGGACAGGGGCTTTGGGTGCTGACTTGTCTAAACATGGGCTAAACTCTTGGCTCGACCTATAATGGCTTCAGGGCCAATAGCCTAATAACTTCCTATGATCCTATGCACTTTCCTTCACTTTCTCTAAATACTAAATCATTGTCACATAAGTTGTATCTATTTTTGTTAAAGTTGTCAGATTATGTGTAATTTGGTATGATTATTTGAACTGTAGATATTTTTATATTACTTTTGAAGATTACAGAATTACTGTTATTACAATATTTTTGTAATACTTTGGAGCTTTTCTCCCCAGGCCTCTGTTAAAAATAGGCACCTAGCCATTCTCACTTTCCCGGTAATCAAACATCAATCAATCAGTCAATCAATCAATAAATAAATAAATATCCTGTGACTGGAGACCAGAAGCAGAAGGTGAGACAAAACAGATTCTTGGCAGAGCCTTGTGCCCGCTTTGAATGTATTTGACTAAACTCCGAAAATGTGGACCAACTTTCTCAAGACCTTCTGAGGTATACAGCCATAAGTCTCAAGTTCACAACCCCTCCAGTACCCGTGCTAGGAAAAGAGCTGATTTGTTGTTTCATATTGGGAATGAGATCACCAATGCTGCTCTTGAACCAGTGGCACAATGACTGGAAGACGCCTCCATTCCAGCACCCTGGTGCATAATTTGCTGAAGAGGCTGCAGCCTTTGATCCCTCTGTAACTGGAGAACATCTGCCTGTCCCCCTTTTTCAAAATGGGGAGTAGTACTTCAATTTTCCAGTCCAGAAGTACTGACTGATATTTCTACCCATGTTGAAATGATGTCAGTTATGACACCCTATAATGTGCACCACATCTGCATTTCTCGATGGAGCTTAACCATACCCACATCTTTGTCAAGGCAGAACTGTTTAATTACCACTGTAACCTCATCTACTGAAATGGATCCTCCTCGACCTTCTGTTTCCTGGCACTGCATCCTCAGAGAAGTGCATACCCACTGGATTCAGGAGCTCATAATTATAATCAGACTTTTTCCACTGTTGTTATAAATACCCAACGTTCTCATCCTTAGTCAGTGAATGGTTTATCAAAATCTTGTTGAGGCCATAAAAGTCATTCTCTATGGCCTCATCAAACTCTTTCCAAGCATAGCGCATTTGCATTAGTGACTTTTTATGGCTTGCCAGTACCTGTTAGTCAAATCCATGGACCTTTGGTTACCGTTGCATGGATGACTGCTTTCTTTAAAATGTCAGCTTTTCTCACTATTGACATCCACAAATGGGCCATAGGTTACTGTCATAAAAAGGGACATCCATATTGATGCTGCCTCAGCTACTGAGGTCTTGAACAGGCCCATTCAGACTCCATGTCATCAACCATCCCAAGTAGACAGGAGAAGTTCTTCTGGAGGTGGGAGTTTAACTTGTTCAGAGTGGAAGTATTGGCTAAGGTGTTCCTCAGATTCCCTCACAAGACATTTAGGCAGTGAGAGTATCTGAGGCAACTCATCACCACATGGTGACCAGATGGTCGCACAGTATCACTGCTGAACTGAGTGTACAAGTTCTTCCAGGGAATGAACTCTGCCACCATGGATCTGTAAATGGTTTTAGGGTCACGGTCTGAATCTTCAGGTGTGTGACTGCTCATTAAACCCCATGCATCTGGAAGAAACTACCTCAGTAGCTTACAGAGTGTCTCAAATTATCCTCTCTCAATGTTCCTTAAATATTACTTGTTTAACTGGATTTTGGGGAACAACTGTCATAAATGGTAGCTGTGTAGGTCTTTATCTGCTCTTCTGTGTCTGTCTTATACATTCTTTCTTGATTAATCTTGCGGTTTTATTGTTTGTAGTACTTACTGAATAAGCGCTTAAATAAATCTGAATTTAAATCTTTATTCTTCACAAGATAGCTGGGCTTCCACTATGATAAAGAGCTGAAAAATGTGGGGAAACCACAGAGTACAGCCATTGTTCCTTCATAGTGATAGAGATTAGCTGTGGTGATTTGGACATCATGTGAAGATGCCTGATGAGTGCCTTCCAGGGAAGATGTACCAAGTACTACCCGTTGGGACAAGGCCTCAGGGAAGGGATATGTTGGAGAGATTATATCATTTTCAGCTTGCCTGAGAATGCATGGGGAAACCACAGGATAGGCAGCAGACTGTTGCTGAGGACTGGCAAGTCTAGACTACCTTACTCAGCTTGCTAGAACGGCGACACTTTCCAACACCAGCAGTTTCAAAACCGAGAATGATAATGATTTTTGAACAAATGTTTGTTTTAATTCTGTTGTTATGCTTTGTAAATGTAACAAAATATTATTACTTATACACCTTTCCTCCTTCCTTTACAGCTGTTTAGGCACGTAACATTTGGGTCCCTTCCAGACAATTATTTTGAAGTAATTCTGCAAATTGAATCTTTTCATTAGCTGACATTTTAGTGGGAGGATTAAGGTTATGAGTTGCTAATGATACTCCTTCTGTTGCCTTGGTTTTGATAACCTCCATCTTCAGTGATTCCATGGATCACATATGCATACTATAAGAACCAAGTCACATAACCAGACCACGTTTCTGAGTCATCCCTAAGAAGAGATACACCTGTGTCAAATGAACTTACCAACCTGGCAAAAAAAATCCTCGGAGGTTAGCTAATGCTGTCTGTGTGGGTTTAGTTTAGACAGTGCTCATAACCTACCTGATCACTGCTGTTTTAGCTCTGCTTTGTAGCAGGTATGCAACTGTACTGTAAGGGAGTCCATCCACTCTTGTTATCATTTAGATGGGTCATGCTCCAATTCTTCTTACCTTGTGGGACATAATAAGCAACAGCAATACACCTGCTTGTTTATGATTTGGTGGAAGAGTGTCTGAATCCTTGGAGCCTAGATAAGAATTTAACCATCACCAGCATCTGTATGTGGAGATGTACAGAATATTCCAGTAATCTCTAGAAAACTTCCCTTAAAAGTACTATCCCACAGCTATGGCACTGTGCCATTTCCAGCAAACACCTAGACTTTTTTTATCAGACTATTTATCTCTGTAAACATTATATATCTTGGATGCTCCTGAAAGAGACTAACATAGTTCATTGCAGATAACTGACAAAAGTTAGCAGGTGTGGAATTTTTGCTAATTAGCTTCTCTGTATATTTTATAGTCAAGTTGATCAGAACACATCTAGTTGTCTGGGTGAAATTTCCTGCTAAAGCAAATAGAACCTTTCTGGTACAAAATAAACTAGTGCTGAAAGGGTTTGCTCAAAACATTGTGAAAATGAAAGATAAGGAAAAACGAATAATCAACAAACATACACAGAAAGGTCATGTGATGGTGTTTTTAAAAATAAACATTACTCAGGAAAATGCATGTCGTCAGCATCTTTCAAAGATGATTAGCGCTAAACAGAAAAAACTTTGTGACCTCAGAACAGTACTGCTTCTGTTCTGAAAATGCAAATGGTTACTTGCAAAACTTCTGACTACGTGACTGCTTTGCATACTAATTCATCTGTTTAGACCACCACTGACCATCTTTCAAAAAGTTCAACATGTTTATATCACAGTATGAGTGAGTTACATACAGCAATATCACTGTGTTAGAAAGGCTAAACGGTTATCTAAACAGAGCTGAATAAGCCTTTGTACTCCCAACACCTTGAACCACCTGCTAAATAATCTGAAGAAACATTGCTGATGTAACACCCACCCTCCCCCCGACAGATAGACACACACACACACACACACACACACACACACACACACACACACACACACACACACACACACACACACACACACACGCACACGTGCAATGGATGTGGTGCACCTCCACTCCTAGGTTTTCCCATCTCCTATGCCCACGTGTAATAATTTCTGCCCAGTACTTTAATATTCTTATCATCAGTTTATTTCCTTTATTTGCTCTGTCTCCTACCCTTCCACCATTCTTATGCACAGGTCTTCCTTTTTTTTTCTGACTTCCTCTTTACTTTAAGGAAGGTTTTCACTTGGATTTACATCCCCCTTTCTAGTTTACTGTTTGTAACTGTCTGCATACAAATACACTGCAGGCCTTTGTTCTCTTCAGCAAATTCATCTTTGCATACCTCTCAGCCTCTTAGCACAGGAACCCTGGACAAAGCGTAAAACAATGGAGGGGGAGACAAAGGCACACAAATAGGCACATATTTTAAATATTGCTCTTATAAACTTGCTAGAATAGCAGGATTTGTGTTATCATGCAATTTCTGAGTGATATGAAGCCTGGAACTCAAAAGTATACCATTATTTAGTGATTTCAGTCCTCAGTGATTTGCCAGAAAACCTCAAATTTTATTAGGAACAGATCAAAAACAGGAGACAAAAATCTAGACAGATGAGAGATATGCATCTTTCTGTTATTAGCTTTGAATTCTCCCATTTTTAAGCCTTTATCCAGGTGTGATATCTCATTTAGCCATCAGTACTATCCTTGGCAAACAATATTAACTAATTATTAATATGTAAAAGAGGCTCAGCAATACTGCAGAATTAACTTGCTTTTCATTTATTTAAATTCCTTTTTAACTTTAACATTGGAGATTGGCTCTAGGTGATGGCCACACCTGAATGCATGTACAAAATGTGAAAAAAGGGTCGATACTGATGCTGATTGTGTGTGCCCTTTCTTATTTAGCCATCACTTATTTTTGCAGTTTGTTGCTCATATGTCTATTGTCATTATTACTGTGTAGTGCTTAGGTAAATAATCTTTGTAATAAACTTGGACTTCACCCCTTTCTACAATTTTAGATGGTTACATAACAGGTTATTTTATACCGGATTTTCAAATTACAGAAAAATGCCATCTGTAGTCCCTGTCTAATGAGCTTCACAAGCATCTTTTTGCAATTCTGTCAAGGAATGCCGTTTCAAGATGCCTTCGATGAATCCCTGTCTCATAAATTATGCAACTGTCATTCCACATATCTGTCTGGAAATTTAATTTCATAATCTGATTATTAAAATAGTTTTTGGACAGAACTGGAAACTGTTAGTTACAGCATTTATGGGGAAGAGACTTGTAGACGGCACGTTGACATTTTGGTACAAAAAATGTTAAGGCATGGTAAAGTTATGAGAAATTGCTATTAAAAGCAATCAGAGTTCACCAGCCCCATGGTGCAGAAGGATAAAGCTCTAACTGCACCCCATACAACTCATGTTCAGTTAGTGGCTTGGGCATGGGGGATGCTGCGTAGAGGTGGATTGGAGTAAGTAGCCTATGCCAGCTCAGCCTTCTAAGAGGGAGGAGGCAGATTGGCTTGCTGCATTGGTGGCACTTGCAGGAGTGAAGGTGACTTAACCATAACAAGGAATGTAGTGTGCCAGCACTGCACATTGGTGCACTGTTTAGTTAGGAGGTTGCACATGTGGCAGCATACATACACCAGCACTCTGTGTTTACTTAGGAGGTTGCACATGTGGCAGCATACATGCACCAGCACTCAATGTTTAGTTAGGAGGTTGCACATGTAGCAGCATACATGCTCCAGCACTCAGTGTTTAGTTAGGAGGCTGCACATGTGGCAGCACACATGCAGATGCACTCAGAACAAGTTAGGAGGTTGCACACGTGGCAGTATACATGCACCTGCACTTACTGTTTAGTTAGGAGGTTGTATATATGGCAGCACACATGCATCAACACTCACTGTTTAGTTAGGAGGTTGCACATGTGGCAGCATGCATACACCAGCACTCAATGTTTAATTAGGAGGTTGCACATGTGGCAGCATACATGCACCTCCCAAGAGTAGCTATAAAGCAGCACTCAAGCTGAAGGGGGAGATGGATATAGGAAAATTCTTAGGATCTGTAGACTGGCCTTCTTCCAAACACCCAACCCTCAACTTCACTGAGTAACAATCGGGTGTAAGGGTTCTTGCATTTCTCAAAAAAGAAAAAAAATAAAATAAAATAAAACAAAGACAAGAGTTATGGTGGTACTGGGGGGCTGTCAGTCCTAGCATATTTCAAAAGCTGAGGGATGGCTTTCTGTTCAGTGAAGGAGGCATCCACTAGTGGGTGGAGTAGTAAGATTTTGCTGTTGAGTGGCTGGGCCGTCTTTTCTAGGAAAAGAAAAAGCAGAGGATATCTTTTCTTAAAGCATGTTTGAGAATGTGCTGGTGGGAGGTTGAATGTGGTGGTGCTTTTCTTTTCATGCTATATACTGGTGGACTAGGTATTGCAAGTATGCTTCTAACACTTTTGTGCTGGGGTTGGCTGGATGTGGGCAACTACACTGGCTGGCTGTGGACATTTCTGAGATTTGATAACAGAACCATGTTTGTGGTTACTTTCCAACTGGCACTGAGACTTGAAACTCAGCTGTAACTTACTGCAGTCCATATAGAGTTCAGACTGTGTGTTAACTCTGAAAGCCTATAAGTTTCATATTTTTTTAAATTTTCCAATGCATCCATTAGTTCATACATCCATATACCTACAATATTGAATTCAGGGTTGTAGGGAGCTGGAGTTTTTTATGACAAGCAGTGGGTTAAGGCAGAATTCAGTGCTGGGTGGATTGTCAGTCCATAGAAGAACACACACACCTATGCACACGTATGCTATTGCATGCACACACACACACACACACACACACACACACACACACACACACACACACACACACACACACACACACACACACACACATACACACACACACACACACTGCCATGGGGTTATTCAGTGCATTTTAGCATCACCATTTCACCAATTAACTGTTTTAGGATGGGAGAGGAAAAACACACTAATGCAAATAGGGCAAAATGTGCACTGAAGCAGATGAGTTGGGAACTGAAACAAAACAATGTCAGGAAGCAATGCTATCAATGTGCTAAACTTTACATTGTATTTAGGCATATTATTGTGAAGTATTGTGACAAGGATTTGTCTGTGATGCAGTCATTGTTAGGCCTAATTTTTCCTGTGTATTGGACTTTTGTTAGCTAATCCGATTGCATAATACACACATATAAAAACAGACACACACAGACACACACATACACACACACACACACACAAGTAATATGGTGTGGTGGACCAAATAGTCCTTATCCCCCTACATTCCATCCAGATTTAATCTTGCATGGCTTCCCTCTTCCTATTGGGTTGTCCTGTTTCTTCTACTTTCCTCTTTATGCACACACACTCATTTTGTGACTGAAGACCCTGGCTCTGGCCTCTCCTCACATACATTGGGGAACATGTGGTTAGACTGATGACACTTTTCTGGAGTGCTGTTTTCTTGTGTAGGACTAAATAATAAACTCTTGTCAAATACAGTTCTTATAGTATGCTGGAGGTCACCGAATGTTAGGAGTAGTGGAGTATACTCTTAGCCCTGAGGTGGAATGACCATGGAGTTACTATATAAAGAGTCAAGGGGTGTGTGATGAAGGGTAACTTGCTCTATGCTTTTTTTTGTATGTTCGCTGTCTTAACATTTTACTGTTGTCTGCATTATTTTTATGATACTGTGGAGCACCACGGAGGACCTTGAGTGCTGAGCTTCCCACTTCATACATTACTGCAAACTGAAGGCTGCATCTGTGATAGTGTGCATATGCCTCTCATTAACAAACTACTGTGAAAGCCAGGACATGGTTTGGTGAAGTAGGAACATTAAAAAAAAAATGGCAGCACTCTTGGCACCCACCACTAGGGAAAGAATGGGCAGGCATGATCTTGTACGTGAGTGGAACAAATGGGTCAATGCAGAGCTGGTGACTCATAAGCATTTCTTTCAATGTGCTCGCTGATGTCTTTGGAATGCCTTAATTCGTTCTCCTCTTACGCACTCCATGTTTAAAAGTACTGAGTGTTTATCTGGTGTGTGTGTGTGTATTAAGTATTTTGACAAAAGGATCTTTGCACCACCTGCAAACACTGCACCATGCGATGTTTGTACTTGGCTGGCTCACACCTAAGTCTCTGGTTTACAGGTATTTTTTATACTGCATTTCTTCATACATGGCTACCCAATGTTGTTGGTCAGACATGTTCCATTGGTGTGCCTTTCTTTTGACTACATTATCTTCTGCAGTCATCTGATAGCTGCCTAGTATGCTGCACTAAAACAATTACTCCATAAGTGTCCTCATGTAATGATAATCTCACAACTCATAGCTTTCTATCCTGTATCTGTGCAGTTAATGCTCTTAGAATTATCAATGTAGCTGTGTAATGTACTACACTTCAGAAGTCTCACTCACACATACGCTTGCTCTCACCCACATACACACACAACAAAACACCTGCCTTGTAGCTACTCCATTATTGTCATATACAGTTTCTTTGACTAAGTGATAGCCAGGGCCAGTCTTGGGCCAATTGACCCTATTTGGCCTCATAGGACCCTGCACTAGGCAAAGAAAGTGTCACTATGTGGCCCAGAGATTTGCATGATAGAGACATATGCAACATGCACTGCATACCTATCAACTGAGTTTCACAGACAGTCCTGATTTTTGCCTAGAAAAAAAAACTCCAGAAAAACAGTGACTATTATTTTATCTAGCAGTATAGCATAGAGTGTTATGGCTGTAAAGTACTAATAAACTTACCTTGTAGTTTCAGGTTTGATCTTAGCTTTTCTCAGTTTTCCTGATTCACTCCTGAAAGGTGGTACTTATACCTCGTTAGTAACAAAAATGTATACTTATATTTAATAAAACAGCCATGCAGAATTTACTCACCTGGCTGATAAATAAAGATAAACCAGTAAGAAATTAAAATGTAAGTTATTTCAGGCCATCTCCATTGGCAAAGTGGGCTAAAGCCCTGATGTTTGCTCCAGATGACCTGGCTTTCACTAGATGTTTGTTTCTCATATGATATGTAGTTTTTTTGGCAAATCACTGAGGACTGAAGTCACTAAATAATGACATAACTCTTGTATTTCAGACTTGTCAATGCAAATCCTGTTATTCTGTTTATAAGAATGATATTTAAAATCTGTCCCTGATGTTGGCCCTTTGTCCCCCATTATTTTAGGCTTTGTTCATAGGTTCATAGGTTGGTTCTAGGCTATCGGCCCTAGGGCCTATACAAGCCTAGCTATAATTCCCTGGCTATTTCTTCCCACACTATTTACTTGATTTCTTTTGCGGAGGCTGAGAGGTATGGTGCAAGGCATTCTTCTACTGGCAATCTGTGCTCCTGTAGTCATTGCAAGTTTTGTTAGTGAAAAAGATAACATTTCCCTCCATGCATTGCAGTAGTGGCTAGTCCAGTATTATTAGTAACTACAGCTTCTCATTTCTTGTATGGATCAGTGTGCTATAGCTGCCCGTGCAAACATAATGGTAAGTCCATGTTGTTCAGGGCTCCACAGAGCTTTCACCCCAAAACTGGTCTGATTAATCACTTGGTTTAATCTGCCACTCTAGTTACCATCTTAGAAGATAATAAGACTGAGCTTAATTTGAAGACTGATAGAAAGGTATTTTTTTTTTTTGCTTTTCATACTGACATGGTGTTTCTGATTGGATGGCTGCTAATGAGTAGAGTAACAAGAAATAACTGTGGAATAGTCAGCCTCAGACAGCATGAAAACAAACATTAGTAAGCTTAAACAAATTAAATAAATATTTTATTTGATTTTGTTGATTGGCCAATAGCCCCTTTTCAGTGAATGCCCAGGAAGAAAAACTCCAAAAAATTACAAACGTTTTGTTACATACATACATGAAACACCAATTTATATGCATATAAAGGCAATATTCACAAGTAATATACAAGAACATTGTGTTATGTACAATATTTAAAATAAATAATAGATTTTGTGATGAGGTAATTTCTGATTACAAAGTCTTGTGACAAAATGTTATCAGTTCAACAGTATGGCAGATAAATGCTTGCTGCAATCAGAGATAGGAACAAAATAATCCTAGACAATTAAAACAAGAGTGTGTGTGTGTGTGTGTGTGTGTGTGTGTGTGTGTGTGTGTGTGTGTGTGTGTGTGTGTGTGTGTGTGTATATGCTGAAACAAGGAAGACAAAGATGGATGACAAATTATTCACTTGGCTCAAAGTGGGAAAACAAAAACAAAAATACATTTACTGAGGGATATCACAGGTTCTGAGTCTCATACAAAATGGGGGGTGTAGGTTGACACAAAGTTAGAAAATGGTTGAACTTGATTAGGGAAGAACCTTGGGGAAAGTATGTTCTAGAAAGCTGAACAAACTGTGGGCTTTGTGTGTTCTCCCAAACAAAAGCAGCCAGCACTCCATTTAGCCACTAGTGAAAAATTTAATAAAGACAAAGTTCCATTAACCAAAAAAAACACAAAATAAACTTCAAATACCCCTAAGGGTGAAAACAGCATACTGGTTTCAGCTTATAGCCTTCATCAGTGCTAACTTAAATATACCTATTAAATGACTGCAGTTATACATAAGTAAATCCAGTATTATTGATTCTTTATAGCAATTCATTTAAACCAGGTGTAAACAAGGCTCCTAATTTCATTATCCACATATGTTCCTTAAAATTTAAAAGGGGATGTAAACCCTCATGTGGTCTTGTATTCTTATAAATTCTATCTATGATGGTAAATGTGTATCTAGCCATAGGGTGTTTAACACTGTATTTGTATAAAGCTTTACTACTTCTCTTACACTTAATATCACTAAGATGTTCTGAGATTATTAGTTTGAGTGGGCATGAGGTCTGTCCTACATAAACAGCTGAACAGGTGCACTTAGCTAAATATATCACCCAGTCACTGTTACAATTACCAAAAATCAATATATCAAATACTTTGGAACCATTTAATGAGGTAAAAACGTTATGTTTTGGGTCCAGCTTACAAAAGCTACAATTCCCACAAGGATGGTTGCCTATTAACAGACTACCATCCAATCTCCTCTGTATATCCAACCTACCCCATTTATGCCCTTTCTTGTAGTGATTGAACCACCCACTCAAACTCTTACCTTTCCTGTAAGAAAACCTGCACCTCTCTGGTAACAACCCCAATGTCCTATCATCCATTTGTAAGATCTCCCAATGTCACCATACCGTACTTGCATGGGGTGTTGTACACTACTGCTTTTTTGTGGGTTCTCCCCACATCCATGTGGGTTTATTTAGATCATTCGGATTTCCTGCCACCTGCGAAAATATGTTGATTAGTGACTACTCTAAATTATCCCAGCATGTAATCCTTGCTTGTGATCTTGATGGAAAAGATTTGAAAGTATTAACCCATTTACCCAGTTTAACAAATAATTAAATAACCCAACAACTTTTCTGAAATAGTTACAAGTGGGGTAGTGACTTGTGAACAATGTCATTTCTTAGGAGATTCCTGAGATTATTACTGTTATTATTGACATTATTATTGCTGAATATATTGAAGAAGTTTGACAGTTTTATGTGGTTTTGTGGAAACACATTGGCTGTAACAAGGTATGAGAATTAAAAGGGTAAGGAACACCAACCTTTCAGAGCAACTGCAGGAAAGAATGGAAACCCAAGAAGGAAGAAAGGGTAATATAAGATAAGAATGTATATTGGGGTTTGAAATTTCCCATGCTCTTTTCAGACCTCCAGTCTTCCCACAACCATTAAGCACATGCCACCTACTAATTTGTCCAGTAGTTCCTGGCATCTAAGAACATAGGGAATGGGGCGAGAGAGCTGGGGACTTCAATGCGTCAGTAAGTGTCATATTTAAAAATAATCTGCTTCTTAGTAGCCTGGTCTGCTTGATGCTGTCCACAGTACCTCACAATGGAGCTGGAGCGTATAGAAAACTGAACTTACAATGGGGCTGGCACGTATAGAATACTGAACTTACAACAGAGCTGGAATGTATATAATACTGAACTTGTAACAGAGCAAGAGAGTATAGAATACTGAGCTTACAACAGAGCTGGAGCATATAGAATACTGAACTTACAACAGAACTGACTTACAAACGGAGTTGGCACATATAGAATACTGAACTTACAACAGAGCTGGAGCATATAGAATACTGAACTTACAACAGAACTGACTTACAAACGGAGCTGGCGCGTATAGAATACTGAACTTAAAACAGAGCTGGGGTGTATAGAATACTGGACTTGCAATGGAGCTGGAGTGTATAGAATACTGAACTTACAACAGAGATGGCGTGTATAGAATACTGAACTTACAACAGAGCTGGAGTGTACAGAATACTGAACTTGCAATGGAGCTGAAGCGTATAGAGTACTGAACTTACAACAGAGTTGCCGCGTATAGAATACTGAACTTGCAATGGAGCTGGAGCGTATAGAATACTGAACTTGCAACAGAGTGAGACAGAGTATAGAATACTGAACTTACAAATGGAGCTGGCATGTATAGAATACTGAACTTACAACAGAGCTGGAGTGTATAGAAAACTGATCTTACAATGGAGCTGGCTCGTATAGAATACTGAACTTACAACAGAGCTGGAGTGTATAGAATACTGAACTTACAACAGAGCTGGAGTGTATAGAATACTGAACTTGCAACGGAGCTGGAGCGTATAGAATACGGAACTTACAACAGAGCAGGTGTGTATAGAGTACTGAACTTGCAAAGGCGTTTATATTTTTTTCAAAGTTTGTTAACCGAGGTAGAGCACTGATCCACCTTGACACTTTTAGGCTCAGTGTGGTAGAAACCCACCAAATAAACAAACTTTAATCAATATCAATGTAACATTAATAATGTGAAAACAAGCATATACAGAGAAATAAGTCAGGATGGTATGTAGCAGAAATTAACACAATCATAAGGTGATATGATGCAAGCATTCCATCAGTAAAATCATTTAGAGGATTATCTGTGCACTGTCATAACATCATACAGTATAATATTACTAAGGAGGAAATATACAGAGTATTTACAGTAAGTACTACTAGCATGGAATGGGAAGGAGAGTAAGGCATGAGTCAAATAAAGGAAGAAAAGGAAACAGAGAGAGGAAGGATAGGAAGGAACTAAACTTTCCTATTTTCCTACCCTCTCCTTTTCTCAGTTTTCATCAATGATCTTCACTTAGCAATTCCTCATGCTACTTGTATACAATATGTAGACGACTCTACAATTATACGCTCAGCCAACTCCTCATCTGAACTGCAATCCATAACTGAAAAAGTGTTTAACTTATTAGAAACATGGTTTCTTCAATGTTGCCTCCTCTTGAATCCAAAAAAAAAAAAAAGCAACGCTCCTGCTCTTTACTCCTACCCGTAAGTCCACCCCAACAGATTTTTCAGTCAGATCTAACAATGGTATACTCATATCACCTGATTTAACAACCAAACTCCTAGGAGATACAATTGACAACAACTTCAACTTTGATACTCATATTAACAACTCAGTAAAAACAGTCAACAAAAAATGGGCTCCCTCTATAGGATCAAACCCTTCCTTACTTCATTAGCTAGATCTGCTATTGCTCACTCCCATCTAATCTCAACACTTCTCTATGCCTCTCCTATTTATACTAATCTGTCTAAAAATAATCTTCAGAAACTGGCTAAATCATGCAATAATATTGCCAGATTTGCCACTGGAAACCCTTCAAAACCCACCACTGTCAGAAACTAAAACAACTAGGTTGGCTGGAACTTCAGAATCAGCTTAATTTTAATCAACTTACAATTGCCCATAAGACCCTTTACCATCCTCATAATACTCCAATACTATCCAGCCTAATCACCTCCTACAAAAATCTTAACACATTATGCTCTTCAAATAAACTACTAGTTTGCATAAATAAATCCAATAACATGGCAGTTGACTCCCTCTTCTCAAACACAGTTGGGAAAAACTGGAACCTTCTACCTATTGAACTTACATCATCATTATCCTCCCTAACACTTTTCAGACTAAAACTTAAAATTCACCTTAAAACACACTGGCTATGCCCTTGTTGTAACCTTGACTAACCTTTGACTGATTTTTATTAATACTTTTACTTCTACTACCTTTCTTTGACTAAGTTTCTTGTTCCTTATTACCAGAGAAATCAAGAACTGTAAATTAAGCAATCATCTATAAAATTACTTCTTCATAATTATTTATCTTATGTGATCTCTTAAATTGTATTGTCATATTAAATGAACTGTAACAATGTATACAAATATGTACTTTGCCTATATTATTGTAACTTTTACTGTTACAACTATTTTCATTTTTCTTTGCAGGTTTTCTCTCTGGGCCTCTACTGAAAATGGACATGTATCCAGTTAGACTAGTCCGGTCAACAAATGTAAAATAAATAAATAAATAAATAAATAAATAAATAAATAAATAAATCTGTGTGTAGGGTGGGGAGGGGCAAGGGAGAAGTGAGTGGCTATCTCTTACCCAGGTTTAGGAGACTTGGACTGTACTACGGAAGTATGGAAACCGATTTACTACTAGTAAACCAGGAACACTCACCTGATGAAGCCTCAGTGTTGCATAAAACAGGCCCATTATAGTGTGGCTAATTAAATTAAGCAGACCTGGAGATAGGAACTACATGAAATAGTGGATCTGGGGTAATCCAATAGTCCAGTAGTTTACTCTGTTTTAATATATCAAACGACAACATGTAAACACATAAATAAACAGATCATTTCAGTTTTTAATATGTAGTAATGGCATATATTTCCTGATACCTGACTTAAAATAATCTCGAGTCTGGGAAGGTAGCATGGAAGGAATGTTGGGGTGATAGGTGGAGGGCAGTCAGCTGAGGGGACCCAATAAAATGGTCCAAATTAGGCCCCACAATTGCTAAGACCAACCCTGGTGATTGCAGATTAAACAGACAAATTTTCTGAATCTGTTTTACTAGATCTTTCAAAAATCAAAAAAGGATCTAGGATAAGTCTTTCTGTTCATACCACTGTGATTGCCCTCAGGAGCCATTTCAGCCATCTCATCCAACATCTTTATCATATCTGCTGTGACCTCATATGAATCTGCTGCTTTCCCTGACTTCATTTTCCTAAGTGATGTTCTTGCTTCTTGGGTTGGCTCATCTTTTTCTTTCATCGTAGGCTCTGTGTGTGTGTGTGTGTGTGTGTGTGTGTGTGTGTGTGTGTGTGTGTGTGTGTGTGTGTGTGTGTGTGTGCGTGTGTGTGTGTGTGTGTGCGTGTGTGCGTGTGTGTGTGTGTGTGTGTGTGTGTGTGTGTGTGTGTGTGTGTGTGCGTCTGTATGTGTGTGTGTCTGTATGTGTATGTGTGTGTGTGTGTGTGTGTGTGTGTGTGTGTGTCTGTGTGTTTGTGTGTGTGTGTGTGTGTGTGTGTGTGTGTGTGTGTGTGTGTGTGTGTGTGTGTGTGTGTGTGTGTCTGTGTGTGTGAGTGTGAGTGAAGCTGCTGGAAGTACTCCTTCCATCTAGCTTTGATGTCCTGTCATCAAGTTGCTGCTGGCATCCCTTATGAAGGATGTCTGACTATCTTCCTTATCTTTGTGTCTTTGCCTTGCAACCTGATAGAGTTTCTTTGTATTATCTACTGAGTCACTCTTTTAGAAGCTTGTAGATTGTCTCTGATGCCTTGTTCTTTGCTATTGTAACTCCTCTAAGCCTCTTTGTTAGCCAAACAATATTCCTTTTTTTGCCTGGTCCATTTTTTCTGTCTCCCACCTTTTCCAGCACTCCTTTCTTTTGATTACTACTTGGACTTGTGCATTCAATCACCCCCAGCTTTCCTTAAGCACCTTATTTCCGTACTTGGCTCAACTGCATATCTCTTCTATAGTCCTCACACAAGGTGTTTTGAGGCACTGTCATTCTTCTTCAACTCCACCTATTTCTTCTTCTTCTTCTTCCTGCAGTACTAGAGCCCTGAGTATTTCCTTGAACTCTTGTGTTTTCTGTCCAGACCACTTACACATTTTCAGCCTCGTCTCTGATGACCTTAGAGCCTTCTCTGACCATTGTTTGTATCTGTCTGCAGCAGTCAGTGGTTTATGCTATGGGCCAACTGTATCACTGGAGATGACTTTCCATCGCTGATTCTACCCCAGTGCCCTTTCTTTACTAGGATGAAGTCTACCAGAGTTGCATGTTAACCCCTCTTGTATGTGATTTTGTGACTGTTGGTTCTGCTGAATCATGTGTTGGCCAGCATCAAGCCATTTGCCAGAATGGCCTCTCCTTTATTCCTGTTGCCCCACCCATGTGAACCCAGGCAGTCCTCATAACCTGTCTGTCCGGATATGTGCATTTAGGTCCCCCATTATCAACACCAACTCATTTTGTCCTGCTTTATCTAGTAGGTCCTCTCACTGCTGACAGAATACACTATTTTCTTTGTTACCACAATTCTGCTGTGGTGCATATGCTGAGGTGATGAAGAGTGCACTATCCTTACACTGGAGTCTAGTTGTCATGACTCTTGTCACTAATTTTGATGGCATCATTCAGTGTCTTCTGAAGCCTCCCCCTCACTACAACTCACACAATTCACACACCATTTCTAGTCTGTCCTCCCCCTGAGTAGTAGACTCTTGATCCCAAGCCAAGTGGCTTTGCTGCACTGCCTTTTCAGCTTGTCTTCTGGACACAGAGGATGTCCATCCTCCTCCTTATCATATCTTTCACTTCCGGGTTGTATCCTGTCAGTGAACTATATTGAATGGAGAAATCCTAAGTTCATATTTGGCAGGTTGATTGATTTTCCACCTGGCTTTTGCTCAACAGAGCTATCCTAGGTAACCCAAGCTAGCCAAATGAACACTGACCAGTGCTATTGGGCTTTATGGCGACCTCACACTGGCCAACAGGAGCACATAGACTCCTATCAATGTTAGCATAGGTCACTGCCATAGGTCAGAGCAGACCATTGCCTTATCCCACTTATTACCAGCAAATACTCACGCCCATTTTTGGAGACATTAGTCAATGTGACCAGATCATCTTCAGCCAATTTTTACTCCAGCAATTAGCTAGCCCTGACACAGTGTGCAGTCTGTGATCTGTTTTCTCCTATCTAGCACCACAATTGAGGCCCAAAGTGGTTGGTCTGTACCCCAATGCCCTTTCTTTACTAGGATGAAGTGTATCAGGCACCATCTAGAGTAGAGTAAGGTAAACAAAGTAAAACTGATTATCAATGACCAGGAAAAAAATGTAAAATTCATGTTACTTAAAATTAGAAAAATAATTTCTATATTTTCAGGAAAAACAGTGCAGATTCTGTTCTTGGTGTGGAATATTGGATTATTTATTTGTCTTTGCATGGATGTTAGAGAGATCATGGGATTTTCCTAGCATGGTCTGCACATGGATTATGCATCTGGAGAAGGTAGCTATCTATATAATGTTGAATCTGGCATGCCTTGAGGAAGGTGCTACTATAACACATATTTGCAGTGCTAGAGTGGTGTTTGTATTTATGGTATTAACTTGCTCAATAAAATGGAGATCTGGAAGTTTGTACACTTATTCATGACTTACTGCATCCTCCTGAGCTTTTTTCCAATTCAAGTTATGGCCTATCCCTTTTCTTTCAAACATATGTTCATATCTGCCAACTAAAAAAAAAAAAAACAAGACACCAGTTGCCAGTAAAAAAAAAAAAATATGTGTGTGTGTGTATATATATATATATATATATATATATATATATATATATATATATATATATATATATATATATGAAACTTTAATTTTGTGCTTTTATTCAAAACGTAAACAGGATTTCTTCAGAATGTAGATCACATTATGAGGTTTTAAGAAAGCATCATGCGACTACATCAAGGGAAATAAATAATTAAAAACATGTATGTCATCACTCAACCTGCCAGGACTAATTTTGCTCAGTACACTTTTCTATCTCATCACAAACTTCCCCACATTACTCTGCAACATTAACTTCCTTCCCCAGCCCTGAGTATCATAGACTGATATCCTTTACCCTTTCCTCTCCTAATATCAAATTACCACTCCTACTTATAAGCTAAAACACAAAACAAATGCACACACACACACACACACACACACACACACACACACACACACACACTAACCTCATTTATCAAAGAAGAAATACGATCAATTAGAACCCAATACTAGGTGACAGCAATCCAGTCACAATGACAATAACTTTAACAGATTTACTTACTGATCTACAAAATAAATATTTCCGTATCATCACCAGAATCAAGAAAAACACAATTAACAAATTATTCACCTGTGAACTAAATTCCTTTTATAAAATAAGTGACACAGCTTGGAAGCAATGTAACTCCCCAGAAAAAAAATCGGATAACTCTGAAATGTAGCACAAAAGGACACTAACAGACACAAAGACAACTCACTACAAATTGATCAACAAGCTGAGCCTGTAATTGGTCATTGATCAGTGTTCTATCCATGTAACCATATTTAAATAGATTTATAAACAGATAAATAAATACATAAAAACAATTCTGGAAGTTGGTAAACAATGTAACAGGATGAACTAAAAACAAAGATCTAAACAAAAGCTTAATGACCTTTGCCTCAATACACCCCACAGACTTTATGACAGAATTCTGCTCCGCCCACACTCACAGTAAACTGTACTTCAAAAAAAAAAAACAAAGAAATAGCCAATCTCTTAAACCAAATCCCAAAAGATCGACCTGCTAGGGCTGATGGCGTACTGTTGTTCATCCTTTTATGTAAGGAACACATCCTAGCTCCCCTAAAGAAGTCATGCAACCTAGGCCTCATTCAAAACCATGTACCCATGATTTGGAAATGAGCCACAGTTAGGCTCATACCCAGACTTCTTAAGGCCAAAGATTTTAAACATTTTCATCCAATAGCTATACTTCCTAGCCTTGGAAAAGTCCTTGAGAAAATCATGCTTACATAATTAAAATACTGCATCGCACAAATACCCTATCCTTACACCCCACCAACATGTTTTTGGTCCAGGCACAGTATCTTGAAGATCATGTATACTCTGACTGATGACATCATACAGTGGATCACCAAAGGCCATAGCAGGGGTTGTTTTTATTGACCTCACAATAACATTCATTGTGATAGATCATAGCATCCTTATTAACTTCCTGATAACAGCAGACATTAGCTCTACTGCATTTCCTTGGTTTAGAACTTTCTTACAGATAGAAAATTCAATGTCCAAATTAACAAGATGTACTCAGAACTGTCTCCCCTCTACCAAAGTTTACCACTGGGATATATCCTCTCAACTATCCTATTCTCTATATCTTCATAAGTAACTTCCCATCATCCCTACCCCCTTACTGCAGTACCACTGTAGGCAGATGAGATGGTCATCTACTGTTCTCATAAATCACACTCCATTAAAAAATCAATTAGAAAATAACATTTCTGACCTTCCCAATGGCTCACAAATAATAAAACAATTCTCAGTACTAAGAAAACCAAACCTATGATGTTTGGATCTAGAGAATAGCTGCCCACTCCTAAAAAGCTTGTTGATCATCCACAACAAGACATCACCCCCTCACTTTAAATACTTAGGCCTCTGTTTGGACCAGTCCCTAAATTTCAGCACCATACAATCACAACTAAGTCAAAAATCAATACCCTCCTATTCTAGGCCAAGAAACATTCACATGTTCTTTCTCCAGATGGCAGGGCAGCTATAGGAAAATGAGTTTTGCTGGTCCAATTAAAGTATAGACTCCCACTAACAGCTACAGCCTCAAAGAAAAAACTGTCAGACCTCCAAACCTCAGCAAACAGCATATATAGATTTAGCACACTCACCCCCACTAAAGAACACCACTATGAAATCCTGTGTAAAGCCAAGAAGGTACCTATTAAGAAAAGGTGCCCACTACTCCTTGCATCCCTGTCATACAATCTAATGAATAATGAAACCTTCCTTTTCTTTGAAAACTGACTATTCAGACGCAATCTGACTCATAACTTGAGATTATAATCCTCACTTAACCTAAACATTCCACAAAATAAACTGAACTCAACCAACCACAGCTTCTGAGCGATGGCCCCTCCTAACTTGGGAGTCACTCCCCACAGACATAAAACTAACCTCACCATTCCACAGATTCAGGAAAGAACTAAAAAGCAACTTTTTCAACAAGCTTCCTGTAAATGCTTCAACACACCTGGAGTCACATAATAACTTCATGTACCACCCAAGTAGCACCACCACTAGTCCTAAACCAATTTTACTACTTACTACGGATGTGTAAGAATCCCACCACACTGACTCATCCCACACATACTCCCCTGTAATCCATCCAGTACCCTCCCCCACACAACCCCCACCATAGCCTCTCTTCAATTCTCCCTTACACTCCCCCTCCATCATTTTATATAGTATAAATAACCACTTTCATAAAAAATACACCCTCCAGTTTCTCTGTTTACACTTAAATACTGCACTGTAGAAGATGATACTAATCTTTAATTTACCTGGGACAATTTATATTATATCTTGTATATATTGCACCAACGGAAGAGCTGTATTCAGCTATTTCTTTATATAACCCTGACATAATGCTCATTACAGAGACATGGATAAAGCCTCATATCAAGGACAATTCTATAACCCCACCCGGCTATAACATGCTAAGGGTAGATAGAGCACACAAAAGAGGTGGCGGTATTGCTCTACTTTACAAATCTAACTTAAAGCTCCAGCTCCTACAAAAAGAATCCCCAAACTTCAAAAATGCTGAAACTATATTTGCTAAACTCCTCTTAAACCAGCACAAACATCTAAACTTACTTGGCATCTATATACCTCCAAGGGGTATCCTAACCACCCTAGAGTCGATACTCCACTGGGCTTCCCACTACATCTCCTAAGAAACTATAGTGCTAGGTGATGTCAACATCTGGAACTCTATTCACTCTCCAACACCCACCATCCACATTAACCTATACAACTTCACCCAACTCATTCAATCACCAACACGTATTTATAAGACCACCAAGAGGGAATCCATGTTGGACTGGATCCTCACTAGCCAGCCCAACACTGCCCACCAGTGTGGAATACTGGCCAATTCTCTCAGTGACCACAATCCGACTTTTATCCTTCGACACAAACTTAAATGTATTAACCCACCCTCCCTGCTACAACCCCATTCCCGCAAAAACTTCCCCTCAGATCAATTCTCAGAAACCTTAAAATCCTGTAACTGGGCTCCCATCAAAACCCTTCCTCTGGATAAGGCACATTCCTAAGGATCCTAAGCCAACTAGCCCCAATCAGCACAATTAGGGTATGCTGTAACCCAGCCCCCTGTCTACAGAAAACCACAAGGGCCTTACTAAAAGATAGGGATAAAGCTTGGGAAACCTGGCAAGAACAGAAATCACCCACAACTAGGCAAGCCTTTTCTGAACTTAGAGATAAGGCAAAAAAAAAACAGATTAAGACTGGCAAACAAAAATCCATATATTTCCTTACAAAGGAAACACAGCAACAACCCACAGAAATTCTGGGCTGCAATGAACAACATACTCCAACCCAGAAAAAACACTACACCGCCGCCAAATATAGAAGGCACCAACTTCAACAATTATTTTACCTCCTCACTACTGAAACTCATAGATGATAGAAGTCTCACCACCCTCCTGCAATCCCCCAAAGCCCAAGCAAACACTATCCCCTTCTCACTCAAACCATTACCAGTATCAACCATCCATAAACTCTTAGCAAAACTCAAACCAAACACCCTCGCTGCCAACCATCTTCCTGCCAAATACCTCCAACTTGCATCCAGGGTCATTGCTTACCCCATCTCAATACTAATAAATAGACCAATCACTGAACACAGAGTTCCATCCCCCTTTACAAGGGTGGCCCCTCTACTGACCTTTCCAACTACTGACCCATTGCCATCCTGTCACCCCTATCAAAGATTCTAGAAAGGTGCATCCATCACCAACTCCTCACCCATCTATTCTCCAACAACCTACTCTCCAAAACTCAACACGGATTCCGACCATCCCATAGCACCACCGCTGCCCTAATTAACTTCATCAACACCATAAACTCATACAAGAACCAAGGCAAACTTGTCTCCGCCACCTTTCTAGACTTATCCAAAGCATTTGATACAGTTTCCCACAATAAACTCCTAACCTGCCTCTCCAAACTCAGCCACAACAATCCCACCCTGCTCTGGTTCAGTAGTTACCTAAACAACTGCTCTCAGTCTGTCAAATGGCTTAACTCCCCATCCCGCCCACTCCCCGTCACATGTGGTATACCTCAAGGCTCGATTCTCGTCCCCCTTCTATTTAACATTTTTACAAACCAACTCCACTTAGGAACCACTAAAGCTGATATAGTCCAATGACACAACCCTAATTTGTTCTGCATGCAACATCCATCTTCTACAAAGCAAAGCCCAAGAATCCTTCACAGAGATAGAAAACTGGCTAAATAAATACCAACTGATATTAAACTAAAAAAAAAAAAAAAACACAACTAATGCTATTACACCCTACAAAGCCTAATGACCTCACCTTCTCCATACTCTCAGCCAACAAGACCCTCATCACCCCAGCCTCAGAGGCCAAACTACTAGGTTCTGCAATCAACCAGCAACTTAAATACAATAAACACATATCCTTAACTATCTCCAAAGCCCACAAAAAGCTAGGATGCCTCTATCGCAGCAAAGGGGTTCCTAACCTCAGAGTCTAGAACTGCCATAGCCAGAACTCATCTCTTATCAGCATTACTTTGCATCCCCAGTGCTAACAAATCTAAATAAAACCAACCAACCTGAACAAATTTTCCACATGCTACAACAAAATAGCTAGGTTTGCAACTAATCGTAAATCATGCTCTCACCACTTCCAATCCCTACATAAACTACACTGGCTAGAATTTCCCAGCTTACTACATTACAACCAGCTCAACCTAGCACACCAAATACTATACCATCCTGATAAAACCCCTGCCTTAACTGCCCTTCTAAACTTCTACAATTCAAGTAGGGAACTACGTTCCAGTAACAAAGCACTAATCAAAGTTATTCCATGTAAGAACAGCTCTGGGGAATCTCTATTCCCTCATGAGGTTGCAAAAAGATGGAATACCCTGCTTCCTGACCTCAGGTTACAAAATTGTGCATCCACATTCAAAACCTCCTTAAATCACACATATACACCAACCATTTATGTAACTGCAATGATCCCTGAAACCTTACCCCACTATAGGCTATTATTCCCAGATGCCTCTGATTAATACTGAATACTGACACTGTGCTCTACCTATATTCATTGTAGATATTGTAAATATTATAAATATGTGCTTACTATGAAAACCGAATGTACATATAGTGTTCTTATGTACTCTACAAATGTGCTGTGATCACATAGCTGTACTATGACCTTGTATTGTTTTAAATTGTTAACCTTTCTACAACATGTTATTCTAAACAGTTCTTCTGATTTAAGCTATGTACCCTTCAATTATTAGCATGCATTACTTATTACTCTATAACTTTTTGGAGCTTTTCTCCTCAGGACGCCGCTGAAAATGGACACTAGCTGTCCAGTCGGACTATCCTGGTAAACAAATGTTAAATAAATAAATAAATGGAGCTTTCCACCCTAGCCCTCCACTGAAAAGGGGTTCTACACCCAGACAGACTTATAAAAAACAAATAAAGAAATTACCTCCAACTTACTGGGACTTTCATACTTCCACGGCACATATTTTATATTAGCAGAGCTCTTCAGTATCTTTCCCTCTGAATAATTTTGTGTCATACTGTAATACACTTGTATTGTTCTTCACATAGTGCTCATTACCGAATGTGCTTTACTGCATTTGCTGTACTCCTCTTCTTCTTCATGTCACATTTGTTTTGATTGTAATACTACTGATGCTTATGTAACGTACACCCACTCTGAGCCTGAGAATGATCCTGCTGCATCAGTGTTAAACCTGAGTTAACAAAAAATAAATACAACTTGATAAAATAAAATAAAAAACAAAGAATTTTGAGATTATTGCAGTCTAGCTGAAGTTGATTATATTTAATGAATTAAACATCACATGCATTTCTCACACATTACTACCAGCATCAACATGTCCCTTTGAAAGCTTTCTACTCTGTGATCCACTGATCCTTCCATCTTACTGTCATTTGTATGTAGGGTGATCCAGTTCTCAGTGCCCTTTCTGAGGTCTAATGCAAGTATGCTAAAAAACACTGATCCTTAGCCTGACATCTGGGGGACCCAAGTAACCATTTTTCTGTCCATTGCTAGTGTTTTCCTAAGCATTACTCTTACTTCCTGTTCCCTCTCCATTTAATTAACTTAGCTTCAAGCTTGTTGTTGTGTCTTTCGGCTTTTCCCGGTTAGGGGTTGCCACAGCGGAACTCCGGTCCACTAATGATTGGTAGTTGATTTTTATGTGCCGAGTTACCAGCCCTGACACACAACCTTCAACAAAGGTTCGCCCATTCACTCATGTCTCCATGCAGAAGACGCTCTAGTTGAGACTCGAACCGGACAGCATCTTACTGTGAGGCGACAACGCTACCACAGCACCACCACCGCGGGTTAGCTTCAAGCTTGTTAAATTTGCATATTGGAATTGACTGAGTGAAAGGCTTTGCAAAAGTCAAAGTATGCACATACTATCCAGTAGCAGCTGAATAAATATTTTTTGGGGTACTACTACTATTTCATTCTATTGTCATGATTTAGATCCTAGAAACAGACTGGTGTATTCTTGCAAGTTAAAGTCTCCCATCTGTGCAACTTTCTATTTCCTGTTACAGTGATTGTAACAAGTTACGTTTTCATTGTCACAAAAATGTATCCATACCTTTACCTGTTCAGCATTAACTTTCAGCATCTGGTAGTCAGCAGGCTTATTCCTTGCTTTCCTATTAAGTTAATACTATATCTAACTTTTTATCCACTGTTATCTGATGTAGTTAGGCTGATAACTCTTGATGATCTTTAAGGTTCCTCTCTTGCCTGCTTTGCTCCTCTGTCCACAAGTCCATTCCAATTTGGGTTGTGACCAATGTACATCTCAGTCCATCTACCTCTCTTGCATTTTCTCTCCTGATATCCTGGAATCTACACATCATAGTCCTCTTCATTGTTTACCCACATAGGATCACAGGAGATCACTAGGCTGCTGACCAGGAGTTCATTTTAAGCCTAGCTGTTTTATACTATAGAGGTACTAGTCAATATAATAATATTGTATTTAGTGATAATTGCCCATGTCCAGGAGGGTTGTGAGTGCTATAAATGGTAAGAATTTACAGTGCCCCATCCACTCAGCCAGGTTTCTCTTGAACAGTATCATAGAAGTGGTCTGTTTCATATGAATTTGTAACCTGTTCCAAAGATTTGGCAGTTGCTGGGAGATAAATCTGTCCCTCCAACATGTCCTATTTAAGTCACAGGCCAAATTTAAGTCCCAGGAATGGGTGGCCCTAGATCCATTTGATTTATGGATATGCAGTAAGTTCATTACGTTTGGGTCTTGGGTTGTTCTGTAGGCCAGGCATAAGTCTCCCCTAAGAAGTCTATATCATACGGAGTATAGTGACAGGGATTTTAGTCAGTCCATGTAAGGCACATGCTGGAGCCTTTGACCTTCTTTGTTAGAAACCTCTGAGGTCTCTCTAACTGCTGTAGGTGCTTAGTACGGTACATACCAAATGGGGTGTTATACTCAATTATGGGCCCGATAAGTGCCTAGTATAGGGGGGTTATAACTTCTTTTGCTCTCGAGGCAATGCCTTTATTAATCAAGTGAGCTAACATGGAAAGCTTTCTTTATGATGGTAGACACATGATGATCGAAGTTAAGGTCATGACAAACCTGTGACCCCAGGTCCCTTACCACTTCATGGGTACTTGGAGTATTGTTATTGATTTGATAGTGTGAAGGGACATTGTTTGTACTGAAGGGAATGATGATGCATTTCTTTGCATTCATTTTGAGACCATGACTAATACACCAGTTGCTGGTTTGTGTGAGACCATCCTGGAGTATACGGACATCATTTGGGGATTCAATTATTGCAGCTAGTTTGCAGTCATCTGCAAATTTGGTCAGCCACAAACCTTTAGATTTGACCTGAACTTCTGAGAAGTATATACCAAACAGTAGGGGGCCCAGCACTGACCCCTGTGGCACCCCGCTGGTAACAGGTCTGTTGGTTGATGCGGAGTCACCCACTTTGATAGTGTGTGTCCGGTTTGTGAGCCATTTTGGGGGAATCTTACAATGAAGGAGTTTACATTCCGTTTGCTAAGTTTATTGGTGATGCCTGAATGTGGGATTGTGTAAAAAGCCTTTGCCAAGTCGAGGTAGGCTGTGTGCACAGATTTGCCCTTATCAATGGCCTTAGTCACACTTTCAAAGAAATCCACCAGATTTAACAGGCAGGATCTGCCCTTCATGAAGTAAAATTGGATAGGATACAGGGTTTGGAGGTCACTTATCTCTTTATTTATGAGGTCAATAATGATATGTTCCATGGCCTTAGAGATGAGGCTGGTCCAACTTTTGGTCTGTAATTCCACGGGTCTGTTGCTAGGCCACCTTTGTGGAGGGGAATAACTGTAGCTGTTTGCTATTCTGCATGAACAAAGCATGTAGTTAGGCTATGATTGAAAAGGGTACTTAGTGGTGATACTAGTTCATGTTTTAGCCTGTTTACAAGACAGCTTGGGATGTCATCTGGTCCCATAGAGGCAGTGTTCTTTGCCTTGGGCAGGGCTTTGAGGATCTGCTCTTCAGATATGTAAGGCGGGGGGGTTTGTTGTAAGTTAGGAGGGGATAAGGAAGTGAAGTTTTCACCAAACCTATCTGCTAGCTGGTTCTTTATCTCTGTAGGGTCAGTGTGTGTGATACCGTTGACCACCAGTTCTACATATGCTTAGGTTATGTACATAGCTGTAAAAGGCCTTATGTTTATCCTTGGCAGTACTAGCTAGGTTTCTCTCAAAGGAACTCTTGGAGGATTTGACAAGTTGTCTTATTTGTCTGTTAAGGCTGAGGATGGTGCTTTTCCATTGTTGGGTCCTTGTCTTTGTTTTCTTGGACAGCAACTTTTTGCATTTAGAGTTTGTTGATGATGGAAGTCCACCATGGCAGCTTGATTTTACTTGGGGCTCTGCCTTTGACTCTATCTGGTATAGCCAAGTTTATACACTTATGCAAGTGATTGTGCAGGGCTTTAGTGTAAACTTCAGCATAGTTACTACTTTCAGCTTGGGGTGGGGCTTGGAATGCATTTATACTTTCACCTAGGAGAGTATAGTTTGCATTGGGGAAGTTTTTTAGTCTGATTTCAACCTTTGTGAGTTCTGGTGTTAGTGTCAGTTCAAAGGTAACTGATTTGTGATCAGTTTTAAATAATGAGAGTCCAACAGTTGCAGCAGTGCACCTGTTTGACATGTTGGTGAGGACCAGATCTAGAATATTTGTTCCTCTTGTTGAGGTATGGACATTTTGCTCCAGGGCATTTGAATTCACAAAGTCAAGGAACTTTTGTGCTAGGGAGTTTGGCCTAGATTAGGTTTCCCATTTGATGGAGGGATAATTGACATCCTCCATGACCAGTGCGCTCAGTAAAAACTGGATTGCCTTCAGTTTAGTTAAGGAGGCTTCCTGCGTGTTGTGACCATTGGAGGGGGAATCTATAACTAGCAAGTACTTGAATGGGGGTTTTACCCACCGTAACTGGACCTGGAGTAACTCCATGGAGTTGTCCAGTCTAACTAGATGTGAGGTGAATTTCTCTAATATAGATTGCAACACTGCCTCCTTTGGTTTTCACACATTTATTTTGCAGTCTAAAGGTGTGGAAGGTATTGTAGCCTTGCAGGGCCGGGGTACTCTTTGAGGCCTTAAACCAGGTTTCTGTGACTGTTCAGACATCTACGTCTTCTAGTGATAGCAGCGATTCCAGGGAGTGCAGTTTTTGGTTTAAGCTCCTAGCATTTAGCAGCATGACCCTTATTTTGTTCTGATTGATTAATTTCACATCAGTAATGTTGTTTGAGACCTTGCCTAAAAAAGGCACTATAGGGGAGGCAAGAGCCTTTGCCAGCAGCCAAAAGCCTAGGGGGTCCAGGTGCAAACCATCTCTAGCAAAGCAGTGAGGTTAGTCAACCATGGCTTCCTAGGCAGACAGGAACTGGATCCACTTGGAATGACACCAAAAACCTAAGCCAATTATTGAAATCAATCATTTATTTGTTTATACTGTGGCATCATTCTAGGTGAGGGTAGTATGCTGCTCAAGGCTATGGACATACCTGCCTGGGAGACAGATACTCAGACAGCTCACCCATGTCTCTCTTCATATAGTTCGGTGAGCTATGTCTCAGGTCATTCACACCAACATGAACTATGACAGACTCATAATGGTACTTGTTGCTGAGAGACCTGAGTACGTGTGATTTATTGAATTCTGGCACCGGACAAGCAGCTGACCGTGACTTTCTCCTTGTCCAGCCTGGTGAATGGGACATCTGTTTGTCTCACTACTGAGTCTCCAATGACAAGAAAACTTGTTTTTTGAGTGTTACGCCTTACAGGCTTGGTGGGTGAGACACTGGTGCTGCTATGTGTCATGGGTGCTGTGGAGACTGTGTTAGTTGTATCAGACTTGTGTTTTGGCGGTCCCTGGTGTTGCGGTAAATTTTTCAAGAGAACCTCCGCTTATTTGGATTTACGTCTTTGATGCATACTCTGTGTGTGAGTAGTGGTATGTATATGAGTAGTGGTACTATGTGAATATGTAGTGGTGGGTGAGTTAACAACCTTCTCCGTGTTACTGTTTTGAGTGAGAGAGAACATGGATTCTTAATTCTTGGTGTAAATACATCTCTCGCACTCTGTACTCGACTGTGTTATTAGTAGAGGGTTGTCTGTGTACATGAGGCAATAGCTACACTGCCTTAAGAGACCCACGTCAACAAGCTTGGCAGGATAAACAAGGGTAGTCCAACTGTTCATATTGCTAAATTGAAGACTTTTGTCACTAGGGGTGACTTTTCAGAAATGATCACGGAGGAGCACGGCGAATGGACATTTCTGCCTGGGTTTTAAGGGAAAATTTGTTGAATTTTACTGTCCGGCTTTTGTGCACAATTTCACGGTAGTGAGCAGTGTTGTGCTACGTGCAAACAAGCAGAAACTGGCTCAGATGCAGGACCTAAATATCAGAATCTAAAACTTGAAAAAAAAAAAAACTCTAACAAAATTCAAAAAGGACCAATGAGGATGCTTTTTTTCAAGCCCTAGACTGACCTGTCTTTACCAGTCAAGTGCCAATCAAACACAATTCTCTCACAACAGTACAGATAGGCCCCTTCAATCCAAGATGGCCTGGAAAACATGCTCAGAACAAACAAACCACTACAGAGATTTCCAGAAGCAGCAGGCTTGGATCTGGACTATACTACAGCTATTAGTTACCCTGGTTTCAATGGGAAACACTAGAGAATATTAAACACAGCAGAAAAATAGCAGTGACACACTGAAAAAAATGTTTAAAACAGTAGAAAATCAGCCAGGAGGCTCTAAAGAATGATTTAAACAGTTGGGAAAACTAGAGCAGGCAGAACAGATACCAGCAAATACTTAACAAACACTGGAAACAAAAAAGCTTGGTAAACAGTAAACACAGCAATAAAATTCGATTTTAAAGTCACAGTGTAGCAGGCAATTACTGTATAACAGAACAAAAGTAGGTGCCAGGCAATAAAAAAATGCAGTAAATAGTATAAATAAGCAAAAAAAAAAAAACAAAAAACAGGCAACTTATGTTTTTTTGGAAGCTCGGAAGCCTCTAGTTGTCTGGTATCTCAGCTCAGATTTGTGGCTGGTAGCCCACCTCAGTTCAGTTTGGTACAAACAAACCTTTTTCTCACACTTCCTATGCTCCCCCTTGTATATCACTATCTTCCTTAAACTCCTTGCATTGTTTAATATGCTCCTCTGCTCCGTCTTGCCACTGTTGTCTTTCCTGATTTCATACCTTTTGTTTGTCCTTGGTTCAATCACTGTTTCATATTGTGCTGTAATGATTTCTAAGATGCCTCCTTGGTTCCCGACTGTTTCTTACTGTATTATAATCCTTTCTAAGATTAATGCTTGGTGCCCCCCCCCCATTTTTACTGTGCTGTAATCCTTACTAAGATGCCTTCTTGGCTTCCTCACTGTTTCTTACTGTCCTGTAATCCTTTCTAAACTGCCGTCTTGGCTTCCTCACTGTTTCTTACTGTCCTGTAATCCTTTCTAAGCTGCCTTCTTGGCTTCCTCACTGTTTCTTACTGTCCTGTAATCCTTTCTATACTGCCTTTTTGGCTTCCTCACTGTTTCTTACTGTCCTGTAATCCTTTCTAAACTGCCTTCTTGGCTTCCTCACTGTTTCTTACTGTCCTGTAATCCTTTCTAAACTGCCTTCTTGGCTTCCTCACTGTTTCTTACTGTCCTGTAATCCTTTCTAAACTGCCTTTTTGGCTTCGTCACTGTTTCTTACTGTCCTGTAATCCTTTCTAAACTGCATTCATGGCTTCCTCACTGTTTCTTACTGTCCTGTAATCCTTTCTAAACTGCATTCATGGCTTTCTCACTGTTTCTTACTGTCCTGTAATCCTTTCTAAACTGCCTTTTTGGCTTCGTCACTGTTTCTTACTGTCCTGTAATCCTTTCTAAACTTCATTCATGGCTTCCTCACTGTTTCTTACTGTCCTGTAATCCTTTCTAAACTGCATTCATGGCTTCCTCACTGTTTCTTACTGTCCTGTAATCCTTTCTAAACTTCATTCATGGCTTCCTCACTGTTTCTTACTGTCCTGTAATCCTTTCTAAACTGCAGTCATGGCTTTCTCACTGTTTCTTACTGTGCTGTAATCCTTTCTAAACTGCATCCTCAGTGTCCCTGCTGTTTCCTTCGTCTTCATACTCAGCTGCCTGTGCCATGCATTTCAGCTTCTACCTTCACTTGTGTATTTGACTGTAGAGAACCACTAACCTATTCATTATGTAATTCACATGTAATTGCTGTCTATTCTTTACGCTTTGCATTATATTCTGCTTATATCTGTTTTTCTTTTTGCCATGTATCATTGTGCTTTCTTGTTGATTGATCTCCTTTGTGTAACTTTTCTTACATGGCCTGAGCCTGAAAACATTCCATTTGGATCAGTGGTGTACCCTAGTTAACAACTACATCTATACATACATGAATAAATATCTTGGACTGATCTATTTAGCTTGACTACTTCTGCAGCATCATTCTTGGAATGTGTGTTCCTCCTTAATCACTCCATTTCTTACTCCTGTTCCCACTATCTTTTCTGTTCTAT
>NC_056746.1:364130319-364242819 GCF_019279795.1 Protopterus annectens | reverse complement strand
TGCTTTTTTGCATTTCAGGTACCATTTTTAATCTTAATGAGAATTATATTCAGATTTCAAAATGAAAAATGTCCTAGCATTCTGCCCTTGATTTAAAGTAGCAGTGAATTTGGCATTTTAGATTACACATTTTAAAAAATATATATGATTTTTGTCTTCTATCACACTGAAAAGTATTACAAATTGTATGAACAATAGCATTTGCAAAGTGCAGACCAAATATTTTCTTCTAAAATCTGTGTGCACATGATGTGAACTGCTGCTAAACCTACATATTACTCTATCAGTTAGTGTTAAGGATTATATCTGAACCCATCTAGGGGCTTTCGGAATCACACCAGTAGATATTCCTCTCCAAAAGATCCTGTCAGTTGTCATGTTTCACTTAGCTTGGTGACAGATTGCTTTATTTTGTGGCTGCACTTAACGACATTGTTCTTTCTTGTTGTCATGTAGACTGCTGCGGGCCTCCTCTTTTTTTTGTTTGCCTTGTTTCTACAGCAACATGGTATAATGTTATGGCTTGTGTTCATCCTGTTTTCATATTTAGTATTGACTTTTTGTTTCCTGGCATTTAAGTATGTCTGTTCACTAGAAAGGCAGTTGTAATGGCAAGGCTTGTTAACATGCAAATATCCTGTTGTTGTGAACATTATGATTTACATTTTATTTTTTTTGCTAGGGATGCAACAGTAATTCACACCTGTGCATGCTGGTCCCTATTGGCTACACAATGCTGATCTTTTCTTGCTCGTGTTATGATCTGGGTCTGCGGATGTGTTAGACACCTTCTGAAAAATTATGTTATTATGAGGTTCTCCCGTTCGATTCTCGGCTTGGCTTGGGAGTACCTTCTGTGTGGAGTCTGCATGTCCTCCCCGCGGTTGGGTAGCGTTCGAAAGACATGCGTGCATAAATGGGCATGCCTTCATTGAAGGTTGGGTGTCGAGCTGGCACCTCGGCTTTTCGTAAAAATCTACTGCCAATCATTAGCGGACCAGAGTTCCGCTGTGGTGACCCCTTACCGGGAAAAAGCCGAAAGACAAACAATGGGTTAGGTCAATTTGGCAGGATTATGGATTAATGTGCATGTCATAGTGCAGGAAACAAGCTGTCTATGACTTGCAAAGCCATGTAAAGTGCCACGATTCTGAAACCTGCCAATGTACCTTTGCCTTTCATACATTGTTTCATCCTTAGAACACAACAACAGCACTACAAATTGTGCTTCAGTTATACATCATTTGCAGTTTTAGAAGCTCACTTATTATTTAATCATCACTAGAAATGCACTTTCTTGACTGCAGCTGAATATAAAAATGAGTAAAAAGTGGGACACAGAAGTGTGCATAACAGCGCAGTTTGGGACAGAGTTATCTTCATTTCTAATTAGTAACATAACTCTTTCCAGGCAGAATATAAATGGGTAGTCTTTTTAAAAAGATGCTTGTGTGGTGGTGTTATTTTTTTAACATAGTTGTACATTTATTTTCCTTTTTTATCAGAGTTGTACATTGAGTACATCCCTGATATTATTTAATTCTGCAGGCTGCATGTTGCAAGTATTCACCCTATTTCTATTTATCCACAGTATGAATTTCTTTCCCCTTTATGAAACTGAAAATCAGTATTTGTAATCATTTATTGATACAGAACAGGAAATTTAATGACGGATATGATGTTCCTCTGTGTAGAAAAATCTAACATGAAGCACATCTGCATGTCACCTTGTTATGAGACAGAGAGTCTTCTTATCCTACCGAACATCAGTTCATCTTATTATAACAGACAAATGAACATCTAATCTCATTGTCAAGGAATGTTCACTGCAGAAACAGCAGTTGCACATATAATTGCTTCCACCATTGTTTTTCCATTACTTTTATTGCATTTCAACCTTTACCAACAATTGTCATATAACAAAGCCACAGGCATCATCACTGAAGGTTAATCACCATAGCCATGTATTTATTGCCAAATTGCTTGCTAATTTAGATTCAAGAGATGCGTGCAAAGGCTGGATCATCTGGGAGACCTTGTTGGTACCAATTTAAGCATCAGTTCTCTAAAACTACAGAGCGGCAGCACTGTCAATATCCGGCCTTATTCAACATCACATCAAAGACTGAGTGGCGTAGAGCTACAGTTATCCCAATCCACAAGGGGGGATCCACTCTGGATCCCGGAAACTACCGTCCCATCAGTCTGACAAGCCTTATCTGCAAGGCCATGGAGCGTATTATCATGGAACTTTTAAACAAAGACATTGGCAACCTTCAAACACTGGACCCCACCCAGTTTGGGTTTGTGAAGGGCCAATCTTGTCTCCTGAACCTGATTGACTTCTTTGAATCAGTCTCCAGAGCCATAGACAAGGGTAAGGTGGTCCACACAGCCTATCTAGACCTTGCCAAGGCCTTTGACACCATCCCCCACTCTGGAATCATAGATAAACTTACTAAGTTGGGCATTAATCCCTATGTCACCCAATGGGTTGCTAAATGGCTTACTGATAGAACCCACACTGTAAAAGTAGCCGACTCCAAATCCAGCTCCAGACAAGTGACAAGTGGAGTACCTCAGGGTTCAGTCCTGGGGCCGCTCTTGTTTGGCATCTACTTCTCTGAAGTACAGGTCAACACTAAGGGACTCTGGCTAACAAAGTTTGCAGATGACTGCAAACTGGGAGCCATTATTGAATCCCAAATGATGTGGATACTCTACAAAAGGGCCTTACAGAAACAGATGCTTAGTGCCAGAGCCATGGGCTCAAGCTCAATGCCAAGAAATGTATTGTTATCCCCTTTGGGAAAAAAACATGTATCCATGAATTACCATATAGGTGGCAGTACACTAAACACAGAAAGTGTGATAAGAGACTTAGGGACACAGGTGGACAGTGGTCTCACCTTCGATAACCACATCGCCACAACAGTCAGGAAATCCTTCTATGTGGCACACCTCATCACTAAGGGCTTTTCATCCAGAACAAAGGAGGTCATTGTCCCTCATTAGACCCATTATAGAATACAATGCCCCATTTGGTATGTACCTCTCAAGACATCTGCAACAACTGGAAAGGCCTCAGAAATACCTCACTAAAAGAATCACAGGCCTAAAGCAGATGCCCTACGCTGACCGCCTTAAAAAACTGCAGCTATACTCTGTTGCATATCGTCTACTCAGAGGCGATCTCTGCTTAACATACAAGGCCATGTCAAACCCAGAGCTGTTGGACATGCTACACTTAAAGAAATCCCAATCCCTTAGAGCTACACGCTCCAGGGATCTAAACCTTGTCATCACAATAAACAAAACATGCTGGAGGGATAGGTTCCTGACCCAGAGACTCCCCAGACTCTGGAATAGATTGCCCATACATGTCAAGCAGAGTGCCTCTTTGGACCTCTTCAAGAGGAACCTTGACGATTGGATGGGAGAAAGGAAATTCACCCCAGGGATCACATCAGTCGCCCTGCTAGACAGGGGTCCAGGAAAGTAAATAAAGTGGGAAGAAATAGCCAGGGAATTGTTATGGCTAGGCTTGTATAGGCCCTAGGGCTGATAGCCTAGTACCAACCTATGAACCTATATCCTCCATATCATCATTTTCATATAGTTCATGCATAGGCCACCTTACAGTTTACCAAAGGAAAGCTGCTTAATAAGTCCTACACTTTCCAATAAGGCTGTCCACCATGTGGGAGGGCCGACTAGTCTGTCACAGACCCCCCTCACCCCACTTACCTGTGCCTCCATTGCCAATCCTACCTTCCACTACCAAAGGGGAGAAGAATTCCCCCCCTTCCACCAAGCACATCTCCTTAACTACTCTATAGGCCTGTCCCTAGAGCTAAAAAAAGCTCTCACCCTCATACTTCTCAACTGCTAGGATATAGGCCGACCACTATGATTTTGTTCCTCAGATTTAGGCTTGTTCCTCCTAGGTTTATGATGTTCTTCATAAAATCAGACCTGTTTATGAATACATAGTTTTTAATACTACTTGTAATAACAATTAGATCACCTCAGCAATACGAATTGCTGGATAATACCCTTTTATGTTTGAGTGTGCTGTGTAAACTGCAGAAGTATTTGCCATGATTTCATGCAAGGTGACATTAATCCTTCATTTAATCCTCTCCACTGCTTGGATGACTGCGGTTATATACTCCTCAGACCACAACAGTTGAGACTATGGGCAGTGTTTGTCTAACAGAACTACCTTTTGTCATATTACTACCATCAGCTCCCTAACCGGTATGTGAAATATGTCATTATCTCCTAGGAGTAATAAGATCTTACCTGGGTTGCCCTCAGGGGTTTAACCTTTGTACCAGCCTTAGTCTAAGTTCACTATGTAAACTTTATATTCCCTGCTGCAGCCATCTCGGCAATCTTTTCACATTAGAGTAATGCAATATTCACACTTCACATCATGCTTGAGGTATTGGTTCTGAAATATAAAAGATAGCAATGTTAGCTGAGTTATACACGTTACTTCTCAAATATCTCTTTTAAGAGTTAGATCTCCATCTTCCCAGTTACTGGGTGCTATCCCATGATGCCTCTGTTCATTGTGTATGAGGGACTGCCTCTATTCTAAGTGAGTGTGGGTTATATCTTTTGAGGTCTAGCCTGCAACACTTAATTGAGTAAATGGGGACATTATTAATAGCAGAAAGTGAACCTTCCTTAGTGTCTCTCCATGCTTCATAGTGTTGTAAACATTATGCTGCATCAAACTTTGTACCTGCTGGGTTTTGTAACCACGCACAATGCCATGTTTACTCTTGATCTGACTTTCACCTGGCTACCTGTATACTTACTTCCTTGTTTAAAATTATCACATCTTATGCATGCAAGGTTATAGGAGACCCACTACTGACATTTGGTTGCACTAATTCCAGTCATCTATATGTGACTTCTTGTCTACAAAATTACATCTCTGGTATGCAGAAGTACAGGCTGCTTTTCTTTACCATTAGATTGCACTAGTTATGAACAATAACAGCTCCATTTAGGGTAATTAAATAACAGCCTCTAAAAAGCTACACCTCATATTCATGGTGGCATAATATTCAAAGCTTATCTCCTAAGGCTTGTATTACTGTCAGGCCGGCTGGGTACCTTCTGTCTGGTTTGCATCTCCTTCCCCAGCCTTAGCACATATCTTATCTGGCCTGGCTTCGTGAACTGTGCCCCACCCCCATTGTCTTTGTGCAGCCAGATGATAGGTTGGCAGGTGTAAACTAGTCTTCCCCTTGCTCCAACCTGCCTCCAACATTACCAGGATGTGTGATTCCATTGTTTTAATCTTAGGGACCTCATCAATAGCCAGCCTTACACCCTCCTAGTATGTATAAAATGCTGTAATCCCCTTTTGTAAGCTTCCCAAGTACATGTACTGAGGATGTTATTTATTAGTTATCATTCTCAAATGTCTGCCATTACCATAAATAAATATGTACTTCTCTGGTATAGGGGCTGGAAGATAAAACATTTACAGGCTGCCTGTGTCCATTAGAGACATAAATGCTAAACCAGGAATGAATTTTCTGTTCTGCATCCAATTGTCCATGTTACACTTAATTAGGTTAGGGAAGAACTCTGCTTCTCTGGGATACACACATACCTGTCTGTCCAACAGATCCTATTTATATTACAAGCAAGGTTTAAGTCTTTAGGATGGTCTGTTCTGGTGCTGCTTGTTTTACAAATATACAGGAGGCCATTAGGATGGGGTCTGACAATGCCTTGGTTGCCAGGCATAGATCTCCCCTCAACAGCCTGTAGGAGACAGAATACAGGGACTGGGCTTTGAGGCGGTCTGCATAGGACATATTACTTACCCCCTGTATTCTTTTAGTGAGGAACCTCTGTGGATGTTCCAGCTGTTAAATGTGCCCGGTTAAGTACATACCAAAACAGTTATTGTACTCAATGACAGTTCTGATGAATGCTGAATACAGTGGAACAATGACCTCCATGGGCCTAGATGCTCTCTCTTTGTTTATAAGATGCACAACATAGAATGATTTCTTCACTACTGCAGACGTGATGGTCAAAGGCTATATTACTGTCTATGTGTGTCACCAAGTCCCTAACTGCTAGGTCAACTCTTAGGGGTATGTTGTCAATATGAAAGTTACCTGGGGTGGATGACTTCCCAAAGGATATTATTATGGATTTCATGGCATTTAGTTTCAGTCCATGGCTCTGAAACAAGTTATTTATCTGTGTCATCCCTTCCTGGAGAACATTTGTGTCAGTGGAGGATTCTATGACCGCTCCTAATTTGCAGTCATCTACAAATTTAGTCAGCCAGAGGTCCTTAACATTGGCCTTGACATATCCAGGGGTCCTAGGACTGATCCCTGAGGGACTTCACTTGTGACTGCCCTCTTTGTAGAGGTGGACACTCAAATTCTAACTTCCTGGGTCCTGTCTATGAGCCATCTGGCTATCCACTGGGTGACATAAGGGTTTATACCTAGCTTCTTGAGTTTGTCAACAATGTCCAAGTGAGGTAATGTGTCAAATGTCTTGGCCAGGTCAAGGTAGGCAGTGTAAACCAGTTTGCCCTCATCCATTGCTTTGGTGACTTTCTCAAAGAAGTCCACCAGGTTGAGTAGGCATGATCTGCCCTTGATGAAACCAAATTGGGTTGGGCCTAGTGTCTGGAGGTTTCCTATGTCATTACTGATTATTTCTCTGATAATTCTTTCCATGCCTTTGCATATGAGACTAGTGAGACTTACTGGTCTGTAGTTTCCAGGGTTTGTAGATGGCCCACCTTTGTGAACAGGGATGACTGTTGCTGTTCTCCATTCGTGTGGCACAAAGCCTGTTTGGAGACTATAGTTAAATGGGAATTCCTGAGGCCCTGATAGGTCATGCTTTATGCTATTTAGAAGCATCTTGTAATATTGTCTGGGCCAATTGATGCAGTGTTCTTGACCTTAGAGAGACATTGAGGATCTGTTCTTTAGCAATAGTGAGGGGAGTTATATTTGATGGATTTTATTTTCATTTATTTATTTGTATTTGTTTACAGAGGTAAAGCACTGATTCTACAGGACCATTTTTCAGGCTCACTCCTGGGATACATGAAATTTCTGATCAGAGAGAGAATAACACATAGCAGTGACAATATAATGTTATTGTCGTCAGGCAGAAAATGGATTTTTAAAACAATTACTGTTACACATACTATATTTGTAGTATGACATTGTGAAACAGAATATGGAATTTTTTAAACAACTGCAATTACACTATAATGCATACAGAACTTATGCTGATAAGGTGTGCTTTGACTGGATAAATATTTATTTATTTATATTTCTAATTTTTAATCCATGCTAACCTGCTATCAAGGTGCTGTCCTACTGAATTCCCAAATGAACCTCCGTAGCACTTCTAAGTTGTGTTATATGCCCCTAGTGATAATATTGATGAGGATTTGAGCACCCTACCCTTTTTGCTGCTAGCATCTGCATGCTTAGTCTGTCTGCTAGGATCACTCTGCAGGCAAAAAGTTCTTTAATTCCTGAAACTGTTTTTATGTGATCTTCTCTTTCCCCAAATCTGTTTGTATGATTTGTCTTAGCGTATTGACCTGTTGTTTTGTCTGTGAATTGCTTAAACTGACAGTTTTATTCCATTTTGTTTTCTGTTCTGAGAAATCTTCTTGGCCTGGTGTTTTTGTTCTGTCTGGCAGATAGACACTTAAATTACCCAGGTTGCACGTCTCATATGTTTTTTTCATTGATTAATTTATTTCTTAAGTGATATTTAAATACACATATAATATCTGTGGCCTTGTATTTTCTGATAAGACTCAAGGCCTGCAAGAACTACAAACACTGTTGGTGTTGGTGACTGCCTGATGGGTGAGGAAAACAACTCTCTTTTTTGTCTGTGAGTTGATGAAACTGATAGAGCTGCTTTCTGCTTTACGTGTTCCATTTTGTTTTCTGTTTTGAGAAATATGCTTGGCCTGGTGTTTTTGTTCTATGCGGCAGATAGACACTTAAATTACCCAGGCTGCACATTTAACATTTTTTCATTGGTTAATTGGTTTCTTGAGTGATGCTTAAATACACAGACAATCTATCTATGGCCTTGTCTTTTCTGAGAAGATGCAATCCTGCAAAATCTACAAGCACTGTTGTTGACTCCCTGCTGGTTATTTTTCCCATCCATCCTCTCATTCCTTTATTTCTTTTTAAACTTAATTATTTTTAAGTTGCACACCCTAACTGTAAATTGAACTTTATAAGCTCCCCCTTTCTACACTGCTCTTTATATATCTTGAATGATTTATTTGCCTTTCCTTGTGCTTATTTTGGAAAAAGGTGCATTTTGCTTCTCGTTATCTGTTTTACTGATTTACTTGCTTGGATTCAGTATCTCGCTAGCTGCTGGATAAAGTAATGCATTTTTATGATATAGCAATATCTTTTCTGTATTTTTACATCGAGGACAGAGGATTTTCCATCTAGTGGTAGTGGGTGGTAGGCTGGTCTGTATAGATTGGGGAAACACATCAGAGATTCCTGTAAGTAGATGTTTTATTGGCTGCAGAGCTTATTAATCAGCTTATCTTCTTTTCAGTGCTTTTATAAATTCTGCACAGTTGAGTGCCTCTTGGCTCATTTCTGCAAAGCAAAGTACTTTTATTGAATAATCATACTTTTATAAGCTGTTTAAGGTATACTGCTGTTATCTTGAATTACTTATTGCATTTCCTTAAGTTTAAGTTTGTTTGTGGTAGCATTTCACTCTAGACACTCTTTTACTGTGCTTTTACATTAGGAGGACTGGGATTATTCATATAGTGGCAGTAGGTGTTTACCTGGTCTGTCGGAGTTGGGAAGCACACAAAAGGGCTCTAAGTGTAGTTGTTTTATTGTCCAAAGGGCTCAGTAGTCAGTTTTCTGTATTTCCAATGCTGGTATAAAGTTGGTACATTTGCATGAAGCTGCTTGCTGTGTCAGTGCCTTGTACAGATGCAAACAGTTGGAAGCATTGCATATTTTCATAATACTATGAAAGTTTACTGTAGTATTTATTGTTTTTTTTTTGTACTTCCTTAATGTTTAAAGTTGCATTCTCAAACTGCTTTAAGGGCTATTGTTCTGCAGTGAAATACATTGTAGCTTGGTTTCTTTGTTAATATTAGGCATTTGTTTAGCATTTATGTATTTGCATCACTGGTTAGATTAGCTGCAGATTACTGTAACAATTGCCTTATGTACACTGACAACCACTTAATTCTGGAACAGACAAATACAGTATGTGAGAGATGTAGTTACACATTGACACTGGAGGCAGACTCTCACACACAGACAAAAAAAGCAATAAACAGGTTCTAAACAGCTCATACACATCATGCATTGCACCCACAAAGGACCACACACATAGACCCACATATGTGGGGGTGCTAACATGCAACTTACTCAAACCTCAAAGGCCTCTGAGGCGCAGTCCTCAGAAACTCTGCGTACACATAAACAAGACAGTTCTCATCACATCACATAAAGCCACATCTCACTGTCTCTCAACTATCAAGCCCATGAGGTAAAATACTCCACAACCCAATATTCTGGTCATAGGAGACTCCAATGTGAGACACACTAATGTCCCTCTTACCAGGGTGGATAAGGAGAAGGCTACAGTTAGTTGCCTGTCAGGGACCAGGATCCACTACATCATGCAAGAACTCAGGTCACTCACCCCTAAGTACCAGTATGACTCAGTCATAGACCATGTGGGTGTGAATGATTTGAGATGTACCTCCTTAGACTATATGAAGAGAGACATGATTAAGCTCTCAGCATATGTGTCACAGGCAGGTATGAACCTTGCATTGAGCAGCATTTTACCATCTTCAAGGATGATGCCACAATACCAGCAGAAAATGATTAACTTTAACAATTGACTTAGCTTCTGGTGTCATTCCAAAGGGGTCTAATACTTTCTGCCTGGGAGGACATGTTGACAGGCAACACTGCTTTGTCAGGAATGGACTTCACCTATCACCTTTAGACTTTCAGATACTGGCCAAAACATTATCCATAACCACTACAGTGCCTTATTTAGGAATTTCCAAATTAACAAACCTTCCAACATAACTAAGCTACTCAGGACAAGCTAAAAGTGTTACTGCTCAATGCTAGGAGTCTCAACAAGAAACTGCACTCCCTGGAAACTCTCCTCACCCTGAAGAATGCTGACATCTGTGCAGTTACTGAAACATGGTTCAAAGCCATGGAAATCATTCTTGCAGTGCATGGCTATAACACCTTTCATATGTTCAGACAGCCAACTGAACATGAAAGAGGAAAAGGCAGAGTTGTATCTAACTACATAAAGGGTAAGCACACCTCAAGGCTGGTCAAACAATATGGCATGCTTCAGCTACTCCATGTCCAACTATCCATGGGAAAAATCCATTACCATATTCTTGCTGGCTACAGGTCCCCCACTACGATCCCAGAAATCCATACATCATACCTGAAGTTACTAGAATAATTCACCATCCAGCCCAATACCGTACTCATGGGTGATTTTAGCTACCCCTACATTAACTGGGAGGCATATGTGACCAGTAACATGCAGGCCCAAAGATTTCTTGACTTTGTAAATTCAAATGCCTTGGAGCAGCTAGTCTGCACTCACACCGGGGGATCAAATATCCTAGATCAGGTACTCACATATATGGGAGCATGCTGCAACCCCCCCCCCGAGTGTTATGTCTTTACTGGTAAGGATCACCGATCACAAAGCGGTCTTCCTTAAAATAAAGGTAAAACTAGCCCCCCACCTAACTCCAAAAACATGAAGAACTTCTCTAAGGTAAATTACCCCCTATTAAGAGATGGCATAGCTAGTTTCCAAGCTCCCCTAAATCCACAAAACACAAAAGCCTATGCAGAGGCATACACGAAAGCCCTGTATGACCATATACATAACTGCATAGAAATGGCAGTACCAGATCAAACCACAAAAACAAGCCACCCTGTTGGATCCCTAGTATTAATAGGTTGTACAACAACAGATAGAATAGCCTATCAAAACGTAACATGGAATGTGCACAACAGAGCACAAAGTGCCTCATTAGTCTAAATAATCAAATCAGGGAACTAGTCAAGTCTTTGAAAACAGAATTTGAGGAATAAATGGCATCCAAGGCTAAGGATAACCACAAGACATTTTTCAATTATATTCCCAGTCTTAAGGGCAACACACAAAATGTGTGGAATTAGTTGTAAATGGTATCACTTGTAGCAAATCTCCTGGATGACAAATTCAGCTCAAATGTTACCTCCTCATCACCCCTGGTTCTCCCCAAAGAAATGCCCTCCACCACTTTACTGCCAGTTATTACCAAAGAACAGGTTACACAGCTTCAATGGGGCCTAACAATATAACAGGTTGCCTCTTAAACAAAACAGCTTAAATCAGGATGTGTCAGGCCCATTAGGGTGTCTATTTAACCATAGCTACTGGACTGCCTTTGTCTTGATAGGGTGGTGGACAGTAATAGTCATCCCTCTGTTTAAAGGGGGACCATCTACCCGAGAAATTACTGACCCACAAAATTTGACTAGTCTTATATGCAAGGCCATGGAAAGAATAATCACGGACCTGATAAATAATGACACAAGAAACCATAAAATACTGGGCCCAACCTAACTGGCTTTCTCAAGGGCAGATCATGCCTACTGAATTTGGTGGATTTCTTTGAGAACATCACTAAGGGCATGGATGAGAGTAAAACAGTACATTCCTTCTACCTTGACCTGGCCAAGTCATTTGATACAATTCCACACTCAGGTATTATAAATAAACTCACAAAACTGGGCATAAATCTCTCAACAACACCAGATAGATATCAAATTGTCTCATGGACAGGACACAGTTAAAGTGGATGAATCCAGATCCAGCAAGAGGCTGGCCACTAGTGGTGTGTCACAGGGCTCAATGCTGGGACCACTTCTGTTCAGAATATACTTCTCAGGAGTCAAAGCTAATGTGGAAGGCCACTGGATGACAAAGTATGCTGATGACTGCAGGCTGGGGGCAATCACTGAATCCCCCAATGATGTAGATGTACTTCAGGAGGATCTAGATCAGACAAATGATTGATGACAGAACCATGACCTAAAACTAAATGCAAAAAATGCATTATCATAACCTTTGGGAAGTTAAATAGCCCTGCAAATCACATCATCAATATCACACCCCTAAGAGTAGACTCAGAGGTGAGAGATCAAGGTACACGGATAGTACAGCACAGGGTGGTGAGGCAGTCCTTCTGTGTGGCACAACTTATAAGTAAAGGTATGGCATCTAGATCCAAGGAAATTATAGTTCTGCTGTACTCAGCCCTCATTAGACCAATAATCAAGTGCAATTTGCCATTTAGCATTTACTTGACTAGGCACTTACAGCAACTGCAGTGACCTCAGATGTTCCTGAAAGAAAATGCAGGGTGTAAACAACATGTTCTTTATTGATAGACTAAAACCCCTATCCCTTTACTCTGTCTCCTACTGACTATAAAGGGGTGACCTACGCCTGACCTACAAGGCACTGACAAATCCAGCCCTGATGGAGTTGCTTAACCCTTCTGCATGCCAAACATCAGAAGGGTTAATCAATCTAGGGATGTAAACGTAGTCAGCAACTCAAACAAAACATGCTGGAAAGACAGTTATGTGTATCAGAGATTGCCCCTTCTTTTCACATTACGTAGAGCCCTTCCCTGGCCCTTCAAATTCAGTTTGGATCAATGGATGGGGAATCAAAAATTCACACCTAGGGTAGTGCTTATGTCCCTTATGAACAGGGGCAATCTGTAAGATGCTCAAGGCATAGGGACAAATCCATGCCATCTTCTTTTCCTGTAGCCATACGCTGGGTAAAGTCAGATTATATTTGCTAGGCTTGTAAGGGATCTTAAGTTGTTAGCCTAGTACTCTCCTATGAACCTATGAACTTATAAGGTGGCATAAGCCTATCCTGCTGCCTATTTCTGTCTCCCAAAAGAATATTCTGATCAGTGAGCTTTCACCTTCTCATCAGCCAAGGCAATTCTTGAGTCCATGCATATTCTCTTAAAAGTTGTGCCTAACCATTGACACTGATGTGAATTAGCCTGACCTCCCAAAGGATGTCATCCAGGCAATGCAGCATGCTGTCCTTGCCAGCCTCCTGTGCTGTTACCCAATGTAAGATGCACTAAATTTCTCAAATGCTGTACCTGCTATTGAAGAGCCCACAGACATACTTATCTATGTAATATTGTCATCCTAGTTGGATACCAAGCCATCCCTGCTCCTCTCAATGTATCATCAGCAATCTAAAACTGCTTCTGGGCCTTACAGCTTCCTTACCCCTCTGTTGACATAATAGCTGTTAACCCACCATAACACTAACTTTCCTCTTCATTGCTTGTCATGTTCCTTTTATTTAGCACTTTGTGAGTGTGTATGTGTGTGTGTGTGTGTGTGTGTGTGTGTGTGTGTGTGTGTGTGTGTGTGTGTGTGTGTGTGTGTGTGTGTGTGTATGGGGGGGGGGTCTTTCATCCCTGAGTTTCTTTGTAAACTGGTTGTTTTGGTTCAGTACTGTTAAACTTTCCTGTTAACTGTGACATGATTCCACTCTTCCCTGAAATGCCATAAAAATGGACTGTACTACCTAAAGTTCCAGTTTATTCTTTCCTAACACACCAAAGCCCAGACCAGCCACTCCCTCCCTTGGCCAGTGTTTCACCCAGAAGTGACTCATTACCTTTACTAATGGACAAATAGGTTTGTACCTGGCAAACAGGCCTCATTTAGTTGCATCTTATGACTTTAACCTGAAATGTACCTCTCTAATTTTTAAGCCGACACTAATGCGACACACCATGTTATTCTGTGATAGTCCCTTACAATGCAATCTGGATTTTGTCGTAATAAGACCTTCATGCACAACCTTCTGAATCTGACCTGGGACCCGAAAGGTTTTCTCAAAGCATCTTTTTGCCTACCTGAATAAAAACCTCTAACCTCACACATTTTATTTACCAATTTCACTTTTTCCAATGCACCCTGCATCATTGTGTAAACCTGCAGCCTTCTACCCAAGCTGACTGCTGGCCCAGTGATATGTCTGGTGTGGTAACACCATCAAGCAGTGCTGCCAAATGCAAAGCAATTGTATAGCTAGGGTGGATGAGAGGCCCTAGGAGGAGAGTGTTGAGGGGGTCGCAATCAGCCAATTCTGATCTCTTTTAATGCAATATGGCATGCAAGCAGTTTGCTATAGTTTAAAAGTAAAAGAAATATATATTTTTTAACTAAAATCTGGGTGCAGTAGCACTTCATGCAAGAAGGGTTAAACTGTAGTAACTATTTGCTACATTTTAACTGAAGTTAAATACATTGTTCATTACTAGGAGTTGAACCCCTGTCCAGGAAGCCGCTTTTTTCTTATTTGTGATTTTTTAACTGAAACTGGGGAGCTGTAGCACTTTGTGCAGGCAGGCCATAAACTGAAGTAAGTTTGCTGCAGTTTAAAAAGACATTTTTTTGCTAACTGAAATATGAGTGCAGTAGCACTGTGTGCAGGCAGGGTATAAACTGTAGCAAAGTATTTTTTTAATTAAATATGTTGAAGGCGGGTTGGGAGTAAGGCACAGAAATGGGACCAGAATGTCTGGGGCAGGCATGGGGGGGGGGGCACATGTGGTACGTGGTCTGACCATCTTATTGGTTTGCCAGTAGAAGGAATGTCTTGTTTTTTTTCTTTTTTTTTTTTGCTCTTTTGCTCTTCAATGGAAAAGATGAGGGGTGGGGGGCATGGATCTAACTGTAATAAGCCAATCACTTACATTGTAGCAATCAGCTTATAACAGTGAAGTGCTTTGTTTTTTGAGGGGTGATGCACTCTTTCATAGTACTGGCCCAGCATTTCTAATGCAGAGTACAGTATCATGCCTTTACTCAGTCTCCTCTTCATTAACAACTCACAATACATTTTTATAAATATCGCAACCTCTTTTTGTTTTGGTAACCTAATAAATGAGCCTGGATCTCCCACAGTTGAGACAATTATTGTCTTAGAGATGTAATAAAAGTTTTATACGGACCAGAAGGGTAGCAAGCACCAGAGTCCTTAAGCTACTGTTGTGTATTGTCTGATAAGAAGATGTTTATTTATCTTTTCCTCTCTCTTTGCATTTATATATTTATTTAAGCAGGTATTAGCCAAGTAGGAGTGCTAGTCATCAGAAAATTTTCCCCATGACTCCTGCTCCAGGAGGGGCAGCACACAGCTTTCTTCACTACAACATTAGACATGGCACATTGCCAGGCATGCATACATGATTTAGTTGTGCCAACAGTGCATTTAAATGAAGCACAGTTTATGGATAGCATTTACGATTTATGGATTACGATGCAATTAGATGGACCACTCACAAATTATACCTTCCATGCTACCACAGGCTTAACTGCCAGTCAGCTGCTTTACTTTTTATTTTTTTGGCAACTGAGTACCATGGTAATTAAAACAAGCCTGCAGGCTATGTTCATATAATGCTGCCTTATGTATCAGCTTCCCCTTGTAATGATAAACTTCCATCAAACTGCCTAAACACAGGCTATATATATATATATATATATATACTTTGGATGTCCAATCCCTATATACCAGTATCCCTCATCAGGGTGGCATTCAGGCCATACAATATTGGTTACTACAAGCTGGTATTTACTCTAGGGATGACATGGATTTAATCATCAATATTCTTAATTTGGTATTAGAACATAATGTCTTCAGTTTTCAGGGTCAATGGTATCTCCAAAGCAAAGGGACAGCTATGGGGGCGACGTTCGCCCCAACATATGCTGACCTATTTATGGGTTTTTTGAGATCAAATACATCTATCAGACTGATTTCCCATTCAAAGAACAGCTTATGATGTGGAGGAGATACCTAGATGACTGCTGGGTGGTTTGGAATGGGCCTGAGGGGGAATGGAATGATTTTGTCCAGTATTTGAATAGTAATATCTTCGGGATAAAATTTACAGGTAAAATACACCTGTTTACAGTTGATTTTCTTGATGTGCATGTCACTAAGACATTGGATGGCACAATAGCCACCACAGTACACAGAAAACCTTTTTCGAAGAATTCTTTATTATTGGCAAATAGTTGTCATCCACCCCATATAATTAATAACATACCTAAAGCCCAATTCCAACGTATTAGAAGAATTTGTTCCTCTGATGAGGAATATGATACACAAGCAGCAGTCCTTAAACAGAGGTTTATGGATCGAGGATATTTAGAACCTAAGTTGAATATAGCCTACTCTGCAGGTCGTAAGCTAAATAGAACACAGCTGTTAGAATCTAAAACTGTCAATAGAGGCAATGATTCATCAGGAGTGAGATTCATCACCAGCTATGGGACTAATACGTTTAAGATCAAGGATATCATCAATAAATATTGGCATATTTTTACTAGCGACCCATTTTTTTCAGATATACTACCTGATAAATGTAGTTTTGGGTATAGACGGGGTAAAACATTGGGCCAATGCTTTTCACGTTTTAAGAATGAAGTTCCTAAATTAGGACATAAGTTTAGTGGTCGCCTGGGTTGTACCTTTTGTGGCAACTGTAAGTACTGCAAACTAGTGTCTAGAACTTCGTCATTTACATCTATAAACACTAGTAAGGTCTATGATATTAGACATCATATTAAATGCAGCAGTACTTGGTTGGTTTACATGGCTGTCTGTAAATGTGGTGCTTTTTATGTGGGACAAACGTCCTGCAGCTTTAAACAGAGGATAGCCCTTCATATTAGTGATATTAAATGTAAACGGGAAAGGAGCGCCTTATATAAGCATACCTTAATACATACAGCCTCACATTTTGTATTTGTAGGGATTGATTTGTTACAACCTAGTGTTGCCAATGTAGCTTTAAGACATCAACTGTTAAATAATTTGGAACGTAGATGGATTGTCAATCTTGGAGCATTATTCAAACCTGGGCTTAATGATCACTGGTGATTATGGAGGTTTCTTTGGTTCTCTATTGCATATATATTAATGTTGAATTTCTTTAATGAAGAGATTTATATATGCATTTAATTTAAATAATATTGTTGGGGGTATTAGCAAGTTAGATTTTGTATTGTTTCAATGTAGTGCTATGTTTTATATTAACATATGAAACTGTCAGTTTGGGAATTTGTTATATGCATCAATTTTTATTATATGTATGTGTTTATGTGGAACACCACTAGGGGGCATGATGAAATTTGGCTATATAAATGGATGCAATATGTCAATTCTGCACTCACTGATGACGCTCTTTGGAGCAAAACCGGTTTGGGGGATGTGTAACTTTCAATAAACAAGCTCACTCTTAGCTGCTCGTGTCTCCTGTTTGTGCTGGAATTACTTTTTGGAAGTTTTTTATATATATATATATATATATATATATATATATATATATCCTCTACTCCTATTTTATACCCTACTTGATCTGTATTTATTTAGTTAGTGAACTCTATTTCCATGCCCATTATTGCCTGTGTTTGTTGTCTCTCATTAATTTTGCCTTCTTTTACCTAAATTTAATTCAGCTTACTCCCATTTTCTTAAAAGTATATATCGATACTGTTATGAGTTAAACTTACGCTGCTATTTCCCAGCTTAAGCACATAGATACAGACTGCAAATTTTCTGACCAAAACTCAGAAATACAGTAGAAAGATTTACAACTATGCAAGCGTTAGCGCCAAACCTAAATAAAACTTAAGATACAAGAAAGCGACAATTCTGATTGCCTCTATTCAACTAAGCTTTCATAATTGTGTATTCATGAATTCGCCTCCATCCCCCAGTAATGTAAATATGAAAATGTTAGTTTGCCGTATTAATATATTTGAAATTCTATAAAACAGAACCAAGGAAATACTAAACTTAAACTACCTACAGTGTGTTTCACAACTGCTCCTCTTTGGTTTAGAGTACATGAGAGAAAATGAAGGTTTAACTAGGAAACTTGCCATGTTTAACCTTCAAAGTAAGTCTATTTTGTCTCAGAAACAATGACGCCTTTTGCAAACACACTGTCCACCAATAAATAATTTACATGTACTATATGAAAACAAATTATGCTAAAAGAAATACACATTCATGTGGTCATACTTTAACATTTCTGCCTAATCTCGCAACAGAAAAATCTGATTCAATAGCAATTTATTTTTCCTACAAATCTATTGATCTATCTACATGGTTCTGTAGTCGATACAGTAATGATAATAGTCGATCCGTCGAGCCATACAAACATTGACACACTTATGCTGGCAAAAGCGTGATGACATGTAACTGCATATGCTCTGAGGCTAATACTCAGAACATACAAAATACACCCCCTGCTAATTATATATAAATTATATATACTAAATCCAAGACTGCATGATTCCCAGGGATGGGACATAGTTGTCTTCTCCAGGCATCATCATTTATCACACAACTATTGACCATATACAAAGTTGGCCAAAGTAAGTCGATCATTAAAAGGTCAACTTTAGCCACCATCAACTAAACTAGTAGCAACCATAGAACTATATATACACATATATATGTATACACACACACACACACACACACACACATATATATATATATATATATATATATATATATATATGGTTCTACCTGACTTCGTCGACAGCTGAGAAGACCGACATCGGAATCCGGAGCTCCAGAAGATCGAAAGCGAAGAAGGCCGACGCGAATCGCAGGTTGCAGAACATCGACAATGCAGAAGACCGACACGACGGATGACAACACCAACGCCGAGGATGCCGACATGGGGAAAGGCTGTGTGAGTATGCGGTAGTGACGGACGTTAGGGTGCGAGGCAGGTAAGTGTGGAGATTGACGGTCTGTGGGGATAGGGGTGGGTTAAGTGAGTTAGGGTTAGGGAGCGATAGGGGTGGGTTAAGTGAGTTAGGTTAGGAAGCGATAGGGGTGGGTTAAGTGAGTTAGGGTTAGGGCGATAGGGCGGGTTAAGTGAGTTAGGGTTAGGGGCGATAGGGCGGTTAAGTGAGTTAGGGTTAGGGGGGGGTAGGTAAGTGTGCGATAGTGACGGACCTTAGGGTTAGGGTAAGGTTTAGTGTGGGCTTGTAAGGATTTTGGTGTGCTTGTGTTGTGTGTGTGGTTTGTGGAATGGGGATGTGTTTTGTTTTGTATGGGGTTTCGTGTTTGTGTACCGTCGGTTATTTCGTTGTCGGTTATGTGTGGTTTCGTGTTTATGGACTGTCGAATATGTGGTGTCGGTGATGTGGTTGTCGGTGTTGTGTGGTTTCGATTATGTCAGGTAGAACCATATATATATATATAGATGTGTGTGTGTGTGTGTGTGTGTGTGTGTGTGTGTGTGTGGGTTTATATCAGATTACTGAGTGTTCAGAAGGTCATATGATCATGACCATATTTGACTTTCTGAAAACTCAAACAAAGCAAAAACAACAAAATCTGTGTTTTTACAGGGGGGGGGGGCAATCCCCCCCTGCACCCCCTGCAAATTATATATACCAACTCCAAGGCTGCATTACAGTAAGAAAAACGGTAAATTCCCTGATCTTCACTTTACTTTATCTTCCTCGTTACTGTGTGTGTCTCATTGCCCACAATTTCTTCATTTCATGCACCTTATTAATAAAATGGTATCAGCTTTTATTTCAATGTTTTCTATTATCCTCCTCAGTTTCCCCTTTACTCAGTCTTTTCTTCATTAACAATTCACAATAAAACCATAAATGACATTTTACATTATCACAAATCGTCCTGAAGTTCTTGTCTAAATGTGTAAAATCTCCACATCGGTTACACCCGTTTTGTATAGCCCTGTATTAAATGTGAGTCAGTCCCAATGGAAAAATAATGCCTTTGGCTGCCCCTAATACCCCACCATTCCATTCATCCCATTCATGATTTTATTTTTTATTTTTATCCATTAAGCAAGTTAGTCCCACTAGGTTAGTAGTCCCTTTCCAGGAGAGAACCATGGTGGCATTTACACTACTAGAGGAAATTTGGGCATGGCACCTGGGAACTTTTCTACTCATTTTGATAGGTGCCATGGGATCTTTTGCATCCACCTGATAATCACACTCAGCAAATGATCCAATTTCCTTGTTTTTAATTTCCAAAGAAACCCATACCTCTCACACACCATTCTATACCCTTAATTCCTCTAGTGCTTTCTTTATGTCATAAACATTCTGACAATAATTAGAAAAAATATTTCAGTTCATACTCTGAAATGAACAGTTAATTTTCTTACATTGTACATGTGCACTTGTAAATGCATAATCTTTCCAGGGTGCACAGAAGCTTTTTACATCACACTCATTTATGCATATTTCATCTAGCAAAAAAAATTCTCAGATGTAATTTCACAGAATATCTCAGTGACCAAATGTATGAAAACTCTAACATCTTTGACACTATTCCCCAAAGGGGTCACAACAGTATATAATATAACATACTTCTCAATGGACTGTCCATTTTTACTGCTAATATACCACAACTGTTTTTTCAACACTATGAATTTCTGAATTTACAAGATTTGCAAAAGCAGCTCTCACTTTCCGTGTCTGCATTCCTCATGTTCTTCTCACACCTCTTACACCAACCCTCTGGTGTCATCTGGGGAAAAGAACACGATAATTTCCCTAGTGCCTTGGCCAACGTTTTCCTAGTAAGTGTGAATATCACCTCAAGTCTCCCCTGAAAAGAGGCCCCTGGCTTAAAGGGACTAATGCAGTCAACAAAAGGAAATACATAAATAAAATGAATAAATAAAACTTAATCTCTGCTAAGGGTATGCTGGAATTTCACTTGGTACAGGAAATCCAGTTCCCAGTCGCCGCAGTGGTGCAGAGGTAGCGTTGTTACCTCACAGCAAGAGGCTGTCCTGTTCGATGCTCAGCTGGAGTGCGGGGAGTGCCTTCTGTGTGGAGTCTGCATGTCCTCCCTGTGGTTTGGTGGGAGTTCGAAAGACATGCATAAATGGGCGTGCCTTTGCTGAAGGCTGAACGTCGAGCTGGCACCTCGATGTTCGTGAAAATCTTCTGCCAATCATTAGCGGACCGGAGTTCCGCTGTGGCGACCCCTAACCGGGAAAAGACGAAAGACAACAACAACAGGAAATCCAGTTCCCACTTTGCAATAATGTTTATATCTGGAGCATCTTTTTCCTCTTGAATGCTGTCTCAGTAATGCTAAACAAAAGTCATCACTCATGACAAAACTTACATAAAGAAATACCACTATCTGACCATGTAAACCCCACTTGTTGCCATTTCACTTGAATAATGAGCTAGTAAATGTCTCCTTCTGGCATAAACCCCTGCGTCAGAATCAATGCTCACTTCATTAAAATTCTACTGTAGAACTTTATACTTATCGGTTATAAATTCTTATTTCTGAAACAACCATTGACAACTCTTATTTGCTTTAGCTTAGCATTTTCTTTCGCTGGATAATGAATGAAATGGTGGAAGTTTTAATAATTAGTGATTATGGGGTTAAACTACTATCAAGATCATTTAGAGCTATTTGGACAGAAAGTTTTACAAAATCTCCACTTCCAAGTACAAAACTTGCAAATATTTTCAATTTAATTCAGAGATTATTAGACAGGAAATTGAAATGCAAATGTATAATAATTCATGCAAGGATGAATATTTTGAATGCAACACCTTTCGGGCCCATGTTATGGAAAGTGCTTATTGATTTATATGTCTTGTGTAAAGTGAACCTGGTCTGGGTGAAGTCTCTTCATCTACTGGACTATTTGACTAGTCCTACGCAAAAGCAAGGTTCTTTAACAATAATTTATGTCAATTTCTGCTAAAAATAAAATGACATCATAAACACATTTGGAGGAAACAGATAAGGACTAAAGAATGCTCACTAAAGTTTATTTGCCATCTTTGTTAGGTCTTTGCAAATTACAGTTATAACTTATAGTGAAGCCATGTTCTACCAGATCTTATACTGCTATAAAGATTTATTATACTAATGATGCAAGATTTGCTAAATAAAAGCAATGGCTTTGAGTCATTAACTTTTAAGGTCGATTATATGATTGTTGTATTAAATGAAGTTTGAAATGCAACACTTGTGAATTTTAATAATTATACTGAATTTAATTGTACATGTCAAAGAAAAAGGGGAGTAGCTGTAATAATTTATTTATTTACTGGACATTTGTTTACTGGGAAAGTCCGACTGGTCCAGGAAGTGCCCATTTTCAGTGGAGGCCCAGGGAGAAAAGCTCCACAATCACATCTTTCAAAAATCAGTTACAGATATTTTAAATCACAAAGTATCATGCAATACTACAAAATATGGGAGTGAAAAAAATGATGTAATAAGAAACTCATAGAACATATATTTTATACTGAAGTTCAGTGGAAAACAACATGAGCTGTAGAAAATATGTGGGGAAAATTTCATTAGTCATATTATTTGTTACATAGATTAGTATGCTACAATTCTAATAAGATATTTAAAAGAGATATTAGAGATTACATAATTAGAAACAGTGAGGGGAAATTGTTTGATGTCTTAGTATGAGAAAGGGTGTTCATATTAGGGTTATAGAAGGAAGTAAGGATGAAGAGAAAAGGAGGTTATATAAAGGGTGGAGGATATGGTGTCTTCAGGTAGCTCAGGTGAGTAGGGAGGAAAGAGAAAGAGAAAGGTAGAGGAAAGGTCTGCAGAGATGAAGTGGATAAGGTAAGGTAGTGGGAAAAATTAAAGTAAGGAGTGGAGTAGGAGGTTGGAGTGGGTTGTGAAGTGTGACTTAGACTGAAAGGGGTGAGTGAAGTATAGTGAGTACGTTCAGCCAGGATTGGCACAGGAGCAGGTCCATGGTTTTGCAAAGCATTTAAAGGTGGCTAGGTTAGAAATAGTTCTTCTGGCTAGAGGTGAGTTCCATTCTTTAGTACTGAGTATGAGTGTAGGCTTTGTTGAGGGGATTTATTTGTTTTATTTATGGTGAGAAGTGGTTTGTCTTCTGATCTGAAAGTTCTTTTAGGGAAATATATATCGATTAAAGTGGTAAGAGATGGGCAGGCTAATGGTTTGTGAATGATTTTATGTATTATTATAAGCTGAATGTAGTAGAGGTGGAGGGGGAATTCCAGCCAGCTAAGGGTGTGCAGAGCTTTACAGTGAAGGGTAAAGGAGGATGAAGTACTAGCTGATATGGCAGTTTTGTTGTAGCAGCTTTCAATTTGTTTTTTTAACGGAGAGTTGTAAACTGGTTAGAATTAGTGTTCCATAGAGTAAGGAGGGCAGTAGGTAGGTTTTGGCTAGAGTAATTTTTGTGGGTGCACTCAGAAAATGTTTATTTCTGTATAGCATGCTTCATTTTTGATGTTTTTTCTTAATATTGCTTTGGATGTGTAGGTCAAATTTAAGAATATCATCTATTATGACTCCTGCTAGGTTGGTATGGTGGACTCATTCATTTGCAGCGCCATTTGCGAAAAAGATTTTGAAAGATGCTCTGTTAGGAGAGTGAGTTTTGTGGGGTAAAAAGGAAGAGTTTTTTTGGAGGGGGGTTGAGTAAGTGTTGTGCTGTTGTAAGCCAGGTTTCAATAGAGATGACAGCTGGTTGAGTGATTACTTGAAGATGAGTTTAGGTGTTTGAAGAGCAGATGATGGTAGCATCATCTGCATATTGAATCAAGGTACCTTGACAAGAAGATAAATGTAGGTTATTGATAAAAATACGGAATAGTAGAGGGTTAAGGGTGAATCCTTGTGGGAGTCCTGTGGAAGTGAGAAGATATGCAGAGACAAACCCTTGCCATTTTACAGCTTGCTGCCTGTTGCCAAGGTAACTAGAGAATCATTAAATAGATGGAGATGATAGACTCAGGTGGAAACTTGATTTAGAAGTTTAGTATGAGAGACCATGTCCACGACTTTTGATAGATCTAGAAATATTGCAGATTCAAGTTTATTAAAGTTGTGAGCTTTATTGACGCTGTCTGCAAATGATAGCAGTAATATTTCTGCATAGCTCTGTCTCTAGTAAACTTACACCATTTGATAAAGAAATTTAAATGGTTAAAATAACAAACTTGGTAAAGTTCATGATTGTTCGTCTTTCATTGTAAGATCTCAAATATAAACATAGAGGCTCATACTGAATTTGTTGAAAAATTAAAATCATACATAATTAATAAAAGTATTCTATTATTTGGTGACTTTTGCTGTTCAGAAAATAGTCTGGGACACGAACACTTGTGTAATCATAATGGAGTCAAAATAGTTGGACATAACATCAATAATCTTGCTCAACCTGCTATTTTTACAACTAGACAATCCCCGGGATTCATGAAGCTCGGCGCAAGGCCGGCGTTAGGCTTGCGCCAACCATGTGGCATGTAGATGGCGCAGTAGCACCATATGCATATTAATGATGGCACGCTGCCGCCACAGCCACATGCATAGGAAATGAACGCAAGTGCATGGGGTGTGTCAAAGTGCCGCACGGAGGCGTGGAAATGTCAGCTATTGACGTGCAACCTAAAATGCTGACTATTACAGTCTGCCTACAATAGTAATCACACCTGTCAGTGTCCGTGGATATGTGGATATTGAAATGTATGCAAAGCATGCAAGACAGTTCTTGTGAACACAAAATTAAGAAGCAAACACAAATGCACGTTAGCGAATATCGAGTCCCCATCCCCCGAACAAATGACATTTAAAACTGTGTGCCCGTATTCTAATGCAGTGTAGATAGTTATACCAAGTGGAAGTGAAATGCATCATGTTAGTATGCTGCCAATAGCTACGTCTAGCCCAATGGTCAGGGTTACCACCTGTCCCACATTGTGAGGGATAGTACAGTGCTGGGAAGTTGTGTCCATACCAAAACCATTATAAGTGTAAAATATCCTGCGACCGTATGACATAATTATGTCCCACATTGCATGTAATAGTCACATACAATAGTTATTTCCGTATGTAACATATCACGTTACAAGAAATAGAATATGCAAATAAACGAAACAGAAGGAGCATATAAACTGCTACAGAAATAAGCTAACATGTAGGCATAAAACAAAAGTATTATCCGTAGTACTAACCGTGGGTATGTGTTGTCCTGTAGAATCTGATTTTTGTCCGGAATATATCCCATCCTGGCCATATGAAAAGGTGACAACCCTACCAATGGTCAGAGCATTCGGCCAAAATCCGCCCATATGCGGTCCAAGCCGTTCTTGTCAGGATGTGTAAAAGTTGAACGGGTATTACCCGGGTGTACCTACCATGTCATGAAAGATAAGTATTTGCGTGTACCTATGTGCATGATGTACAGCATGTGGAAGGTGAAAAATGCCAGGGTAGTCCACACAACCATACAGGTACCTGACATATGTAGTGTATGCAATGTATTCCCTTGACCGTGCCATGGGCCATCAACCAAAGAAGGGATGGATGGAGTGTCTGGAATATGTGTGTGTGGGGGATGGGTAATGTTATAATCCACAAAGGCGAGACTGTGTTGGATGCACAATAGGTGAACTGGAGGTGTATGAGGGAGCAGTGGGTGAATCAGAAAGAAACACAAAGAACAAGCATACACATCTGCAATACAACCTGACAGGCCATACTGTAGAACACAATCACACAAACATGTGAATATTAAAATGTGCGATACACATGTACAGAAATGTCACCGGCACATACCCACAGAATGGTCTGGATGGAACTGGGCCATCCAAATGCAACACACCTGGATGCATAATTGAATACCCATCATCCCCTCTACAGCACACAACCCGCCCCCATTCTTGAACGTCCACCAAATCCAGCCATACTCGGGCTACTAGCTTGGCGCAGCCATATCTACACATAGTGACCACTACTCATATGTAGTAGGCAGTGTCAGGATTGCAAACTATGTATCCCTTGCATGTAAAACCCTAACACATTTTTGTAAATCCAAAAGAATGGACGGTTATTGGCTTGTTCAATTTTTGGATATCCCTCATGGGATAAGTATCCTGTGTAAACATCAGACTTGGTATCACAACACGATGTCCAGTCCTGTAGACATCTGGACACAAGTTGTATGTGCAGTAGTGGTTTACGAGACTGTTCAGCCTGTAGACGGTCATGCAGAACCTACTACCCAGGATCAAACACCTGCCCGTGATGCACATCTCCCCCCAAGTATTATCGAGAGAATATATTGTACACAGTCGCATAGTGGCACTTGGAAATAGGGTGATTAAAGCGCTGATGTAAGCAGGGTACCTCCTGACTCACTTTGTGAGGGACAGTCACTGTTTGGGTAGGTGTGTCCTAACCAAGAATGATACAATGGCAAATGTCCTGTGATTGTAGGAAATAACGATGTACCATATTTCATGTAACAGTTGCCTAAAACAGTTATTTCTGGATGTAAAATACATAAATCATACAAGAAACAGAATAAGCAACTAAAGTGCTACAGGAATAGGCTGTCATCTAGGAAAATAATGAATGTTCTAAACCCTGTACTGACCGTGGGTATGTGTTGGCCTAAACAATCTTGTGTGTCCAGAATATATCCCATCTTGTACATATGAAAATGTGGCAACCCTACCAATGGTCAGAACATTCGCACAATAACTGGCCAGCCTCTTAATCACTCACAAAACCAGTGACCTTTGGAGGAAAGGTGTTGAATCTGTCCATATGCGGACCAAGCCGTTCTTGTCAGGATGTGTAAAAGTTGAACAGGTATTACCCAGGTGTACCTACCATGTCATGAAAGATAAGTATTTGCGTGTACCTATCTGACACTTGAATGACTAATGACAATAATTAAGAGTAATAGATGCTTTTAACTGCAGAAAATAAGTATTAATACATATGGCTCTGAATCTGTCAACACATTTCAAGTTAATAGTACTAATATTGTAAAAGTGTCCATGATCGTCCCTGATTTGTCATTGCCTTGTCCCTGTCACTGTTGAAAGTAGTCGCTGAGTATTACAGAGGTCCGTACACATATGTACACCAACCAACTGTCACATTTGTTGACAGTACTAATGCATACCTGTAGTGAAGTCATAAGTGATGTCCAGAATAATATTTATCGTATATATAAATGAATGAATGAAATAGTCAAATGTGAAGGGAAACACCAGTGGAACCACCCCCCACCCTATATTATGTAGTGCCAACATAATAATCTGGTCAGAGATGCCCAAACCCCTGCATCTGTAAACACAGGTAGAATGTTAAAATCTCTCTCCATGTGCTACATCTGACATTTGAACAGGGTCAAGGAAGTTCCGGTCGCCAGTCGGACAAGCCTAAACCCAGATCACCACATGAACACCCTGACAATGAAATGCATGTATGTGCCAGGACTATAAGCTTTGGAGTTCTGAATCTCCTTGGAGTGAGTAAACATGCAGCACAGGTCCAGAGCAGTAGGGAATAGGGAATGTCGCATGTGTAGTACTGCGGTTTTCTCAGCAGGAGAATGGATGGCTGCTGTGTAAGTGAAACAGTGAGGCATATGTTAGGGTAGCTATGAACCATGGGTATACATACAAATGAAGCAGAACACCAATAGTGTAGTGGTTAGAGCATCCGCCTAATGTAAATGCATTCCCGGTTCAAGCACGACTATAGCACATATCATTTTCTTGTGTAATGAATGCCTCTGTGCTATAAAGCCAACATTTAAACATGTAAAGGTGAATGTGTGTTTTGCATGGGGCTGTTAACTGGATTACATCAATCAAAGTGGTACTGTCATAATGAATAAGGTACACCTAAGCACAAAGAAGTGGCAGTAAACATATGTAACTCACAATAAGGATATGCAAGTGCGCCTGTACGGGTGTATGCAGCTCCCAGCATAGCAAATGTATGTTGTTTTTTACAGATGTAACTTATACATGTATATATAGATATATAGATATGTGTGTATAGATATATATCCACAGACATAAAATAAAGAAATACATGAAAAAAAAAAAAAAAAAAATATATATATATATATATATATATATAGAATGAACGCCGAAAGAAGAAAGCATACATAAGGGTTGTGAAGGGAATCTAGAGCAACTTAGGTATTATATAGTGCTCGCAGTGTATGTCAGATAAAGCTGCACAAGAGTGAGTAGAGCACCGCTATTCACACCAGAGGCAGGGTTATACCCGTGGCCAGAATAACGTTGAACTGCTACGTCAACATTACACACACAGACGGAATGTAGTTCATGTTGTGGCCACCTACACTTGTAACCTGCAAATGTTCGTAATCCATAACACCAAGAAAGGCACGTATGTACAAATATAAATGGCGGGAGACCCTGTGAATACACGAGGCGGTACAAAATGTGTGTAGGGCCCCTAATGCTGTGGAGAGGGCAATGTGTAAAGGTGTGTCATGGCTGCGATATCAAGTGGATAATGGCTGTTACGCGTGGAAACTCAACACGGGTGGGCTTGAGAAACTATGGCTATGCGATTATGGAAACAGGAGTGCCAGGGTTGGTTGCGCCGGTTCCAATGGAGCGGCCCGTATAGGTCATCTAGTACGTAGGTGCGATTCTCAGCTAGACCATCTTCTGCATGGAGACATGCGTGAATGGGTATACCTTCATTGAAGGTTGTGCGTCAGGGCTGGCAACTCAGCACGTAAAAGTCTACCTGCCAATCATTAGCGGACCAGAGTTCCGCTGTGGCGACCCCTAACAGGGAAAAGCCGAAAGACACAACAACATGCAGACATCAATATGTTGACGTACATTCTCTGTAACACATGCACTCCATTTATTTACATAAATAATATGAATGTGCACAGAAACAAATACAGTAGCAGGAATAATAGGCTGTGCAGACGAGGAATAGGTCAAATGACACTGTATCACATCACACTTATCAGCGGTACTCCATACACGAACAAAGTGCGACATCTGTCTGCTGTATAACGTGCTATATACCGATTACAATTTAACCGGAGTGAAGTGTCGGTGTCATAATGACTAAGGGAATAGTATGCTGTTGAAGCAGAGATAAAACCCAACACACATGTGTAAGTGTGTTTGTCCGGGAAATGTATTGGTCAATGGACACACAGATGTATATATAAATATATATATATATATATATATATATATATATATATATATACATATATATATATATATATATATATATATATATATATATATATATATATATATATATATATATATATATATATATATATATATATATATATATACACACACACACACACACACACACACATATACAAATATATATATATATATATATATATAATATATATATATATATATATATATATATATATATTATATATATATATATATATATATATATACACAGATACAAAATGTATTGATATATATATACACATATACACACAAAAAAACATATATATGTCATTGCAGATATACACATGTACATAACTAGTTTACTTTACAGCAATTACGGGTAACATATGTTCAGACCAGGCATATGTTACTGGGAGGTCCAATAAACAAACGTTTACCTCCCACATTGCCCAGCTAGGCCGGTAAGACATACAGACACACAATAAAGGTAAATACACCGCTGCTTTCCAAACCACCGGCAGGAAAGTACCACTGTGAGAGATCTGCAAGGTCTACACTTTAAACAATGATAACGGGGTCCCTTGCGGGACACCAAAAATTCACTTTACATGTGAACCTGTGGTTATCGATGCGAGCAGGATGTAGCTGTACACAGAACAGTAGGTTGTACAAGTGTAATAACACATGGGTTGACAAAACGTACGACATGTGTCCCGAGATGGGGAGAGTGGGCAGTGTGTAGGGGTGTGTTCATACCCCAGCTGCGCTCACAGTAAGTATTTGTCATGAGTGCTGTAGAGGGGTGTCAGGTAGGTGACTCATGGGTATGCAATAATGGGCCTAAGTGTGTAGGTGTTGGTTGGCAAAGATGTATTAGGCCCACCCCGTGGAAGTAATTAATATTCCTTTGTGGGCATAGCAGATGTCTATACCTCCCAAACCTGAAGAGCACATCTACTGGATAGTCCGTAAACCATTGGGGGAACACATAGGGACTACATCAGTGCCTTGTACCCGATTATCATGGACGTCCATGATTACGAATCAGAATGTAACACAGTCCTAACTAAACACTTCCAGAACTAGTGATATTAGGTGGACAGGTGGTGGAATACACGTAATGACTAATGACAACATGTATGAGTCATAAACAGCATGCACCTCGACAAATGTGAATGAATACATATGCCCTGTGACTGTCAATGTGTCAGGTTAATAGAACCAATCATCTAAATGTGTCACTCAGGGTGTTATGCAATGTCCCTGATACAGTGTTCATTCTCCCCCATTCGCATGTGAGGTCTGCTAGTGACGGAAAGCGCATATTCCACCGACCACCTAAGGTAGATGATAGCATAATAGTTTGGGATTACCACCTGTTCGCCTTTGTGAGGGACACTCCACTCTGGGCAGTTGTGTCTTGCAAAATGAATGTTACGGCACATGGCCTGTGATTTCGGGAAAAAAGTTCATATATTGTGTGTAGTGGTGTCATAAAATGATTTTTTTGTATCTGAAACAGCTACATGTTATAGGAAACAGTATTAGCAACTATAATGCTACAAGAATAACCTTGACGTATGCAAACCGGTGAAGTAGTCAGTTTACTACTGGCTGTGGGTATGTGTTGCCTTGCCAAATGTGACAGCTCTACATATAGGTCCTATAGGGCTGCCTCCTTTCCAAATGGCCAAAGTGGGACCTGCTCTGTAGAAATGTCAGACGTACCAGGTCAGAACATACCTACAGCCATGCATAGTACAGAAATATACATATTAGAACAAATCAAAGTTTAGTCTAGCAGCAGTCAAGTTGCTTATGCTACTTCACATAACATATTGATGTGTCATTTATACAATAACCATTACATGCACCAATTACAGACACGTAGAATATAATATTGTCCTCTAATCAGGACATTAGCTATGGCTAGAGTATTCTCGCATGACACATATGCCTAATGAGGGATTGTCCCATGCAAAGTGGGAAAGGTGTTACTCCTAGAGTCTGGCCAAACTAAAAGTTGAAAACCTACAATAGGTATGTGGTAGCATGACCCGGCAGAGAGATGCGCTTCCCAAAACACATTTACATGTCAGCATTGCAGAGTATCGGTTCAAATGTATCAGCCAGATGGGAGCAGATTGTATGAGGAAGATGCATATAATATGATTATGTCACTGGACAGTCCGCCGATTCTGTACAGTCGAACGTCTGCCGTCGCCATACCCGATACTGTAATCATGTAGTCCGATGTAATAGGCATCACAAGGGATCGTGCCCACCCAGCGTGAGTGACAAATGGAAGCACCAATGTTAGTGCACGTGCAAGTGAGTGAGCAGGCGGGTGTAAGCGTGTTGTATGCAAGTATTGTACTGTTAAAGAAATGTGCAGTCTAAACAAGTATAAGGAGCTGTAACCAGAGGTCAGCAGTACTTAACACCATGCAAACCCACGCACAGCTGCTCCCACCTGCTGGAATGTGCCTTACCCACTCCGTATCCAAAGGCGTCATTCTGGCCGCAAATAAAGAACCGTCCTTTGCACGTGTTGGTAGCAATACCCTGCGCACACAGCTCTTGTGAATTACCAATACACCATGGCATATATACAGACAATAGACAGTACCACACACATACCATACAGCACAGTCATCCAACAGTATAGCAATGTACTGGCAGATATGTCTGGACCACTGCTGTTTGCAGACCTGGCCGTCCTGTGTTTCAGTGTGTGAGCATGCCCAGTATGACTGTTACGCATGTTGTCGACTGACATTACCATCATACATTTATGTGTTTGAGCATGCCCAGTATGGTCAACTGGATCGCATGTGTCACATGTCCATATAGTCAGTACTGTGGTGCCGACCCCTGTGTTGTACACCGAAAGGTGGCATGCTGTGTCTGCAGGGTAGCTAACTGTCATGTGGCATTGACTGTTGCTACATTTCTGCACAGCGTGGGGGGACATCCAACTGTATCCACCGTCCTACACAGCACCGGGGGTGGCGCACATGACTCTCACATGTGTACGTTGGAAGGGGGGCACGGCTGACAGTTGTACACATTTGCTACTACTGTACTAGTATGCTAGGTACTCCATTTCAGTGTGTGGACCTACCTAAATTGCTGGTTGGAGGCATACCAGTGCACGTCAGATCCTAGCTTTAATTACCAGCATAGTGGTTTCAGATGTCCTAGCCCTCACAACCTACATCCAACTGCCTGGCCTGCTGTAGTCTGTGTGTGTGTCTGTGGGAGTTGGGGTCATCCATTGGGCATATCCAGGGCCATTGTATAGCATTTGTCTGTATTGGTCTACACCTGTCCAGCTGTATGAGACTTGTGTGGGCTGTATGGACACACATGATGTTCAGCCCATAACCTGCAGTGGGGTAGGACACCCTGTGTACTACTGGCTACTATTGTGACCCCGATATATGCTACAGATGTCATGGTGCCACTATGGACATGTAATGTCTGCTGCCCTAACAGTCGGCCACCAGATTCCCTAGTATGCTCACATCCATACCATAGCTACAGGTAAATACACATTCTAATACAACTGCCAATTGGTAGGTTGATTGACTTAGTTTGGGGGTGTTCCAGACCTGAGGATGGTGCTGGAGGGCTGCCTATGTCGGATGCACACAGTGCACTTCCTATACATGGCTGAGCACAGGTAGTGTCATGTTTGGCATCCCTTGTACTGTCTGTGCGATCAGAGCGGGTGAAATTCCCTGGGTACCTACTGTGTCAGTGCATATGCCATGTGTTGCCTGTTTGCCAAGGGCAGGTCATACTGTGCATGCCTCCTTTCGCCTACTGGGTCCAGCTCAGGTAGTTCTTCCTCTAAGCCACACTGTGCCTGTACAGGCCTTGGCATTGGTGGGGGGCTGTGTGGCCCTGTCCCAAGCTGTTCCTGCTGCAACTGTTACCGCAGGATCAGATTGTGTAGCATAGCACATACCATAACAATTTGGGTGCATGTAGCTGGTGAATACTGCAAGGCTCCACCGTATTTGTCCAGACAGCAGAACCGTGACCTCAGCATCCCAAACACATGCTCAATTATATGTCTTGTCTGTGCATGTGCCTCAGTATGGTGTAGTTGTTCAGCTGTGTGTGCATTGCTGATGGGTGTTATCATCCACGACTCCAGTGGTTACCCAGCATCCCCCACTAGGTGACTGTAGAGGATGTCCATATTGGCAAAGGTGTGGTACAGCTGCGTCAGATGCCATTTATTGGAATTGTCATAGCTTCCAGGGCAGACAGCACACACATTCAGTTTAATGCCCTGGCCATCGCATACGGCCTAGCTGTTAGAGGGTATGCCCCTGCAGTTAATGTAGGCCCTACCTCACTCACTGGGTGGTGCTTTGATTCGTACGTGCATGCAGGCTATAGCACCCGTACCACAGGGTAGTCTGCCATTTGGTGGAAGAGACACATATTGCTGGTCAACAAATCACGTGTGTTGAGGATATGTACGTGCTCACTGGCATGTGGTGACATGTCGCCTGTGAACTGGTGCAATACTCTGGATGCAGATGCCTGTGAGATCCTCATTATATCCCCAGTTGTGCTTTGGGAGGTACCTGTGGCTAGTATACCTAGACCAACACATACCTTGGTATCCACTGGGATGGGTTTCCCTTGGCCTGTTCGATGTGTCAGGTGCAGCTGGCACAGCTCAACAAGCTGCTGTAGGAGGTCTCTGTCCACCCCATAGTGCTCCATTATCTGCAGCTCATGTAGCCCCTGGTAGGTTACCCTGGGTCTGTAAAGTCTTCTGTCACCTCACTAAGGGTTGTTCGGCAGCATTCACATCCTCACCACCCTCAGCCTCCTGCACATGTTGGTCTATGTTGCCTGCTGCAACCCTTCTCATTTGGTTGGATTGTGTCGAGAAATGTCCCCGCATGTATACACTGGAGGTGTAGAGTGTGGAAGAAACCTGTGTGTATGGTGCTTGATCACTTTACCGTAGTGTTCTGGGGCGGGCTGGCAATGTAATCTGCTGATTGTGCTAATTATCACCTGTTTGTGTAGCTTGTTCACCTTGACTACTCCACTACTGCTGTTGTCCTTCCCAATTTCACCAGGCAGGTATAGACACACCCCTAGCTTAGGCGTGCTAAGGCAGGAGCAATCCCGAGGTACAGGGCTCCAATGTACGTACAGTATGCCTAAAACCTCTCCCATGCTTTCACCAATATTCGGGTCTTGCACCCGGCTATCTATACATATACACACTTGGGATCTGCATCACACCCTGGGGATAAATGGGATTCACTATTGTCAACCTCATTTGCATAGTATTGTCTTCTAATGCAGTTATATGACCCATACTGATCCGCCAAATTAATAACCACTGCTTACTGTCACTCAGATCTGCACACAACTGGTTAAAGGTGCCTTACTATCACCGTATTCGATGTCGCTTGTTCTTCCCAGCAACAAAATAACTGGTCTCTACACGACTAGACCCAGGACCCTGCACACCACAGACGATGTGCTTTACCACTAAGCCATGGCAGATATACATACATCCGAGGTGATCACGTACAGATCATCCAGCACAGACATTCAATAGTGCTAATGTCCACATACATATCTATCTATCTATATATATATATATATATATATATATATATATATATATATATACACACACACACACACACACACACACACACACACACACACACACACACACACACATATACACACACATATGTAGATATTGAATTTATATCACAGCAGCGGTCCACATGACACCAAAGCATTAGACAAAAATGAAAAGGAAACCACATGTGCCACCTGCATTATGTAATGGTGTTACTATCAAGGCAAGTGTGTTTTGTTGCATCACACGGGTCAGACTGTATTAAGGGTAAGAGTAGGGCTGCTGACATTTACCCACCAGACCTATTATCGAATGTATGTGTATGTGTTGACAACCCAGTCTCTTGGGCGATTATGACATTTGTGGACACTATATAGGAATGCAACAAAACACACTCAACACATCCTGGATCTAGTCACTCACAGATACCAACACATATGATATGACTGCCAAATACACACACCTGTCATGCCTTGGAATCGAACATGTCTATTTTATCATACTACAGCATTACGTAGTTACAGAATGTGCTACAAAGATTAGTGGATCACAGCACTCCCAGAGGCATACTTCTAGGTGGGTGACATCATCAGCAAAGGCAAAGACGCCGATAGGGATTGTATGGACAGTGAGCAGTCTAAAAGCATTTACCCTGTCTCCAGGCAGCTGGAAACACACACACACACACACACTTGGCAGGGCTGGGATTAGAACATAGACCTAACTACCTTATCACACTACAGCATTACGCAGTTACAGAGTGCTCTACCGAGATTACTGGATCAGAGCACTCCCAGAGGCATACTTGTATGTGGATGACATCTTCAACAATGGAACAAATGCCGATAGGGATTGTATGGAGTGTGAGCAGTCTAAAAGCATATTATTGTCCCAAGGCAGACGGAGACAAACACATGGCATTGGTGTGAGCAGGACAGCTGCCTATCTATGGAGCACTATTACAACACTGCATAGATACGAGACGCGCCATAGACAGTACACCTTTCAAGACAGTCAGTATGACCTTCTAGGAATGCAGACATCGATATGGATGCTGGCAGTTACGGTGTACATACCTGTGAACCAGTGTGTTCAATGTAGGAATCCATCCTGAAGTGGGGTATGGACATCTGTTGCCTGGATGACCACTATCGCTATACAGGATTACAATGGTCATGCCCATACACAGAGGCACATAACCGACACAAGGTGTCACTGGGCAAGCTCACATGCTTAGTAGCACATGTCAGTTTGGAATGCACTATGTGTCCATCTACACAACGGCATACTGGGCATTCTCACACACTTAGTAGCGAAGGGCTGTCTTGTATGCACACAGATTCTAAACACGGAAGGGCACAGTGTGTCGATAGTCATCACTGTTAGCATGAACGCTGCACTACATATATCTGACACCGGTCATCTACACAACGTCTGGTGATGTCCATCACCTTAGCTGTACCAATCTAAACCTGGCACACTAATACCACCCGTGGTGATGTCCTGGCAGGAGTGGCTACTTTGCACATATAGTACCATACATAGACGAAGAACCTGAGACCAGGTAAACACCCTGACACCTACAGGACAACTGCATTGTATGTGTATGCTAAACAGTGCTAGATGTGTAGCGTTCATAATCACAGCTGCCAATTTAGATTCAACAATGGGGAATACTGACATCTGTGCAATGAGGAACACCTGGCATAAGGCTCAGTTGTGCACAATAGCACTACCACCGTATACCTCAGATACAGACATGTGGGGCATAAGACCATTACAGACTCCTCCAGGTGTTAGTGTCCCCACGTACATGAAGGCCACTCACATGTACTGACCAGTACACTCTCAAAAGCCATCACAGATATGTCAGGTGCAGATCACAGTGGTAAATGCCACATTCTAGTATGTAGCCCTCAGACATCGCCATGTCCTTGGACCAGCAATACACATCCATACATTAGTACAACACCATGTTACTCATGACCAGTGGACTGTACCTAGCTCTACAGCAACTGTGCAGACTACCCATGTACTGACAGGGTTCCATCATGTGTTATGCAATGCAATGATACCACTGTTCATAACCAAGTCGGCTGTACACATAACAGGGGCCCTGGATCTTATACAGCTGTAACAGAAAACTGTTGCTGTACACCAGAAAACACACTCATGTTTGGATATAACATACATGTAACTGCCGTGGATATGTACATGCCCCCCACACACACAACACATATGTACATAGCATAGCTTTTGCTGTCCTTTATACAGACAAGTGGCTACAGCAATTACACGCATGCACATGGAAGGTAGGTCCATGGCTGTTGAATGCTAACAGTACATAAGGTAGCAATGTTGACTGAGTTAACATTCTCTCTGTACTGGTTACCCATGACAACTATCATATCATACAACAGTCCATGTGTCATGTATGTCATCACACATGTCCACCAATCGCAATGCATACAAACATGGCTACATGACAGGAATGTAGGACCTACACACATGTACATGTAGTGGTGTGCATTCAGCTACCATGCATGCGCAGTAGCTGATGTTTGCAGTTCATCTGTGTCTTACTACAACATGCAGTTGCAATGCAGCCCCATCTTTGACACCTGTATATGGTGAAATACTGACAGTACGGTAAGATGTACATCAGATATGGATGGATGTGTGTACATAAAGTGGTGGGCCACATTTGCAGATGGATGTTTGCTGAAGACAGCTCACAGGTGTGTCACAAGCCATCCTACCATAACATGTGCAAACAGTAAGCTATGTTTCTGTTACTTGAAGGTGAAGACATACAACCTACACAGCGGTCAGGGTGTCACTGACTGTAAATCATTTGATACCTGTAACACTTAAGTCATCCCATGTTCATATAGCAGCACAATTGCCAAAGGTAGTGTCGGTACACGTTGTAATGCGGGCAATACTGCTGCATGTCTATTAGACATATCATAAGATAGCAGGTGTTTGATTCACAGTACTGCCATGTGTGTTTGCTTGTGTGACCATATATGCCACGTATGGTGGGGAATACATCCCAATTGTTACACACCCCTGTACACTGTTGTAGAGATCTGTACATACTGCAGTGTAGAAAGCAAGACATAGGCAGGGGTGGTGTGTATCACACACATGTTAGCTATCTGTATGTGCATGACATTAGTGGACTCCACAGTGTGTGTGTGTATGTATGTATGGCTGTCTGGTGCATGGAGTGAGGATGTATGCTACCATACAGAACAGATAGGACCCCTAACCCCTCAAGGTGATGCAATCTTCTACCCTGTTGATGCCGTCGGTCTTAGGCATTACTGCCTACCTGTACATGTTCATTCTCTGTGTCACATCATGTAGGTGCACAGTACTGTAATGGTGATTATCACATAGGCAGGGGTCCTCAGCTCAACACTATCAAGTGTGTGTTATAGTGTCGTTGACCTTGTGAGTGTGGGCGTGTTACTGTGTGTGTCTGTGTGTTCTCATCCTGTAATGTGACAACCCTACCAATGGTCAGAGCATTCGCCAAAATCCGCCCATATGCGGTCCGCCGCTCTTGTCAGGATGTGTAAAAGCTGAACGGTATTACCCGGTGTACCTACATGTCATGAAAGATAAGTATTTGCAGTACCTATGTGCATGATGTACAGCATGTGGAAGGTGAAAAATGCCAGGGTAGTCCACACAACCATACAGGTACCTGACATATGTAGTGTATGCAATGTATTCCCTTGATCGCGCTATGGCCATCAACCAAAGAAGGGATGGATGGAGTGTCTGGAATATGTGTGTGGGGATGGGTAATGTTATAATCCACAAAGAAGTAGACTGTGTTGGATGCACAATAGGTGAACTGGAGGTGTATGAGGGCGCAGTGGGTGAATCAGAAAGAAACACAAAGAACAAGCATACACATCCGCAATGCAACCTGACAGGCCATACTGTAGAACACAATCACACAAACATGTGAATATTAAAATGTGCGATACACATGTACAGAAATGTCACCGGCACATACCCACAGAATGGTCTGGACAGAACTGGGCCATCCAAATGCAACACACCTGGATACATAATTGAATACCCATCATCCCCTCTACAGCACCCAACCCCCCCCCCATTCTTGAACGTCCACCAAATCCAGCCATACTTGGGCTTCTAGCTTGGCACAGCCATATCTACACATAGTGACCACTACTCATATGTAGTAGGCAGTGTCAGGATTGCAAACTATGTATCCCTTGCATGTGAAACCCTAAGACATTTTTGTAAATCCAAAAGAATGGACGGTTATTGGCTTGTTCAATTTTTGGATATCCCTCATGGGATAAGTATCCTGTGTAAACATCAGACTTGGTATCACAACACGATGTCCAGTCCTGTAGACATCTGGACACAAGTTGTATGTGCAGTAGTGGTTTACGAGACTGTTCAGCCTGTAGACGGTCATGCAGAACCTACTACCCAGGATCAAACACCTGCCCGTGATGCACATCTCCCCCAAGAATTATCGAGAGAATATATTGTACACAGTCGCATAGTGGCACTTGGAAATAGGGTGATTAAGGTGCTGATGTAAGCAGGGTACCTCCTGACCCACTTTGTGAGGGACAGTCACTGTTTGGGTAGGTGTGTCCTGACCAAGAATGATACAATGGCAAATGTCCTGTGATTGTAGGAAATAACGATGTACCATATTTCATGTAACAGTTGCCTAAAACAGTTATTTCTGGATGTAAAATACGTAAATCATACAAGAAACAGAATAAGCAACTAAAGTGCTACAGGAATAGGCTGTCATCTAGGAAAATAATGAATGTTCTAAACCCTGTACTGACCGTGGGTATGTGTTCGCCTAAACAATCTTGTGTGTCCAGAATATATCCCATCTTGTACATATGAAAATGTGGCAACCCTACCAATGGTCAGAGCATTCGCACAATAGCTGGCCAGCCTCTTAATCACTCACAAAACCAGTGACCTTTGGAGGAAAGGTGTTGAATCCGTCCATATGCGGACCAAGCCGTTCTTGTCAGGATGTGTAAAAATTGAACGGGTATTACCCAGGTGTACCTACCATGTCATGAAAGATAAGTATTTGCATGTACCTATGTGACACTTGTGATACCTATTACATCGGACTACATGATTACAGTATCGGGTATGGCTAACCATTAGGCGACGGCAGGCGTTCGACTGCACGGAATCGGCGGACTGTCCAGTGACATAATCATATTATATGCGTCTTCCTCATACAATCTGCTCCCATCTGGCTGATACATGGGAACCGGTATATATATATATATATATATATATATATATATATATATATATATATATATATATATATATACACACACACACACACACACACACACACACACACACACATATACACACACATATGTAGATATTGAATTTATATCACAACAGCGGACCACATGACACCAAAGCATTAGACAAAAATGAAAAGGAAACCATATGTGCCACCTGCATTATGTAGTGGTGTTACTATCAAGGCAAGTGTGTTTTGTTGCGTCACACGGGTCAGACTGACTCATTCCCTCCAGTAGAGCTCTTTTGAGTGTGTACCTTTAACCCCTAGTGGGCGTGGCTTCAGCATTTAAAAGTTTAAGTTATCACCTTACATTTTTAACAAATACCCATTGACAGAGGTCATATATCAATACAATTGTGTTTGCTATCATGTATGCTTTAAGATAAAATTTTCCAATACCTTGTATGTAACATGGTTTTGGAATTATTAATGCAAATATGAACAGGCAATATTTGACGCCTAGAGTAGGGTATAACTGCAGAAACGCCTGGAGACGTCACTCGGCTGTAATGAGTTAAGGGTAAGAGTAGGGCTGCTGACATTTACCCACCAGACCTATTATCGAATGTATGTGTATGTGTTGACAACCCAGTCTCTTGGGAGATTATGACATTTGTGGACACTATATAGGAATGCAACAAAACACACTCAACACATCCTGGATCTAGTCACTCACAGATACCAACACATAGGATATGACTGCCAAATACACACACCTGTCATGCCTTGGAATCGAACACCTACCTGTCTATTTTATCACACTACAGCATTACGTAGTTACAGAATGCGCTACAAAGATTAGTGGATCACAGCACTCCCAGAGGCATACTTCTAGGTGGGTGACATCATCAGCAAAGGCAAAGACGCTGATAGGGATTGTATGGACAGTGAGCAGTCTAAAAGCATTTACCCTGTCTCCAGGCAGCTGGAAACACACACACACACACACACACACACACACACACACACACACACACACACACACACACTTGGCAGGGCTGGGATTAGAACATAGACCTAACTACTTTATCACACTACAGCAGTACGCAGTTACAGAACGTGCTACCAAGATTACTGGAACACAGCACTCCCAGAGGCATACTTCTAGGTAGGTGACATCATCAACAATGGAACAAATGCCGATAGGAAATGTATGGAGTGTGAGCAGTCTAAAAGCATTACTCTGTCTCCAGGCAGTTGGAAACACACACACACACTTGGCAGGGCTGGGATTAGAACATAGACCTAACTACCTTATCACACTACAGCATTACGCAGTTACAGAACGCGCTACCGAGATTACTGGAACACAGTACTCCCAGAGGCATACTTCTAGGTGGGTGACATCATCAACAATGGAACAAACGCCGATAGGGAATGTATGGAGTGTGAGCAGTCTAAAAGCATTACTCTGGCTCCACGCAGCTGGAAACACACACACACACGGCAGGGCTGGGATTAGAACATAGACCTAACTACTTTATCACACTACAGCATTACGCAGTTACAGAACGTGCTGCCAAGATTACTGGATCACAGCACTCCCAGAGGCATACTTCTAGGTGGGTGACATCATCAGCAAAGGCAAAGACACAGATAGGGATTGTATGGAGAGTGAGCAGTCTAAAAGCATTACTCTGTCCCCAGGCAGCTGGAAACATACACACACACACACTTGGCAGGGCTGGGATTAGAACATAGACCTAACTACCTTATCACACTACAGCATTACGCAGTTACAGAGCACTCTACCGAGATTACTGGATCAGAGCACTCCCAGAGGCATACTTGTAGGTGGATGACATCATCAACAATGGAACAAATGCCGATAGGGATTGTATGGAGTGTGAGCAGTCTAAAAGCATATTACTGTCCCAAGGCAGACGGAGACAAACACACGGCATTGGTGTGAGCAGGACAGCTGCCTATCTATGGAGCACTATTACAACACTGCATAGATACGAGATGCGCCATAGACAGTACACCTTTCAAGACAGTCAGTATGACCTTCTAGGAATGCAGACATCGATATGGATGCTGGCAGTTACGGTGTACATACCTGTGAACCAGTGTGTCCAATGTAGGAATCCATCCTGAAGTGGGGTATGGACATCTGTTGCCTGGATGACCACTATCGCTATACAGGATTACAATGGTCATGCCCATACACAGAGGCACATAACCAACACAAGGTGTCACTGGGCAAGCTCACATGCTTAGTAGCACATGTCAGTTTGGAATGCACTATGTGTCCATCTACACAATGGCGTACTGGGCATGCTCACACACTTAGTAGCAAAGGGCTGTCTTGTATGCACACAGATTCTAAACACAGAAGGGCACAGTGTGTCGATAGTCATCACTGTTAGCATGAACGCTGCACTACATATATCTGACACCGGTCATCTACACAACGTCTGGTGATGTCCATCACCTTAGCTGTACCAATCTAAACCTGGCACACTAATACCACCCGTGGTGATGTCCTGGCAGGAGTGGCTACTTCACATGTATAGTACCATACATAGACGAAGAACCTGAGACCAGGTAAACACCCTGACACCTACAGGACAACTGCATTGTATGTGTATGCTAAACAGTGCTAGATGTGTAGCGTTCATAATCACAGCTGCCAATTTAGATTCAACAATGGGGAATACTGACATCTGTGCAGTGAGGAACACCTGGCATAAGGCTCAGTTGTGCACAATAGCACTACCACTGTATACCTCAGATACAGACATGTGGGGCATAAGACCATTACGGACTCCTCCAGGTGTTAGTGTCCCCACGTACATGAAGGCCACTCACATGTACTGACCAGTACACTCTCAAAAGCCATCATAGATATGTCAGGTGCAGATCACAGTGGTAAATGCTGCATTCTAGTATGTAGCCCTCAGACATCGCCATGTCCTTGGACCAGCAACACACATCCATACATTAGTACAACACCATGTTACTCATGACCAGTGGACTGTACCTAGCTCTACAGCAACTGTGCAGACTACCCATGTACTGACAGGGTTCCATCATGTGTTATGCAATGCAGTGATACCACTGTTCATAACCAGGTTGGCTGTACACATAACAGGGGCCCTGGGTCTTATACAGCTGTAACAGAAAACTGTTGCTGTACACCAGAAAACACACTCATGTTTGGATATGATATACGTGTAACTGCTGTGGATATGTACATGCCCCACACACACACAACACATATGTACATAGCATAGCTTTTGCTGTCCTTCATACAGACAAGTGGCTACAGCAATTACACGCATGCACATGGAAGGTAGGTCCGTGGCTGTTGAATGCTAACAGTACATAAGGTAGCAATGTTGACTGAGTTAACACTCTCTCTGTACTGGTTACCCATGACAACTATCATATCATACAACAGTCCATGTCTCATGTATGTCATCACACATGTCCACCAATTGCAATGCATACAAACATGGCTACATGACAGGAATGTAGGACCTACAAACATGTACATGTAGTGGTATGCATTCAGCTACCATGCATGTGCAGTAGCTGATGTTTGCAGTTCATCTGTGTCTTACTACAACATGCAGTTGCAATGCAGCCCCTTCATTGACACCTGTATATGGTGAAATACTGACAGTACGGTAAGATGTACATCAGGTATGGATGGATGTGTGTACATAAAGTGGTGGGCCACCTTTGCAGATGGATGTTTGCTGAAGACAGCTCACAGGTGTGTCACAAGCCATCCTACCATAACATGTGCAAACAGTAAGCTATGTTTCTGTTACTTGAAGGTGAAGACATACAACCTACACAGCGGTCAGGGTGTCACTGACTGTAAATCACTTGATACCTGTAACACTTAAGTCCTCCCATGTTCATATAGCAGCACAATTGCCGAAGGTAGTGTCGGTACACGTTGTAATGCAGGCAATACTGCTGCATGTCTATTAGACGTATCATAAGATAGCAGGTGTTTGATTCACAGTACTGCCATGTGTGTTTGCTTGTGTGACCATATATGCCATGTATGGTGGGGAATACATCCCAATTGTTACACACCCCTGTACACTGTTGTAGAGATCTGTACATACTGCAGTGTAGAAAGCAGGACATAGGCAGGAGTGGTGTGTATCACACACATGTTAGCTATCTGTATGTGCATGACATTAGTGGACTCCACAGTGTGTGTGTGTATGTATGTATGGCTGTCTGGTGCATGGAGTGAGGATGTATGCTACCATACAGAACAGATAGGACCCCTAACCCCTCAAGGTGATGCAATCTACTACCCTGTTGATGCCGTCGGTCTTAGGCATTACTGCCTACCTGTACATGTTCATTCTCTGTGTCACATCATGTAGGTGCACAGTACTGTAATGGTGATTACCACATAGGCAGGGGTCCTCAGCTCAACACTATCAAGTGTGTGTTATAGTGTCGTTGACCCTGTGAGTGTGGGCGTGTTACTGTGTGTGTCTGTGTGTTCTCATCCTGTAATGTGAAAGTGTATTACTGCTACACAGTGAGGCCTCATGCTATCGACTGGCCTCTACCCTTGACATCAGCTAGACCACTGTGTAAACCCCCCGCACCATGTAACTGTATCTGTGATGTCACCCGGTATGGATGTCATGTCTCTAGCCACTGTAGCCTAGTACACAGCTCACATGCTCCTGGAGCAGTAGATGTGTAGACATCTTTGGAATGTTAGCCTTTCTAACAGTGAGGTTGAGGCTATGTATAGCATGATGGTATTGCCATACATGCCTGTGAGTACTCCACATTTAGACATGGGAAACTGCAAACACTGGTACTTAATGGCACATGCAATTAGACCTTAAGGAGGGAAGCAGGGCATCATTACCAACTTGCTGTTACTGTTGTTACCAAGACACATACTGTGAACATAAAACAATGCATTCTAACTGCAAACACTGTTACGTAATGGCACATGCAATTAGACCTTAAAGAGGGAAGCAGGGCATCATTACCAACATGCTGTTACCGTTGTTACCAAGACACATACTGTGAACATAAAACAATGCATTCTAAACCTGTACTACATGGTATGTCTGCTGCGTGTCAACAGTACACAACAGTTGTAATATACACTTATCTCACTTTTCTGTTCACCCTGTGCATCAGACCATATGAGCATGTCCCTGCACCGATGGTGTGGATGACACGGATGCGGCACAGGCATCATCATATGCACAGGGTGATAATGTCTGCCAGGGGCCTAGGCTGCACCAGTGGATGACATCATGTGTGTGGGTTAGGGCCTGTGATCTAACTGGACATGTGTGGTTGTTATGCATGTGGGTGTTGCGGTGCCCTACAGATGTTTCTGGTGTGTGTGTGCAGGTGTGCACACAGTTCTGTCATGTGTCTGGCCTACACAGGGGTATGATTGACAGCTCCAGATTGTACAGACCAGGATTTACAGCTCACTGTGTCTGGCACAGCCACGTGACCTGTGCCTGCCAGGAGTTGCACGGGGCACTACCAGGCAGAGGTACAGATTGGCTACTGTCCGGTGACACATGTCCACTGGAACAGTGTCCCCGCTGGGGCCATCCAGGGCCACGTCCACATGGCCTGCTGTGTCCTGGTGTGGACAGCGCAGCACCAGCCGCACTTCTGCTGCTACTGGCACTATGAGAGCAGGCATGTGAGGTAGCTCGTTCACGTAGACCTCCACCAGGTGATGTAGCTGGCCTACATACACATGGCCTACGCCTCACTCATACCAGATGTTCCAGCACAGACAGCTCATGCTCACGGATTGCAATGCCATGGTCAAGGATTCCAACCATGTCACCCAATCGCCTATCTAAAACGTCAGGAATCTGCTGTTGAGCATTTGCTAATGCCTGGATGTTGTCATTTAAAGAACGGATAGCATTCAGCATGTGCCTGTGCCGCCATTACAGTCTGAAACATGCGTCTGGTGACACCAGCTGCTGCGCTCTGTCCTGCAGGTGCATGTCGGCCAGAGGTCCTCCTACGAGCAGCACTGACCACATGCCTGTGTGGCACATCTGCAGTCATTTCACTGACACCATAGTGTGAAGACACACCTTCCATAGCCTCCACACGTTCCTGTTCCAAGCTAACAAATGCTAACTGTCCTTCCTCTATGGCCACTGGTGATGGGGTATGTATTGGCATGAGAACTGTGTGCGGGGAAGAGGGGGATATAAGTGGGATGGCAACCAATGGCATAGATTCATCCCCTGACAACCCTGCCTGTACCTCAGGCATATGTTCATCACTGCTAGAGTCTGTGGGGACACTAACATCAGATGGACCGCAGGAGGGTAATGCACCTACATCACCTGTGAAGGCAAACAAAGACTCTACATTACAATAGATACACACACACACCCACACACCCACACACACACAGACACACCCACACACCCACACACCTACACACCCACACACACACACACACACACACACACACACACACACACACACACACACACACAGACACACAGACACACACACACACACACACACACACACACACACACACACACACACACACACACACACACACACATACACACACACACACACACACACAGACCATGCATGTGATTTGACAGAAGGCATGCAGTATGCATGTGATACAGCAGATGTCATACAGCTCAGACATTAATAGTGGTAGTTAGCATACATCCCTGGGTTGCACACAACAGCAAGCATGTGTCATAGCAGAAGCCATGCATTTCACACAATCATGATAGTAAGCATACATCCCTGTGATACACCATGTGGACCAGCACAGGTTAACAGTACACATGGCTGATGTGAGGCATATGTCCTTGACATTAACATGTAGTATGACATGTAATATGCTGGCGTGTGCATTGACATGCATACATGTTTGACACAATGGTGTTCTGACACATGTACAGCGGTGTAATGGTGTCACATTGCAGTGTTGTCTGTATGCCCTACAGATAGAATGCACTTTTAACAGATGTGCATGACCATTGTAGGGTAGTATGAGGCGTCTATATTGCTATACAGTGTGAAATACAGATACAGTGCCATTGCATGGAATCATGAGGCGTCTCTATTGCTATACAGTGTGGAATACACACACAGTGCATAGCCATGACTGCGTGCATACACAATACATAAATACTGTGGATTGTGACCCACGTCGCTGAGGTGTATACACACTAAACCATGCTGTGTCATGTGTGACAGGTCACTGAAAGACATACGGATGAATCCCCTGCACAACTGCTAACATTTCTTAGCTGCCTGGCAACCGTGTCCACACATGGCAGACTTGTCAATACACCATGTCCCACATGACATTTATGTACCACATACATGAGGTTCATGGCTGACAGTGATGTCCAACAGCAGCAAGGGAAATGTATGGTATCTGTGGCCTGATGTGGTATCTGTGTATGTATGTGGAAGCTGTACAGGTGACTACTGTCATGCTGTGACACAGTCATGATGTTCAACACATCTTATGTGGTTGAATTAAGTGACACCTCCACAAGCTGTGCCCAGGCTTTTAGGATGTCCAGTGTTCCACATCTACTATATAACCATTCAACAAAGGCTATAGTTGGACCATGTGTAGACAATGTGCAACAGGGTGTACACACATACACATCACATCTACTGTGTGTTGCCACATGTCTCTGGCCATGCTCCATGGCCATGTGTGAACATGTGTTGGCCAAATGTTTGTGATGGCCGTCTATGTCACATTTCTGTGTTGTCCCATATGACATACACCCATAGATATCAGATACTCCACTGTCCACAGGGTTATGCAGACAAAGGGTTGTATGTTTGGTATGTGGGGTATGTTTTATGGGATAGTGAGGCAATGTTACAGCCGGACCACTACATGTCTGGGACATGTCAGATGGCACATCACAATGTGTGCACTCATTGCAGGGGCATATTCCACAATGGTGAATCCTGTGGGCTGCCCATATCCCAGTTCACTGTGTAGTACTGTTTGTGTACCCCACATGTGTTGTTCCGATGTATAGTACATATTCCTACATTGAACAACACCTCCACCATTGTATGCACAGCTGTCCACACATCTAGCAATGACAGTTACTGTGGTTTCATGTCAGTCTTTCATTTAGTTTGTATATATTGCACATGGGTAGCCAGTGTGATTGATGAAAGATGCGACCTGTATATCATGACTGTACCATACATTATGTGTACATGTGTTAACTGGCCACATGGTGAATAGATCTGTGCATTAACATGCCTGATACTGATAACTGTCTCACCTGCAACGGCCTGCTGTCTGTGCGGCACACCAGAGGTACCTGTATAGGGGTGACACAGCAGTTTGATCATTATCCATGACTGTATGACAGCTACAGGGTGCACTGTGCATGTTAACACATTCGCCAGTACAATAGCATATACTATGGAGTATGCACATGTGTGCATACACAGGGTAGCATACTACAGTATGCGGCATGTGTGTAAACATACCTTGCATATGATGTTACATTACATATTGTATAGTGATACATGCAACTAAATGGGATATAATAGTTATATGTGCAGTAGTGACTTACCAGGCAACTCCAGGCTCGGTGGTTGGGAGACACCCACCTCCACGATGGCAGCTAGAGTTTGTGGATGCTGTTCTGGTGGGGTCCCCAGGCTGGCCAGTAGCTCCTCGGTAAGTGTGAGTGGGGGCTGGGTTGGTGGCCCACCACCTGTTCTACCTTGTTCCCTGGCGATTACATTGGCACACTGTTTCGCATGTCAGATCAGGTCCGTGCAATGTCTGCGCACCTGCTGGTAGGCGCGGTTATGACACTTAACTGGGATACCTACTCATGTACCGACACATTAGGCCAACGCTTTCTGGGATTCATAACCTCCAGTCGGCTGGATCAACCTATACACACCACCACCAAGGCCAACAGTATCCTAGACCTGGACATTACCAACATGTGTGACTGGTGTTCCACACCTGGGGTTATCCCCTCGTTGGTCGGTTCCGAAATTATGCTAATCACCCTTGTTATCCACATCCTGGCACCACACCCATCACGGAAAACACAGTAAAATATTTCTGCAAAGCCAACTTCAGGCTTCTTTTGACAGCAGTAATAAACATCATGGCACCCATACAGATGGACAATATAGTTACAAACGCTGAAACATACACAACTGCACTTCATTAGCACTTACACGACTGCATGGATCATGCTATCCCAAACAGAGCCATGATGGTACCCACCAGATAACGGACGCCACTCTGGGGTCCAGTGCCATGGACATAATTTACTACAGAAGGAGGAGACTGTTGCAAAGTAGAGTACAATCCCATGGGTGGGGTAGCTCCCTGATCAGCCTCAGTAAGAATCTGAGATCCCTTATCACATCCGCCAAAGCTAGCTACATAAACATTACTGCGACACATTCCAAGGACTACCACAAAGCGTTATGGAGGTATGTCACTACTCTCAATGGCAGTACCCACATCTGCTCTGACATACAACAGTTAGGAAGGAACATTACAGAACTGACTGATATTGGCAACATCTTGGCAGATAGGTTCAATACTAACTTTACACCCCTCTCACACCCTAAAAGGGCCCAAATCTATACAGGAACAATGCAGAGTCCCTGCGGTCACAACTAAGCAGTTCAAACCTGCAGTCTCTAAAGCCTGGAACACAGACTCCATGTGACCATCCACCATCCCAGGCTGCGATGTACACAAACCTCAGAATGACATGGCTCCCCACTTGGGCACCATATTCACTAATAGCCTTGTATCAGGCATTGTGGCCCCTGAATGGCACACAGCAACAGTTATCACATTCCACAAAGGTGGCACCACAATGGACCAGAGGAACTACTGCCCTATACGCCTGACTAGACTGTTCTTCAAGGCTATGGGGCACATCATCATGGAAGTCATTCACAGAGAAATTTGTGGCCTCCAAACCTTTGATACCACCCAGGTTGGATTTGTTAGGGCCAGACCATGGCTCCTACACCTGGTGGAATCCTTTGAGACAGTTACCAAGGTAGTAGATGATGGTAAGGAGGTCCACACAGCCTACCTTGTCCTCTCATTGACTTTCAACACCGTTTCCCATTCTGGTATTGTCAACATACACATCCACCTGCACATCGACCCCTACATCTCGAGATGTTATGCAAAGTGGCTCACGGACAGGACCCACACAGTGAGGGTAGCATACTGTAGTTCCTACTGTAAATCATTTGCAATTGGTGTACCCCAGTCCTCGGTCATAGGGCCCCTCATGTTCGGTATATGCTTCCCTGAGGTACAGGCTAGCACAGAAGGACTTTCCCTGAATAGGTTTCCAGACAACTGCAAACTAGGAGCCATGATTGATTCACCAGCTGATACAGACACCCTCCATAAGGGTGTCACTGTGACGGATACCTGGTGTCGATAACATGGCCTCAAGCTGCATGCCACAAGGTGCATAGACATCCCCTTTGGATTACACCAATCACCCACTGACTATCACATAGGTGGTAGTCCCCTACATGCATAAGACATTATAAGGGATCTTAGTACACACGTAGATAACACCCACTCCTTTGATAACCATATTGCCAAGGTGGCATGGATATCCTTCTATGTGGCCACCCTAATCTGTAATGGGTTTGTAGCCGGAACAAAGGCACCCATTGTACCTCTATACTCCTGACTTACAAAACATGTTCAAGGGTACAACACCCCTTTGGGGTGTACCTTATGGAACAGCAACAGCTTTAAATACCACAACATTAACACACCAACAGGATTATTGACCTCCGAAGTATGACGTACGCAGCACAACTACAGAAACCACAATTGTACTCATTTGCATACTCAGAGGTGACCTCTGCTGAACATACAAGTCCCATGTCCACAACAATATTGATGGATATGCTCCACATAAGCAACATAAGTAAAAGCAACTGAGAGCAACATGCTCTGGGATATGTACCCAAACGCAACGATGAGTAGGACGTGCTGGAGGGATACATTCCTCAACCAGACACTAACCATGCTTTGGAACATGATTCCTATGTACATCAGGCAGGTACCCTCACTAGCACTCTTCATGAGATAAAAGAAAATGTTGAAAAAGAAAAAACCGCAGAGAAACAGTGAAAGAAACACAACCAATTACAGTAACGATATTAGACCTAACAAAAATAAGTAACTAGCCATTAAAAAAAATATCCAGCATTGCTTGCGATCTGCACTATCTTGATTGAAACTCCTAAGCAATGCAGAATGCAGGAGTATATCACAACCACACACAGTATACGTATACACACCGACACATACACATAGCAATCCATCGAGTGTATTGGTACTAAGTTCCTGCATTTCGCTTTTTCTGTGCGGGGCTACTTTTTTTTTTTTTTTAAGTCTTATCAAGATAATTCGTTTTATATGCAGTTTTGGGGCCGCACTTTTTTTGTTATCTGGCTGAATATTCGTTACTTTGGTTTTCTGTTCTGGTCTGACTAGCACTGTGCCACTTGGTGCTTTTTTCAACACTCTTCATGAGATACCTTGATGGGTGGATGGGAGACAGACATGTACACCAGGGATCACTGCAGTGACTGTACTGTACACAGGTGCAGGAAACAAATGGCTCTGCTGTTCACAGGCACAGGACACTAACCTAGGGAGGTGCCGCCAGTGAAAACACTGTAGCTGGGCTTACAAATGGACTTGGCCAGACAGCATAGTACCTAACTATGAACCTGTGAAGCTATTACATGTCCTTTGCGCATGGATAATTGAGTAGCTCTTCCATTTCAATTAGCTATCATGCTGTTACACTGTCTGGTGACTACAAGCCATATGTATCCTGTTATTGTGTATTGTACATGCCAATAGACATACCTTATGTTTGCATAATATAACAGCAATGCTATGTAAAATATTTGACAGATCTACTTACAATACTGTACATTTCACATTTTTGAAACAATATCCCATAATGCACAGCATAATTGCACAGCAGGACCACCTTAGGCATGTTATTCTCGTTATACGCCCATACATATGCCTACTGTTACAGTATATCAACATATACTATCCCCTGTTATGGCACATATTTGTTGGACAAATCCTACCACTGACAGCGGCTGGAGTGGAATTGTTATGTTTAAAGCCCTTATGTAGCATCCCTTGTGGTGTATGAGGTGTTTACCTTGTGGCCCACAGCAGTACACACAATTTCTACAAGCTTTACTATGCTCAACAAGACATCACTACATAATACCTTTTCCCACTGCATGCATTGTGTACACTTTCATTAATACAGAACAGGCACTACACACAGTAACATACTGAGTGTTCTACATACCTTCTTAGCAGTCCGAGTTTACGAAAATGTCTTTCTTACTCCTTTCCTGTTTAAACGGTTCTATGGTATGAGCATATGGTTTGAATGTATGGCAAGCCATCCTATTATACGTAGATACCTGTAACATGTGGTATCCTGCCACCAATTCATGTTCAGGCGTAAATTATTACATGCACATCAGATGTGCAGCTACTCCATTAGCCAATTACACGGCAGCAGTGGGGTATAATTGAATACTCCACTTGGGCGTTGTCCTTTTGCCCTACCTTCAAGGAAGATGGCCTGGATGTGTTTTGTTGTGATGAATTGCAACTGCTATATGGAGAGACACAAATATTTTGAATTCATGTCCCCTGTGGATTGTGTGTGATGGCTAGAGTATGTAGTTCTACATGTGAGTGTAGCTGTTATCTCAACCGTCTGATATGAGACTATTGCAAACAAAACCTGTAACATCAGCGTCTGTTCCATTGTACAACAGCAACAATTTCACATGGCACCATTACAAGTGTGTCTCTCACAAGGTATGTTAACGCTTCTGCAGATGTCATTGAGTGAGTGGATGTTTGTGATGTTATTACAGTCTGTATTGCAATTGTATCGGGTGTGGGGGAGATGTAGGTGGGTGTACATAGCAGATAAAGGTTTGTGGGGACTGCATTTATACATATTTCATATGTGTGTGGGGGCTCCTTCTCTAATTGAAGACTTATCATTTAGTAGACTAATACTATGGTTATTGCAGGCTTATTCATTAAGCCATTGTTAATTGGTTCCTATATAGCATGTAGGTGATGTTGATCCTTCAATCCCTCCGGAAATACATCGATATGTAATAGAATGTTACTACATGAAAGCTGTCTCATGTATTTCTGTCACAGATATCTGCACTCATTGCAGTTGTGTTGGTGACAGAACCTTTTTGGCTTGGGTTGCCACCTTTTCAAATGGCCATAGTGGGACATTTGCAGGACACACATTGGGGTTTACAGGCCGACACATACCCATGGTCAGTACAAAGGATAGAACTTACTTTTTTTCCTAAATAAAACCTTATTCTTGTAGCACTTAGCTGCTTATTATGTTTCTTGTAACAATTACATACTTTAGATACAGGAATAACTATTTAATGCAACTATTACATGATATATGGGACATTATTATGTCCTACAATCTCAGGACATTTGCCCTTTTTAATATTTGTTGTCAGGACACAACTGCCCAAGGAGGGACTGTCTCTCTCAAAGTGGGACAGGTGGTAACCGTATGCCTAAGGTCGGCTATGACCACATCTACTGTAATAATCTACCTCCAAGTTAGCACGAACAGACACATGATGCAAACACACACACACACACACACACACACACACACACACACACACACATTACAGTCCCACGGAAACACACACCACACCCTCAACACACACTTACACACACTACAGCAATCAGAAACACACTTAAACACAGTACCTACCTGGACCGCAGCACCAGCAGCAATAACTAAATGTCCCTTAACATCGTGATAATATTACTCGCGGTTCTAGTGTTCCAGTACTGTGGTCTTTCGGTCTTTAAGCCTCGTGCTTACGCGTGTCGGTAAATAAAGCATTCGGTAGTTGGCAGTATCCTATTTGTTTGTACCTCCATGGTTGTGTACATGTCGTTAACCTATCTGTATATTTGCAGATATATGTATATCCGTATATATCGACATATATCTCTATCACCCTTTCTATCTCTATTTTATATATATATATATATATATATATATATATATATATATATATAGAGAGAGAGAGAGAGTGAACACACCTTTCATTGGGTTCATGGCGGTGTATACTGTTTCCTGAACTCTGCATTTTTGGGTTTTAACCTGTCACAATACACACCTGCCGTTGGTACATCTCGGGTAGCTTAGTGGTAGGTGATTATGTACATGGTTGCGTGTTCTACCCCTGGCAGTGGTCATTTTACCTTTCAGAGCAGGCACTATTAGTACAGGGGTGAATAATGCTGGTTTCACCTGTTCTGGACATCTTTGACCGTGATCTGCGCGATATTCAGCAAAGCTTAGACCTGTTTTGTGCATATCCTTGTAGTCATGTTTAAACGACGCTTACCGTCACTTGCCGGCACATAAACCCGCTAACATGTGCTTAAACGTGCTCTAATGACCTGCATTCAACATCCATTATTCGTGCCATCAGGATTACATAACGACCCTTGCAGGACGTGGAACCGGGAACATGCACGACACAGTCAGTGGCTTTACCACTTGGGCATTTGGGATTTGTACAAGTGTCATGGTATTTTGTATGTGGACTGTTCTATGGCTGTTCCTCCACACTGCAATCAAATGTGTAACTCTGTTAGTTTACATATGGATGAGACTTATTAATGGTATGTCCAAGTGATGTTTAATGGATGTGCTCCAGCATTGGGAATCTATGTCACAGTGAGCCACACACTGTAATGTGCTACACTTTGACACAACCATAACTGAAGAATGCTGGGATGACAGATACCTGTCATGGGTACTCCCCATGACATGCTTTGGCACTACATCCCTGATTACATTATATGGAGCCCCTCATTAACACACCAGGGAATCCATGCAGAGTGGGTAGGGAACAGTGGTTACACACATGGATCCCGCAATTGGCTCTGCTCCACAGAGGAACAGTTAGTTAATCGATAGGGTGGTGACAGCAGACACATTTTGCCTAGGCTGATGAATGGCCTCTGACAATCGGGCATGTACCTACCAATGTACCTAGGAACCTATACATACAGTATCAACATATGCTGTAGCTTCGTTTACTGTTCAGGTGTTGACTTTCCTTGTTCCAATAGCTGTTGTGTGTGCAATAGTTGAGGGCTGTCTATGTAGGATTCACACAGTAGGCCACCTATACATTACAATTTACAGGTGGTCGTGTGTGTGTGCCATCCATTTTACTGTGTGTGCAGGTGGAGAAGTGTGTCAGTCCATAGGGGCCTACACTGTCAGTGTATGTGCTATACGTTCCCTCTTTGCCAAGGCATGGGCATATTAGGCATGCCTCCATCTGCCTACTGGGGCTGGCACAGGGTGTTCGTGGTCTGAATCCCTCTGTGCCTGTGATGACCTTGGCAATTGTGTTGGGCTGTGAGGGCCTTCACCATTATGTCCCTGCTGCAGCTGTTTCCGCAGGATCATATTATGTAGCATGGCACATACTATAAAGATGTGGGCACACATGCCTGGAGAGTACTGCAAGGCTCCACCAGATATGTCCAAGCAACGGAACCGTGATTTCAGCATCCCAAACACATGCTCTATGATGATTCTGGTTTGTGCATGTGCCTCATTGTGGCGTTCTTGCATGGGTGTGTGTGCATTTCTGATGGGAGTCATCTTCCATGGCTCCAGTGCATAGCCAGCATCCCCCACATGGTGGCCATATGGGATGTCCCCCTGACATATACCTGATATAGCTGTGAGGCATGCCAGATGTGGGAGTCATGGTAGCTTCCAGGGCTGCCAGCACACACATCCGTGATAATGCCCTGGGCATTGCACATGACCTAGCAGTTGATGGAGTGGTATCCCTTGCGGTTTATGTAGCGCCTACCATGTTCACCGGGTGGTGACTTGATATGTAGGTGGGTGCAGTCTGTTGCACCCAGTACTTCCGGGTAGTGTGCCACATGGTGGAAGAGACGCATATTGCTGGCCAACTCCTCCTGAGTTCGGGGGAAGTATATATGCTCATTGGCATGTGGTAACATGACATCCAGGAACTGGTGGAGTACCCCGGATGCTGATGGCTGTGAGATCCCCATGATATCTCCAGTTGGCCTCTGAAAGGTACCTGTGGCTAGTATTCTCAAGCTTACACATACCTTCATGTCCACAGGGATGGGTTCCCCTCTGTTGTTTCTGGATCTCAGGTGTGGCTGGCACAGCTCAACTATTTGCTGTATGATGTCCCTGTCCACCCTGTAATGCTCTACTATCTCCAGATCATGTAGCCCCTGCTAGGTTACCCTTGGTCTGAACACTCTTCTCCTCCTCCGGGGCCTGAGGTGGTTGTCAGCATCATCCTCCACAACACCTTCAGTCTCCAACACATGGTGATGAATCACAGCTATGGCAGCTCCCAACAAGTACATTGTAAAAATTCCCCATCTGTTTACATTGATGGTGCAGTGTTTGGGAATACACAAGTGTGATTGAGGTGCCTTCACACTGTATACTATTGTGCTTTGAACACTGATGATGTCATAGGGTGTGTATGTACAATCGGAGCTGCAGGGTATCTTATGTGTTTTACCACAGGTACTGCTATTATGGTGCCTTTGGTGTTGAATTACATTTAGCTGCTGTGGATTACCTCTTGCCCTTGCCTTAACTTTTCTTAATGATTCCCCTCCCATTGTCTGGCATGCATCCAGCAGCCTGCTTTCTTTTGTACTTTCCCAAACCAGGATTGTCTTGCGAAATGTGTTCTATAGCCGATCTACTGCAGGTTTGCTTTGCTCTGCGGTGACAGTTCTCTTTTCTTTGCAATCCGACACCTACCCTATCCTGTTCTGCAGGTTGCTGCTAGCAGCCTTGTTAGCTGCCGTCAATGGCCCACTGTGAGTTAATAGGTGTTAATTGCTCAGTTGTACTCCAATTACCCTACTGGAGCATTTCCTTAGTGTCTTTCCCTAAACTTCCTGCTTGAGCTGTGGTACGTGGCGCGTGCGTCCGCTTACCGGGTTTCGGGCACGTTTTCATCTACGTACACATGCGCTTTTGGGCACCATGTGTGCTCTCAGCTAAGCAAAGCTATACCTACATCCACACCCCTATCCTGCGGCTTTGCTTAGCAATGGGCCACCCGGATTTGCATTGCTCCAGTGTGCTTACAGCTACGGTGGCACACCCCACTGCTGATGTCATGTATACCTCCAGACCACTCCTCGGTGTTGTAGCGCTGTGTCGTATGGTACATCCTTAGGCCGGCGGGACATTTGCGATTCACTATTACTTGCCTCATTTGCATGGCATTGACTACTAATTCATAGATACCGCACCGAACACTGTCACAGACCCTTAGCAACCCTTGCAGCTTGGTTGTGGTGTACCATGCATACCATTGACTATTATAGTGAAATCATGATTTGTGTTTCATTGCAATTTTATGACATTTGTATATATTTTCCTTGTGTTCCCATTTGCGCACACATGCCCTATGGTTGTACTTTGCATTACTGTGGCCATGACATTAAATGTTATTTTTTATGTGTTGTGCATCTTTTCTTATGCCATTTTCTGTATATTTAGCCATTGGCATATGTTAACTTTGTAATACATGAGTCTGGTCTGCTTTCATGGCTCCGATGTTCTGTTTGGCAAAATGTAAACCGTTTTTTGGTTTACATTTCTGTAGGCTTACGGTATGCCTACACTACTTCATGAATCACTATGTACCTTCATTTGCATGCTGCAGTACTGTACATGGGGTGATTAGCATACCTGAGCCGAGAGCTGCGCAGATCTGACGTACGCTGGTAGTGCACGTGGAATTGGATCGTACCTGAATCGCTCGGCGGCCATATTTGGTGTTATACCGCCTACGCTACACCTGCGCCTGGAGCAAGCTTCATGAATCCCGGGGAATGTCACATTTGGTATTTCGTGTTCATGAACACTTCTGAATTAATAAACAAAATAAAACAACATGAACTCCTGGAGAGTTCAAAACATTTGTCTATTAATATACTTTTGAATTGTAACATTAGGAACATAAGTACAACAGCCGTAAATGACCACTCCAAGGAAAAGTATCTTGGATTTAGGTGACACAGAACTTACAGTGCAGACTGATTGTTGTCAAATCATATAGATTCAGGAGAAAGTGCATTAAAAGAGCTTAAAAGCTATGTGTAGCTATCTGATAACAGGAAACTCTTGTTTTAAATTTGACAAAGTTTCATCAGTAGGCCCCAGTTAGGATGATGACAGGCTAGTTAGTGACTATAGGAGATGGTTTTAATTATTAACATTATTTTTTGTCTGTTGTGTCATAATCTTACCCCTTATGGTCTACCTCAATATGAACTGTCACTTGCCAGTTATCTGCTATCAGAAAATTGTTGGAAAGGGTAAAGAGTACCTGTAGTATGGGTTCAGATGAGTCACCATGCAATTTAATCTTTAAAATTCAGTAAGTTATTTTATATCCCCTATCATCTATGTTTAATTCATGGCTAAAGACAGGCTTAGTTCCACAGGATATGAAAGTTGTCAAAATGATAACCATTTTTAAGAAGGGGCTCATGAGTTCGACAGAACTATAGGCTAGTTAGTTTAACTTGTATCTTATAGGTTCATAGGTTCATAAGTAGGTACTAGGCTATTGGCCCAAGGGCCTACATAAGCCTAACCAACAAGGTTCCCTGGCTTACGCCACTCAAGAAAGTTATTTTCCTGTTCCACTGTTGAGCAGAGACACAGAAGTGATCCCTGGGGTGTTTTTCCTATTTCCCATCCACTCATCAAGATTTTTCTTGAATAGTGCTAATGAAGAACTTTGCTTGACATAGATGGGTAGCCTCTTCCAGAGTATGGGAAGTCTCTGGGACAGGAATCTATCCCTCCAGCATGTCCTGTTTATTGTGATGACAAGGTTTAGGTCCCTAGAGCATGTAGCTCGGAGGGATTGGGATTTCTTTAGGTGTACCATGTCTAACAGCTCTGGGTTTGACATAGCTTTATATGTTAGGCAGAGATCACCTCGGAGCAGGTGATATGCTACGGAGTAAAGGTGGAGTTTTTTTAGGCTGTCAGTGTAGGGCATTTGTTTGAGGCCAGTAATCCTCTTTGTGAGGTACTTCTGTGGCCTTTATAGCTGCTGCAGATTTCTTGTGAGGTACATTCCAAAAGGGGCGTTGTACTCTATAATGGGTCTAATGAGTGTCGAGTAGAAGGGAACAATGACCTTTGTTTTCCTGGATGAGAACCCTTTTATGACGAGGTGTGCCACGTAGAAGGACTTCCTGACTACTGTGGCAATGTGACTATCAAAGGAGAGACTACTGTCTACCTGGGTCCCAAGATCTCTTATCACACATTCGGTGTTAAGTAGATTGCTGCCTATGTGGTAGTTCATGGGTACAGAGTTTTTACCAAAGGGGATGACACTGCACTTTTTGGCATTGAACTTGAGGCCATAGCTCTGACACCAGCCATCTGTCTCAGCGAAGCCCTTCTGTAGGATGTCCACTGTTTTGAGAATTAGTTAGATGATGATGTTTTAAAAAACAGTGAGTCATACATACATTTATTGGCTACACACTGGCATGGGATTTTGGCTGGTAGATCATGTTTAATAAAACTTACCAACTTTTATGAGCTGATTGGTAAGGCTTTGGATATGGGCTTTTCTGTTGCTGTGGTATTCCTTGATCAAGCAAAGGCATTTGATATGCTGTCACATGGTGCTATAAATAATCATTTTGCTTACTTGGCTTATACATCATAAATGGTCACAGTCTCAGGGCACTCATCTGCATGGCTTTCAATTGTCTCAGGTGTTTCATTAGTATGTGTGTTAGGACCAGTATTACTTACCTATGTGCTTTCAATATTTCCAAAATTTAATGCAGGATGGGTTTTTTTTCAGATATGCAAACTAGGAATCATAGCAATAGCACAAAAATACTTTACTAGTTAAATCTGCATAGGGGAGAAATGCAAAACTGGATTAGTAAACTTGGCTTAAAGTTTAGCTTTAGTAAATGTGATGTTATGTATTTTGGCTGTCATGTAATTGTAAGACCAATAAGTCAAGCTGGGTACCCACTACTGGAACTGGAGTGAATTAAATATTTAAGCGTCACTAGTAATACCAGTCTGTCAGATACGAAACATGCATTATTGATTACAAAGTGAAAAGTCTAAAAATGATGGAAGCTGTACTAACATCAGTATCGTTTTGTGACATAGGCACTCTGTATAAATCTTTAATTAGACCACTTGTTGTCTACACCTCTGCAATGCTCATAGGGTCAGAGGTTAGGCTATTGATTTGTAATGATCTTCAGACACTTAACCTTATATTCCCATGGTAATTTTTTCCCTTATATTTTACATAGGAATAACCCAAAGGTGGGCTGAACAGGGTTATGTTGGGACTTTTAAATACTTTCCCTATCCATGTGACAGGTGTGCTAAAGTGGGGAGGATTTGTAGTTAACCAGCCTTTCATCCAAATTTCATTTAAACAGAATAAAAAGTACATTGCTTTATGTGGAGTTGAAGACAGTGCCATAGAAGCAGCATTCTTTGTGATACAAACTTATTCCTCCAAAATACTGCATTTTATATATATATATATATATATATATATATATATATATATATATATATATATATATTCCAGTGAACAAGCACAATGCCATGTTCAGTCAAGCAGAGATTAATGTACAATATATACATTAGTTTCTAAAGTGAGTCAATCTTGAGAGAGAAGAGACTCGAGCAGGAGATAGGTTAGGTGATATGTTTCATGCTGAAGCAGGAGCATCTGGCTTGGATGAAAACATGCTTTTAGAGTTGCATTCTGAATTTGGAATAAGTGCTGATTTCCTTAATGTCAAAAAGGAGAGCTTGCAAAAGAGTAGGTGCCTGAGAAGAGAAAGCATATGCAGAGTTTGGTTCTAGGAGTAATAAAAGTTGGTGTGGCTTTTGAGTAGTGTCTCTGGTTGTATGAGAAGGTTGGAGTAGTAAATGTGTAATAAGTCTGACAGAATAGGACAATCAGCATTTAAGGGTAAGTTGTTGTTGTTGTTGTGTCTTTTGGCTTTTCCCGGTTAAGGGTCGCCACAGCGGAACTCCAGTCTGCTAATGATTGGCAGTTGATTTTTACGTGCTGAGTTGCCAGCCCTGACGCACAACCTTCAATGAAGGTACGCCCATTCACGCATGTCTCCATGCAGAAGACACTCTAACTGAGAATCGAACCAGACAGCATCTTACTGTGAGGCGACAATGCTACCATTTAAGAGTAAGTAAAGAGTAAAATATTTTCTAGGAAATCAACAGGCTGGAGTTGGTGGAGTGAAAGTTTGCACATAATATTCTCAGCATTAAGAATAACACATACTGGGTGGCCATAGTGGTGCAGTGGTTAGCATTGCCACCTCACAGCAAGAGGTTCTCTGGTTCAATCCTCAGCTGGGGTGCCCTCTGTGCGGAGTCTGCATGTCCTCACTGTGGTTGCGTGGGTTTACTCCGGGTGCTCTGGTTTCCTCCCACATCCCAAAGACATGCTGCAGGTGGATTGGGCACTCTAAATTGGCCCTAGGTGTGAGTGTGTGTGTGTGTGTGTGCCTTCTGTGGAAGGTTGGGCGCCGGGCTGGCAACTCGACACCGTAAAACTCTACTGCCAATCATGAGTGGACAAGGTGATCCGCTGTGGTGACCCCTAACCGGGAAAAGCCAGAAGAAGAAGAAGAATAACACATACTGAGAAATTATGTCTTTTGAATATGTGCAGCAAGTTATATAGATTAATGACAGGCAAGATGTTTCTGGGCTTCTGGTGGCTCTTTTAAGTATAACTATCTCAAGCAATCTATGTAGCAATACATACATGGAGGTAAATGTTGTCCAACATATAAATCAAACCAGGAAGTGAAGTAAGTTTGTCACTTAATTTGTGGCACAATGATGGAATGATATACCAACAATTTTAAGGTTAAACTACATATAAGAAGAATTAAGGACTCAGCAGACAAATAGGCAGACAGTAGAAAATTAATTTTCAGTGTGATGGAGTCTGCATTCCTAAGTGGCTTCTAGCCTGAGTGTAGGGTCTCATAATCTATGTAAATTGTATAATGATAGCTACCTACAGGGAATGATGCAACCTCACTCTATTCTATAAAGAGAGAATTGTATTAAAATAAGTACATGAACACATCCTAAGGATGTGCAACCATCAACAATGAAATGTGAATAGTGAACTAGCCAGCTGTTATACATAACAGAGGAGAAGCATCTAATTTATTCTGTCATATATTTAAAAAAAATGTGTAAAAACTCTATATATACTTAGCTACCATCCCTTATTACTTTAACTGTTATACTAATTCATATTATCTTTAGTTTAGTATTTTATTGCCATGAATATCTTAGATGATGTTTGAATTTACTGTATAATTCTCTTGTATGTTTGTTTTGTTAATTTACTACTGTGGACAGTGATTTTCCAGGACTGAGCCTGAAAATAATCCATCTGGCCCAGTGCTCTACTCTGCTTAACAAATGGCAAACAAAATAAATAAAATAAAATAAACATAGCTAAAGTTGTTTATACGCAATTAAATAAGCCCAAATGATCACAATGTCTACACAGTTTGCTGTGAAAGTAATATGACTAGTACATAGCGACATGCAGCTTTAATGACAACATATATCAAATACATTTAGTACAAACAATGACAATGTCTAAAAAAATGTTATCACTTGCATTTCATTTGTATTTTGGAACATGGAAAGGACAACTGTAGCCAAAGTTGTGCAGTAAAGTAGAAGACTGTCTTCAAAATGACAGGAGGATACTATTGCTTCAGACATACCAGAACTTCAGGTAACTATACATCTAAATATGTGCAGGATGATGGCAGCATGCAGATACATCATTACTCTCCAAGTATCCCATCAACCCATAGAATTATTATGTTAAGAGTAGCGGTGTGACATGTATGAATGAAACATGATAGAATGTCCTTTTGTGAAATGTGAATGTGACAATACAATGAACCTTCAAAAAGAAAGTCCAGCAGGTTTTACAAGAAAGCATAGGTACAGCACGTGCGTACTGTCAAGCACTAAAAAGTATGTAGATAAGAAATGAAGTAGCATATCTGCTGATGCTTCTGATATTACTGTCGACAAGTCCTTGTTAGCCATGTAATGCAAGCAGTGTGGCACAGCCCTGTATGTGTGAACATGACTTGACAATTTCCAAGAACATATTTTGGCTAGCTTATGTTCAGTCAAAAGGCTTAATGTTTGACAGAAAGATGTATACAGGATCACAATGCTAGTGCATATGGACAGGGTCCACTATCACTGTTTCAAGCCATCCTGTATGAAAGTTGGTGATAGCGCTTAGGCACGCTTTCCTCATGCACCCAGATAGGGACCCCCAACGTAGAGGGTTAATCATCTGAGTTACAGTAAATAACTTCTATCTGGGATAGGAAGACTTAGAGGAGACACACACCCACAATAGGCAGAATAACCCATATAACCTCCATTGGCTTGTCAATAAGTAAATAAATAAATAAACAAACAGTCTTGTAACTGAATATGCATATGGCGCAGCAGAAACCTGGACTTTTCAGGTATATTTGGAATACCCCAGATAGTTAGTGTACCATGCAGAATGGTCATGCATGAATGCACATAAAGCTGGTATCTGTCAGCAAGCTATAGTCTGAGAAGCATGAATACCTGTGTCTACAGTATTGAAGAGTGCACCTTATAAAACAATGTGTGTCAGCAAGTTAGTAGTTGTTCATACAGGTTAGTACTATGATGCATTTAGAAACTGTAGCAATTCACTCACATATCACTTCTGAATAGTACCAGAAACTGTATTACTCCTTATCACATACAATTATGATGGGCTTTGTGGTGCTGGTAAAATGTAGTTGTAGGACTATAGAACTTGGAAAATAACCTCCACAGTGATGGTAAACATATTACCAAATCACCTATGAGTACATTTTGCATGCTTGCAGAAAAGTTTGCATAACTACATAACAGTAAACATGTGCTATACAATGTGTGGACAGAAATAGAATAAACAGGTAATATAAAATATGTTCAACATGTATTATGTTTACCAGGCAGTATTACAACATGTGCAACAACTATTATAGCAGTATTATATTTTAGGCAGTAGTATATTGTCTTTTTCTGTTGACAGTGGGCAAGCTGTTTCTATAGTTAATGGTGATGCCTGTTTATGAGAGTTTGGGGTTAAAAGAACTTTTTTCTGTTGTATAACTGCTTTATAATTGATGTAGAAAAAGTGGAGTTCTCATCTGCTTTGTTATTTGCATGCTGTTTTAGCAGGCAGTTCAAAGTTAAGATTGATACAGAGGTGATATGGTCAGTTATGCTTTGCATATTACTCATGGGTCTTCATCAGATATGGATATTATACATAATTGATTAACACAGTTGCATCATAATGTGTATTTAGAGTCTACTTTGATGCTACTATATTGGAGTATAATATATTATGTGCACATTGTACAAACATAAATGTGGCCACCACAATTGAAAGGAATGGGGAATATAGTAGAAATATAACTGCAAGGTAATGTAATCTAATATCTTTAATTGTTAATCTAAAGTTTTTTATATATGATGTTTCACGGGTATATGTTCAGCCATCTAATGGACTAAACATTGAATGGCTGAACATCAACTTCTAATCAGTGAACATTCACTTCATTGAACCTGTGAGACAGTGAAAGTAACTAGTTGTTCAATACTTCTCAGTCTCACATATGGCAGTATTTCAAACCCCTTTTTTCATCTGTAGTGTGGTCTTGGAGTTGATATATATAGTGTGTGTGTGTGGGGGGGTGAAGCCCCCTACCTGAGTGAATTTGAATCACTGCCAAGTGTGAGACGGGGACGTGTTGGACAGCTAGTTACTTTCCCCACCTCACAGGTTCGATGTAGTGAATGTTCACTGAATTGATGTTTGCTGAAATGGGTTAGATGTTCAGCTGTTTGATATTTAGTCTATTTGATGGCTGAACATAGACCCGATGTTTCATATATGAAGGTCTCTGCAGATATATGCTGTATGCTAATAAGGTATACAAATGACTAATGTGGCAATAAGAAATGTAACAGAATAAGGTATACAAATGACTAATGTAACAATAAGAAATAGAGTAAGTAAATAATACCTGCAGGCTTGTTGTTATACCTTGGAAACGTGCATGAAAAAACAACTAAGAATTGTCAGTGGCTGGTTTGAGAAATATGTATTCAAACTCAGCCTTTTTATTGGGTCTATATCACTTCAACAAAATGACTGAAGTTCGAACACCATATGTTCGAACTTCTAACCTCGAAGTGCAAAAACATCAAAGTCTTAGAACAGCGATTGTTTTACCAGGGAAAAAAAATCGCTATTCCAAGAAACACACACACAACACAAGCACACCAAAAAAACAGCAGTCCACACACATACACTTAAAATCCTACATCTAACCCTACACTAAACTGTACATACACTACTATCTAATCACTTATCTTAACCCAAACCCTAACCCTAAGGTCCGTCACTATCGCACACTCACCTGACCCGCACCCTAACCCTAACTCACCTATCCCACCCTAACCCTGAAGTCTGTCACTATCACCCTAACCTTAAATCACCTAACCCGCGCCCTAACCCTAACGTCCACACACTTACCTGAACCCGACCCGTAACTTTCCACCACAGCACTGACTATAGCGAAGCCACAGAAACAGCCCACCAAATTCTTTCCCTGGGAAAGAATTTGGTGTTCCGCGGCTTCGCAATAATCATTTTTCGGACGTCACAGTTCGAACATATGGTGTTTGAACTGCTAACGTTTCGACAAACTGATAGGAACTCTTTTTATTGACCTTCTGCTAGTGTTCCACTGGCATGGTGCCAAGGTTTAAGCTATCTATCCTTACCATGTCTACTAGATTTGTAAGCTCTTCTTTCATTAATTCACTTACTCTTTTTCAGCTAATTGACATCACCTCTTTTATTTTATTATTTGCTTCTGTTACTATATGGACATTTGACTGCCCAAAGTACTAAGTAACCTTTACATTTCAGAGCAAAATTGACTAAGTAGAACCATTTCACTCATATTCTACATCACATAGCTTAGCTGTCCTCTTTCATAACTGATACAAGTTTCATACCTCTTCCTCACTTAATCCACCTTTCATGAAACTGACAATTTGTAATGGCTGATTCTTAATGTTGTCATTTGTGTCTATAGTCCCTCAGCATTCTATCTTTTTTCCTCTGGATTTGGTCCTAAATGTTGAATGCAGTCTCAGTGAGATGCCATTATCAGAAATGTATACATTAATCTCACTTGCACCATATTAAAACTTCAAAAGGTATTACCTTAGTCACAGTAAAATCTGTAGCTTCCTAAACATTTAGAATTCTCTACATATACTGAAACTTAACTTAGGAGTGATTTTCTTACCCCCCCCCATCTTTAGCTCATGTTACATTTTTACTAGTCATGGACATATGAGAAAAGGGGAGGTGGGCATGGAAAGAGAAGGGGAAGTGGTATCCAATGTTACTATGTTTGTGTAATAACCTAAACCCAAAATAGCTTCGTTATAATATCCTGCCACCAGTAAAACTGGAGAGAAAACCATTAATTTAATTTTTGCCTTTGCTAATGGGAATGACATCATTTTTCTGGGTGACTTTATCAACCATTGGTGCAACAAATCTGAATTCACACTAAGTAGAATCTCTCTAGCTATGGATTCCATCAATCATCTTCTACTTGCCCGAAGTATAAGTGAAAAAACTTACACATCCTGATCTAGACTTTGATGAATGTCTTGTCCAGGTTTAGCTAATGGTTTAGACCCCCTACTAAGTGACTATTGTCTTATCCTCAGCATCTTTTTGGCCAAAAAAATGTTAGTCATATGAAGTTCTATAAAGACCCTAAACACCTATTTTTATTGAAAACTGGACGTATTGAATGGCCTTCTTCACAACTCACATGTAATAAAGACTTAATAGCTTTTCTAAATATTCTTCTGTCATTCCAAGACATTTTCTTCAGTGTTATAAATAGATGCTTCAAACATTAACTTTCTTAGAGGTGCTCCCCTGAAAATTTTCACCTTTTCAAACAAAGTAGTAAAGCTTGGTTTATTTAGAAAACTGCTTTCTTCCTGCCTCTCTCAAGTGTGTTTTACCAACTGTCTGCCCATCTTAATCTGTATAATCTCCTTCCTTCCTCCACCACAGGTATAGACATGGAGACAGGGCTTTAACATCTATTTTAATCATTATCAGATACCACTTTTTCGTATATATCAACAATCAAAGCAAGCCACAGGAACAGAACACTCACTCTCAACTCAGGATATTTTAATATAGTAATTAAAAAACACTGTAATTGCAGTTAAGCACTATTGTCATTAGACCTCTTCAGAACCAAATACAGTGTTTCCATTCATCCAGTAAAAGGGGTTCATAATACACACCCACAAATCACATGTATTAAAATTGCCACTATAGCCAATCAACAGTCAATGGGTATTGTCAAATATAAAATGTCTTTCAGTCGGACATACCCCTTGAATAAACCAATCAGTAGATAATGGTTAATATTGGTCCACCAATCATCACTGTTGCAGCAATAAAGAACCAACAAAATGAAGCTGAAAAAACACAGAGTGAGTGTTCTTAGTTTCATAGTTTCATAGTATAGTACTAGGCTATCTGCCCTGGGGCATTTGTAAGCCTAGCCATAGTGATGTGGCTTTTGCCACCCCATGAAATGGTACAAAAAAATGTACAGAATAAATTTAGAATACTGTGCCTCTGTCAAGTAGTGACACAATGAAGGTCCCCTTATATAATAGAATTAGTTTACTGTGCCCCTGTCTAGCAGTGACACAGATGTGACCCCTGGGGTAAACTTACGATCTCCCATCCACTCATCAAGATTTCCCTTGAAGAGAGTCTGTGAGGGGCTCTGCCTAATACGAACTGGGATCTTGTTCCAAAGCATGGGAAGCCTCTGGGTTATGAATTTATCCCTCCAGCATGTCTTATTCATACTTGTGCCGAGGTTTAAGTCTTTAGCTCTCGTGGTCCTGATGGATTTGGATTTTTTGAGGTGGAGCATGTCCATCAGATCCTGATTGGACATGGCCTTGTACGTCAGGCAGAGATCACCTCTGAGCAGGCGGTATGCTACTGAATAGAGCTGAAGTTTCTTTAGTCTGGCAGAATAAGACATATGTTGGAGACCCTTGATCCTCTTGGTGAGGTACTTTTGTGGTCTCTCCAGCTGTTGCAAATGCCGGGTGAGGTACATACCAAATGGGGCACTGTACTCAATCATGGGTCTGATGAGGGAGGAGTATAGGGGTACAATGACATCCTTGGATCTGGATGTGAATCCCTTCATGATGAGGTGTGCAAGGTAGAATGTTTTTCTGACCACTTTGGCAACGTGGGTGTCAAATGAGAGGTCGCTGTCGATTTGGGTCCCTAGGTCTCTGATTACTTTTTCCATACTCAGTGGGTTGCTGTCTATGTGATAATTTGTGGGTACTTTGTTTTTCCCAAAGGGGATGACTATACATTTTTTGGCATTTAGTTTAAGGCCGTGACTCCGGCACCAGTTGTCCGTTTGTGTGAGGCCTTTTTGTAGGATGTATGTGTCCGCTGGTGTATCGACTATGGCACCTAGTTTGCAGTTATCTGCGAACTTTGTCAGCCACAGCCCTCCCATGTTTGCTTTAACATCTGAGAAATAAATGCCGAACAAGAGGGGTCCCAGGACAGATCCCTGTGGGATACCACTTGTGACTGGCTTTGAGTCTGACATTGCTCCAGTGATTTTAACTTTATGGGTTCTGTCCTTTAGCCAGTTTGCAACCCATCTGGTGACATAAGAGTTTACGTTTAAGCTGTTGAGCTTATCTATGATGCCTGAATGGGGTATTGTGTTGAAGGCCTTAGCCAAGTCCAGGTAGGCTGTATGGACTGCTTTGCCCTCATCAATGGCTCTAGTGACTGTTTCAAAAAAGTCAACCAGGTTCAAAAGGCAGGATCTGCCCTTTACAAAGCCGAACTGGGTGGGGTCAAGTGTCTGTAGGTCCCCTATGTCTCTGTTTATGAGTTCCATAATGATTCTTTCCATAGCTTTGCAGACCAGGCTGGTTAAGCTTATGGGGCGGTAGTTTCCAGGGTCTGTAGAGGCACCCCCTTTGTGGAGTGGGACCACTGTTGCTGTACGCCAGTGTTCAGGTACATATCCCGAAGTAAGGCTAAGGTTAAATAGCATTTTTATGTGTGGGTTTAGCTCCTCTTGGAGTTCACGTAACACGCAACCTGGGATACCATCAGGCCCCATTGATGCTGTGTTTTTAGCTTTGTTTAGGGCGGTTCTCACTTGGACATCTGAGATGACAGGGAGATTACATTCAGCTGGGATAAGTATTTCTTCTTTTGGGGGTGAGGGAGGGGAGAAATTTGCACTGAACCTGTCAGCCAGAATGTTGGTAATATCTGTGGGTTCAGTGTATTTTTGTTGTTGTGAACCAACTCTGAGCATATCTGAGGGTTTCCACCCAAGTTTCTAACATAGCTGAAGAAGGCTTTGTGGTTATCTTTAGTGTCCTTAGCGATTTTTCTCTCAAAGTTGGCCTTGGATGCTTTTATGAGAGAACGTAGTTTTCTGCTAATGTTGATCAGAGATGTCTTCCCTTCATGGGATTTTGCTCTGACGCAGTAGCTTCCTTCTTTTGTTATACAATTTGTTAATGGCTGAGATCCACCAGACAGGACGCTTGCCTTTGGTGGAGAGGGACTTGGATTTATTTGGGATTGCATGATCCATGCATTCTTGGAGATGTCCATAGAAAGCATTTGTGAAGGATTCGGCATTGTGGGATGTGGTATCCACTGGCACAGTGGGCTTAAAGGATACCATCTCAGTCTTAAGAAGAGTGAAGTCTGCTTTTGAGAAGTTTTTCATTGTGGTCTTTTGTGCTGGGGGTGGAGGTGGGATATGTATATCCAGGGTGATTAGTTTGTGGTCAGATCTCACTAGTGAGAGGTATACTTCCGGTGTGGAGCATTTTGTCCCCATGTTTGTGATGATCAGGTCTAGTATATTATCTCCCCTAGTGGGAGAGGTGACTAGTTGTTCCAGTGAATTTGAATTTATGAATTCCAGGAAACTTTGTGCTAGGGTATTAGGTCTAGAAAAATGTACCCAATCTATGTTTTGGTAGTTGAAGTCTCCCAGTATGATGGTATTTTGTGATACATTCATATCCTCCAATGTCTTCAGGAAGGCTGAGTGGGGTTCTTGAGATTGGGAGGGTGGTCTGTAACATGCTACCAGTTGTATAGCAGTTTTGCCTATGGTTAGTTGCACCTGTATGGTCTCTGATGCTTCATGTGTTGCTACTAACCTGGAGGTGTGGGTGTCCTTGATGAATGTGGACACTCCCCCACCCTTTGTGGTTCGGCCTGGGTTTTGGGGCCGAAAAGCATGATACGAGGTATAGCCTGGTTGTGTTGGGGTGCTCTCAGGAGCCTTGAACCAGGTTTCAGTTACTGCACAGACGTCGATGTTCTCCATGCTGAGGAGTGCATCAAGTGCCTGCATCTTGAGATTTAGACTTCTGGCGTTGAGCAGCATTACCCTTAGTTTTTTTTCATTTTTGTTTTCTAAGGAGGTGGGTTTGTCTTTTGAGCCTTGCCTAATAAAGGCACAATGGGGGTAGCAAGAGCCTTAGCCAATATCCGGAAGCCCAGTGGTGACAGGTGTAAGCCATCCCTTGCGAAGCAGCGTAGCTTGTCCAACATGTCATCCCAGGCAGACAGACATTGGATCCCCTTAGAATGACACCAGTACTTGAGCCATTTTTAAAGCTGATCATCTTGTCTTTGTATTGTGGTATCATTCTTGGTGAGGGCAAGATGCTGCTCAGGGTCAGGGTCATACCAGCCTGGGCTACATAATCTGAGAGCTCCTCTATGTCTCTTTTCATGTAGTCCAGGGAGGTACGTCTCAGGTCATTCACACCAGCATGGACAATGACGGAGTCATATTTGTACTTGCTTTGGAGTGACTTGAGTGCGTGTGTTATGTGGCGGATCCTAACTCCCGATAGACAGCTCACAGTCACCCTCTCCTTGTTCAGCCTGGTCAGCGGGACATCAGTGTGTCTGACTATAGAGTCACCTATTACTAGTGTATCAGGCATGGTGTTTGGCCTTAAGGGCTGTGATTGGTTGACACACTGATTTATTGAAGTATGTGTTGCATGTGTTTTGTTTTGCGGTGGTGGATTTTTGGATGTCTGCTTTGGGAGCCTCTGTCTTCTCATTCATTTTTATGTTTTTATTTTTTTTTTGCTATTTACTTTTTCATATGTGAAGAAAGGTAGTTATCAAGGCTTTATTCATTCACGTAAGTAAGCCATTTGACTGTATCTCACACCCCTTATTTTACATGAAGTAAAATCTCATGGAATCAAACCCACTAATATCAGTTGGCTAGCTAGTTAACTGATCAATCACTCAACTAAGGTTTACATATAGAACTTTCTGTCCAACCTCTCAAATTATGAAGAGATGCTCTGCAGGGGTCTTCTCTTCATCCCTAGCCCTACAGTTGTTTTGTGAACAGCACCCTGCTCCCAATATTTGGAATAACATCACCTGCTATACTTAATGATATGGTTATTACCAGATCTGATTTTTACACAGAAATCATAAAACTCAGAAGTTCAGAATTATCTCATACCTCTTAACTATCTAGATTTTCACAGAATGTCTAGATTTTTGCATCATATTTTTGATCGGTTCCTCATAAAACTTTTGCTTTTCTGGCAAAAGATTGAAGTCAGAAAATAATTGGAGACATTTGAGTTTCAGACTTCATACTCTTCAGAAAATTCATGATAATGAAAAACATGGTATTCTATCAATTTTCTATGTTTATAAGAGCAATATTTAAAAATGATCTCTATTTTTGGGTCTTTGGTCACCCCCAATTATTTATGGCTTTATCCAGATTTCTTTCACTAAGAGGTTGAGAGGTGTGCTGTGTATCCTTCTGCTTGGCTAAAAATCAGATGTTTAAAATTGACAAAATAAAGGCCATACTATGTGGCTCTTACACTATAGCCAGTAGTGTTGACTCTAGTGGGACATTAGCATCCTATACCCCTTCTGGCACTGTCTTCAAATAACTTGACATATGCCTGACACTTGACTAACTTTCATCAGCTATTTTGAGAGCACCCATAATAAATACTTTGAACTGCCCAAAGGCTATCCTGAGACAACTATTTACACTCTATGGAAACCTGTTTACATTTGGGAAAAGAACCATTGTCACTGTCTTAGAATACAATCTGTACCCAAATGAAACTGATGCCACTAGAACAATTCTCCAGAGTGCCTTACATAAAATTTGCTACTTTGCTACTTTGTGGTTCAAGCATGCAAATGACTATATCACTGCCAAGCCCAAGCCATTGCAGAATGCCTATAGAAGTACTTGCATCTGTAAGATTCTCAATCCAAATTAATGCTCCCACTACTTAGACCCTTCCTCACACCTTGCTCTTTGTTTTCCATCTGCATGCATCCCTCCACTCAAACTCTCTAACTTTATAGTAATAAGACTTTCATATTTATAGTCGCAAGTATAGTCCTAGCTATCAGAAACAACATATCTATAGCTTTCTTACACTTTTATTCTTTCAAAAGGGAGTTAAAAGGCATCAGGAAGCTCAAAAGGATTAGGGTTCTGTTCTTATGCCAGGTGCTTGGATTTACTTCCCAGTACTGTCATTATGGAGCAGCAGAAGGGGGTGTTGCACTCCTGAGGTGTCATATCCTTCGTCTGAGATGTCACTCAGCATTCCATTTTCTCATTCGTGATGTTATATACTCCCTTCTTCAACAAAACCACTATGTTTTTGATAGATTTCCTGCTATAAAAATAAACATCTCATCCTCAGCAAGCTCCCATTTAACCCTTTACATCATCTGGTTAATGACTTTCATTAAAATGTTACGGTCAATGTTTACAATAAAATTAGGCCTCCAGTTATGGAGAGTCTCCCCGGTGCAGTGTTTTTGTCTAAATTTATTTATCAATTGTTGACCAGCTCTTTTCAGGAGAGATCTGAGGTGGTATTTATAATATTACTAGGAGACATCTAGTCAGGGCACCAGGGAATTATCCCTACTCTTTTCAATAACTATTGTGGAATCTTTTACATCCACCTGTACTATCACCTTCTCAAGCAGATGGGACCTCAGTTTAACATCTCATCTGAAGGACAACATATTCAGGAGTACAGAATCCCCTAATACTGCATTACAATATCAGCAATTTGAAAAATTAACCCAATTACCTGGAGTGGGAATAGAACCCACAGCCTTCTGATCTTCCAGAACCAAAATCAAGTATGCTACCAGCTGAGCCGCTGAGCCACTGAGACTTCAAATACACAAACAAGCAAAAAAAAAAAACAAACAAACAAACATACAAATACATAATTAAATTTTATGTAACTGTATTCAAGCTGCTGCAAACGCAACATGAAAAGTAACTTAGGAATGCCATGAAAACACACAGCTTGTCAACTCTCAGCCATTTGTAATACCCATAATTTAAAACCTTCCCCTGAAGCAGTTACATTGTCCACCTCTTTCATCACACTCTTAACTTCATCCAGCCTTATTCTATGGTCTGAATAGGCTGCCTTATCATGAATCAATTCCTTACCTGAGACATCCATCAATAACACCTATCATTTCAATTTTGCTATACATCACTGCATTGTCTGGAGTAAGCAGCCCTACACATTACAATTAGTTTTAGTATCTTCTGTTCCAAGTGGAGGCACATTTTCCATCTACTGTGTATGGAATGTTGTTAGGCCCTAATCCACCCTCATACCCTTTCCCTATTTATTTCACAAACCCACTCTTCCACACGCAACTGCGGTGGTAGTGGTGCGCTAGCATTGTCGCCTTACAGTAAGATGTTGTCCTGTTGATTCTCAGCTAGAACGTCTTCTATGTGGAGTCATGCATGAATGGGCGTACCTTCGTTGAAGGTTGTGCATCAGGGCCGGCAACTCGGCACGTAAAAATCTACTGCCAATCATTAGCGGACCGGAGTTCCGCTGTGGCGACCCCTAACTGGGAAAAGCCAAAAGATACAACAACAACAACTCTTCCACACACAAAAATGTTTTCTCATTCTTTCCAGTCTTTGATAACTACTAACATTTCCTGATACACCCATTTATCAGCCTTCCTTTTAATCCTGTCTCATTGTCTTTGATCACAACCCAGCAGCATACAATGCCTGCAGACTTAAATGATCATGACAGAAGCACTCAATTACATGTAAAACAACATCCTTCCTAAAAGCATTTTAAGAATGTGCAGATCTGCTTCTGTCCTTTCAGCTTGTCTCCTCTCTCTGAGAAGAACGTCCCCCAAAAGGTTTTTGATAAAAATAAAAGGCTATTCAGAGTAACCCCCTCTTATAAAACAAACTTGTTTTCATTATGCAGTGTATGCCTTATATTTATCTTATGGACACCCTTATGTTAATTATTTCTTACCAGACTACACTTCCCAAGCAAATATCTTCCTCCCACCAAACTCACAAAATTGCAGTTAAAATCCCCAGCCAGTACAAAATCAGCACCAATCAAAGGTATGGTTCTAGTAGCTCAGTTAAGTCCTTACAGGCTTTCAGTTTGAGAACCAGAGACAGTCCTAATCCTCCTGACAAGTCTACTAGTTTCCCTGCTTATACTGCCCTCGCTCTCGCCACCATAACTATGGGACGATCGATCAATGCAGTATTTGTAATGGTGGAATCACGACACCTAAACTTGAACATGCTTCTCCCCATTGCACAAAATCTGACAATCCCATCTGTATTCAAAATTGTCCATTTCCTGTCTTGTAAGGAACCTACAATCCTATATTAATATCCAAAATCCTCCTAAGCCTGAATCCTGCTAAACACACCTCATTATTCAAACTGTTAATGTTTAGAGTAAGACCTTAAGGGGTTCATGCATCAAAAGGTTCTATATTTGCCTTTTCTCTTTTTACTGTGCTTGGTAGCCATGCTCTTTCCAACAATATGTACAATGTCATTGGCAGATACGTCATCTCCTTCAGTGTTCTCACTCTCATCCTGCAGAAAATCATAATTATTACTAAGGTTACAATCCAGCATTCAGTTGTGCCATTTTACTGCATATTGCACCAAGATCAGAACCTGTAAAACAAACACCATTTATACATTTTCCAGTCTCTCCCCTCACAGCCATGTAATACAAACTCAACAAAATGCATAGGTCTTCTAGAGCTTTCCAAGTCATCTGACACAATGGACAGCATCAGCAGTCCTTAAACATTAAAAAAAGTCTTTCGATGTGGCAATGTTTATATTTGGTAAATAGTTTCTTATAAGCAAATAAAAACAACCACCAGTCTACCTGAGCAAAAAAGTCCAGCAAAAACAAAGATAGAAAATATTCCAAGAAAACAACTGGACGCAAAAGTGGCAGAACTCTCCAGGTTAAAACTGTGTTTATTACAAAATGATAAGCACTTTCGCAGCTTTCTTCTGCTTCATCAGATGCTAATAACAAACTCTCTAAACTCCTACATTAAATAGCCCCCACTTAATGACAAATTAATCATGTGACAACCATTTATAAAGTTCAATTAAGCATCAATTAAAACATTTTTCAAATAAAGAATAAGATATATACATCAAAATAAAAATATAAAAAATATAATAATAGGTAATGTCAATGTAGATGTTTACCTAGTTAATGGTCTGAACTTCAGCTTGGGTTTAGTAGGTACAAATTCATTCAATCTGTGCCCATAATCACTTCTTAACCTAATTATCCACTTGGTTTCAGCTTGTTCCGTGATGTTTCTAATATCACCTCCCTTCATGGTCTAAAAATACTCTTGCTATAACCATAAATTTAAAGCTATGAGTAGAATCTGTAACCAAAACATGCTTAGACAAACCGCTAACTGCACTTATTTTATTAATGTGGTATAAATGTTCTTTAACCCTCTCTCTCTCAATGACCTAACGGTCTTACCTATATAAAATTATAGACATTTAATACAATACGGTAAATAAACAATGTGCTCAGTAGTGAAGGTGGCAAATGCTTCAAAATAATGTTTTATTCTGATCTGGATGTTCAAACCATACAGTATCGTCAGTGAAAGAGCATATAGAACACTTACCACATTGTAAAGTGGTTTTAGTGTTAAACTTGCTTGGTCTTCCAACAGGATAGCAAAGTTGTCTCTTAAGGTACTTCATATTTTTAAATAAAAACTTTGGTCTCGGATCTATCAATTTACTAATATCTCTATTAGTAGTGAGAATGTTCCAATGTTTCTTAATGACCCCCGTATAAGAAGAAACAGTGGAATAGTATAAAATAATTCTCAGCTTATTATCTGTAGAAGTCTGGTTACCCTGTTCATAACAGCTCATTTTTAGAAAAATACGGTTTAGCTTTAGTCAAACTTAAAGCTTGGATGTCATTAACATTTTTCAAAATGCTGCTTGTTGCATAGCCTCTGTCTTCCAACTCACTATAAGTAACATTTACTTGATCATTAAAATAATTTTGTCTAACATTCAATCTTGAGGCTCTAAATATCTGATTCCTCACCACATTATTAAAAATATGTGTGGGATGCATGCTGCCCCTGGATAGTAAATGGTTAACATGCCATGGTTTTCTAAACACTCTAGTAAATAGGGTACCTTGTTCATCTACCTCTATGCTAACATCTAGAAAACTAATTTTCTTGAAAGAAGTATTAGAAGTGAAACATAAAAACATAGTAATATTATTAATATAGTGTTCAAACTCACTAAACTGTTCCATTGTTCCTTTCCACAGAAGGAACAAATCATCAACTAACCTTATATAAAATATAACATGCTGACTAAATGGACCTTGCTGTATAAATTCCTGTTCCCAAATTACCATAACGGAATTGGCTAAGCTATTGGCACAAGAAGTGCCCATAGCTACGCCATTCCTTTGCCAATAGATAAACTCGCCAAACAAGAAAATATTATTTTCCTGAACACATTTCATTAAAATACTAATAAGTGTAATCTGATCATCGTTAATTTCAGGATACAACCTTAAAAATTGTTGAATACTTAAAATGCCCATGTCATTAGTTATCACTGTAAATAACAACGTGACATCTAAAGTAACTAACATCAATCCTTACTAGGCATAGTAGAGTGTTCTAAGAAATTATATAAATCTTTGAGAAACTGCTGTGTATCTTTCAGAACATGTTCAACATTATTTAATAAAGGCCTCAAAATCTTTTCTAGATATATTGAAATTGGTTCTATGCACCATTTGTGCCCTGCAACAATGGGGAGCAAAGGGGGGCATGTACTACATTTATGAATTTTGGAAACCCTTGTATAGTAGGTATTGATGGATCCTTAACAGTAAAATAATCAAACAAATCCTTTTGTATTAACCTTCGTTCTAACAACATCTTCAAGGTTGTCATGACATCCACCAGCATTTGTTGTACCCTATTCTGATTAATTTTAGCACAAAACTACTGTCACTAAGCATACTAAGCATTGCATTATTATACCAAACATGATCTAAAACTACAATAGGCCCTCCCTTATCTGCGGGCCTCACTATTATATCATTATTATTTTGAATGCTTTTAAAAGCTTCATACTCTTTTTTTGTTAAATTAAAACATCTATTGCCTCTAACTTTAAAACTCTGCATTCTATATATTTCATATATGCAGAGTTTTTCAAACACATTTACTAAAGGATTGACAAAAGGTACGAAAGTGCTAGGTTTTTTAAATACAGTCAAATTAGTATTAGCTTCACCTTTATACATTAATTTTAACATAAGGTTCCTAGTGAACAACTTAATATCTAAAATCACACCTGTAAAGTCTGAATACCTCATTGGAATGAACAAGAGTTTTTTTCTGCAAACCTATCTGCTCATTGTCGATTAAATAATATGATGACAAGTTAAAGACTAGGTAGTTTTTAACATTGTAAATGCCTTCTTGATACTCAGGGTGCCTACCTGGTCCCCTTCCGGTTTCATCTTGTGTCTCCTGTGACTCTGTGGACATTGTTTCTGCTGCTGTGGCTTCCACTCTCTTATAGGTAGAGGGATAGTTTCTTATGTTGTGACCCAATTCTCCAAAGGTGGCTCATTGTTTTTTTGTCAATCATTTACCAATTGTCCTTTTGAACCACATTATAATAATTCTTTGGCTGCCTCCCAGAAAACAGGGTCCCTTTACTTTGTTTTTTTTAAAAAGTATGTTTGCTATATGAACCTCTCTAATGTCCCCAGTTTTTAAGTCCACACATTCTTCTCAGTCCTATGTCCATTTCCTCATAGCATTCAGTATCTTGCATGCATTCAGAACATACTCATGGTTATTCAACAAAATATTATGGATACCTATTCCATCCAGCATATCTTTACAAAAAAATAAATAAATAAATAAAAATGATCACCAAGGGTCAGAGAGCATTTTATTCACTTGGCCTACGGACCGAAAAGCAGTGCAATAGCAAGGTTGGAGTGAGCAGGACACCCATCCTGTGTGTCACCTTGTATGATGTGCCAAAGATGTTTGACAGCTTACAAACTGTTAATTAACTGATTGTGATAACTTAATAGACAGTGTTAATGTAACAAAGCAAAATAAAAAAGCAGATAGGTAGACCATTTATAAACTATGAACAAGCTAACAATAGCTTGTAAGCTGTCAAACTGTTCTTTAAAAAGTTTGATACTTTATAAGTTGACATTACTACTGTGATCAGTTGTAGACAGCCAAGGGGGTAACAAATAAGAGTGCTGTTCCATGCACCAAACTCTGTTGCTGTGTTTCTGCTTAAATCAGATATTGTAGAATGATTCAATAACAAAATGACAAATGACCTGAACTTAGGACATGCTTATTTCCCTAGTCTTTCCCTTATAAAATATCTGTCTGGGGGCTTATTTTTATCTGCAGTTCTAAAGTGCATAAGATTTCTTTCTATGTGGACCTGGTTGAAAGAGGAGGGGATACATATTATAACTGTAATGGAAGACTTTGTCTTTTGCTGCATGACTTCAGGCATCTACCCAATTTCTGGATCCTCTAACAAAATGGAAACCTCAGCAACAACTGGCAGACATCTTGACAGACTTTAATAATCCTTTGAAATTTCTGTAGGAAAATGAAATTTCCCTGGCATCCTTGCTAAATTTTCCCTAGGTAGAATAAATACCACATCAACACTCCGCCTATGAAAATTAAACCAGATCAAACAACCAGACAAATAAATACTTATCCAAGCTGTAGCTTGACATCATTTTCCCTCTGCTCTTTATATCACTACTTCAGGATTTTGCAACTTACTCTGCTCTTTTTCTTCTTTACCTGTTCTCTCCAGTTTTTTGCAATATTCCTTCATACTTTCTTCTTTCTACTTTTTCTTGCTAGCCTTTTTCTTTATTTCCATTCTCTCTGATTTATCCTTTCTAACATTCCATTACCCTTTCCACATTTTACTTATTGCTAATGTTTTTTTTTCTTTATATAACTTTTATTTCTTATTTTTCCTTGTTTAATTATTTATCTTTTCTTTTGGTTTATGCTTTTGTATATTTTATACGCAATAATTTTTCTAGTTATACTTTCTTACGTCACATAGCTTTTTCACTTTTGCATGTTTTGTTTGGTTTCTTTATGTTATATTTACATTTTTTATCTGCTGTAACTAAGGCATGCTTAAAAAGGGGCCATAGTGGCCCATCCCACTTACCTACTTGAAATAAATATGGAAACACACTGACACATTTATGGAACTGTATCAGGTGAACTAGAACACATTTACAATAATCAGAATATGCAACAGCCAGAATAAGGAGAAAAGAAACAAGCACTGTTAGGAGAAGGAAAACACAAGGTATATTGAATGATGCAGAAAAACTGACGGTAACTACAACTTAATAAAAGAAATGGAGAATGAGTAGGCACCATCAAAACAGAGGGAGCAGTTCTCAGTTATCATTAAAAGGGAGCGATGGAGCAATAAACACATCAAACAGCACACGCGATCACCTAGGCAAAAAACTAAACCAAGCTCATTCACAGAGGAAAGGATTACAAAGAACTTGAAGACTAAAAGTAGATAAGGAAGTGGGATAGGATAGAACTTGCCTGAGTTCTAATTGAGCTGGAATCTCTTTCCTGAGGTGCTGAACATTTAATACCCATACATTTGCATCAAGTCTTAAAGATTAAATCAGCATAAAGCCTTTGTGTTAGATGGTCTAAAGTGCAGCCAACTAAAAGCGATATAAATAGAAAGTTGCCTGAAGTACTTCTTAAGCAAGAGGCCTGGAATGTAGCCTGGGGACAAGGATTGACATATGTGGATCATCTGCAGGGTAGTGATAACCCAGTCTGTGTGATTAAATGATAGAATACCACTTTATAAATGCCAAATGCTATTGGTGTTAATATGGAGCCCCTAGGACTAAAGAATATACCTTAGAGTCAATGTGCTGGTGTACTGTGTAGGCTGAGACACGCCAATCTTTGGATAGGCTGATTTAGGTGCTCTTTATCCACTGTCGATCCAAGCATCTGATATTGTCAGTGCTATAAGGTATATTATCAACACATCACATGTACCATGAATCTTCAATGAACTATGAAAAATAACAACTGTAATACTCATGCAAAAGAATGGTCCTAAATCTAAAGTTGAATCTTACAGTCCTATATCCATTCTCATACCACTACCAACATACATCTTGAGAAGAATGGAAGTTTGATTTGATTAATATTGCATTTGCTGATCTGTATGAGGTCTTTGACTTAGCTAATCACTTTACTGTCTGAGTACTACAGCACTAAACCAGTTCACAAACTAGTTAACTAAATGATCTTCCTGTGTTATACTAGATCATTTTCAAGCTTATATGCAATCACTAAGGTCTGGGGTACCACAAGGCACTATATCTTTCTTTAATAGACAGTTATAATTCTTACAAATATTATCATGTTTGATATACATTGTTGATATGCTGTATGGTATCAGCAAAAGCTCAACAATAATTCGATATACCTATGCCAAGGTTTATAACAGTCGGGACTACAAGTTATTCTGCAGAAGACTTAATCCATGTTATGTGGCATTTAATGAGAGACACTCCATGGTGAAAAGCAGACAGAACATCTGTGAACCAGAAGGTAAGTGCCTTGAATCAGTTCAAGTTTACAGGTATCTGAGGGACTGCTGGATTCACTGCTGACTCTTCCAAAGCACATATCCTATATTATGCATAGGACATCTCATGTACTGTCCAAGTACCAAGAAACTGTATGTCTGCTAACTAGAGAGACATTGATCTGCTCTGAAAGGACTTTAGTCTAGGTATAGACTATGTACTGCCTATAATATATATACATCTTCATACAACTTGCAGAGACTGAAGACTGTTAAAACAAAATATGGATGGCTAGAGGAAAAAAAATCACTTTCTCACTGCATTCTGGCTCTTCTTAAGTCTTCAAGCCACACTCTTCAACTATACTCCAATTTAAAAATCATTGCAGGCCATGTCATACACTCTGCTGTGTCTAATTATGGTGGCTGCCAAAAAGCAATTACTAGAAAATGGAAATCAAAATCAAACCAACTATATTAGAAGTAGTGAATAAAGTAACGGAGATAAAACAACTGGAATTGAGATCTTTAGAAAAGGGTAGGAGCAAACTACCTAGGAAAAATGAGGAAATGTGGGAACAATAGATGGTTTATATTAGAAGCTTGAAGGTGTACTTACCCAAATACGTAAACGCTGACACGTCTTCATCGAACTGCAAAAACATAGATTGTCCTGAAGTGCGAAATTCGAAACGTCGAATTGTCATGGTTGGCCCTTCTGTGGTAAAGCTCCGTAAGGTAAGTGTGCGATAGTTACCGACCTTAGGGTCAGGGCGCGGGTTAAGGTAAGTGCATAGATGGTAATGTATGTGAGATTTAGTGTAGGGTTAGAAGTAGGGTTTTGTTAAGTGTATGTGTGTGGATTATTTAGTTTGTTTGGGTATAGATTCTTAAGTTAAGTGTGTGATAGTTATGGACCTTAGGGTTAGGGTGCGGGTTAAGGTAAGTGCATACATGGTGGTATATGCAGGATTTAGTGTAGGGTTAGAAGTAGGGTTTAGTTTAGGGTTAGAAGTAGGGTTTTGGTTAGTGTATGTATGTGGTTTATTTAGTTTGTTTGGGTAGGTAGTATGTAGCGGTCGGTGGGGTGGGACAACTATGACGGTTCGAGTTTTTAAATTTCGTGGTTTAGGGAATTCGATGTATTCGTGGTTCACGGAATATGTGTCGGTGTTTTAGTATTCAGTGACTAGGGCTTTCGCGCTTTTAATATAGACCCAACAGTACATACAAGGGAGGAATGAGGTTTAAAAGAAGGCAGGACTTAAATGAGCTATGTAATGTTTGACTGAAAGTGATTGGGTCATACCTCTCAGCCTATTAGCACAAGAAATCTGAACAAAGCCTGACATGGGGGGGGGGGGGGCAATTGCACAGAAATAGGGACACATTTTAAATATTGCTCTTATAAACTTAAAAAGTTGTTAGAATAACAGGATTTGTGTTAGCATGCATTTTTGAAGGGTATAAAGTCAGGAAACTCAAATGCATGCCATTATTTAGCAACTTTAATCTTTAGACCATCCTAGTGATTTATCAAAAAACACATTTTCTAAGGAACAGACCGAAAGTATGAGGCAAAAATTTGTACAGTTGATAGGTATGGATTGGATAGATTATAAATGATGTATAATGTTTGCAACTGGGAGTGTGTCAGTATGGCTTGTGATATAAAATGCTTGCAACTAGGTTCGTCTTTATTTATATAAATGTATGATTACTTATGTCATAAATGATGGTTTAATAAAGATGTTTCTGGTTTAAAAAAAGGGATAGGAATTGAATAATTTATGTAATGTGATTTAGGTTATATGATATATAGCAATATATGGGAGGCATAATGTTTGTTATTGTTAATTTAATACAGTTTGATTACTTTTGTATAAATGTAAATTTGCCTGTCACAAGTGATAAATCAATAAAGGTATTAAAAAAGAGTACAAAGGTAAATAATTAATTTATCTCATACTAGACAGTATTGTGCATCTCCAAGGCAGTGTTTGTCTTAGACCCAAAGGTATCGACAACAGAAACTACTCACTACACATTTATTTCCTAAATAGTTCAGAATGTTAGATATACCAATAGTGTTACTTAAATACAAACATTCAGCTACATGCCACAGTGAACAGGAGGCGAATGAGGTCATATGAGTGTACATCAGTAAATACAAAAAATAATGTTTGGGATAGGTCTGTGGTTGCACAAGTCCATATATATATATATATATATATATATATATATATATATATATATATATACATATATATATATATATATATATATATATATATATATATATATATGCCCTGAAGTGCATATAACAGCATTCAATACTATGTTATACTTAACAGCATTATGTGCATATCTGATTATATGTATATATGATAACCTGATTGCCATTTTACAGAGCGACTAATAAAGATTGCATGTACATTTGTTTCTAGAAATGTGTAGACATAGCTGTAGTCAGTTATGATGTGCTTCTGCAAACCTTCTGTAATCATTCCACTGTCCATGTTTCTACATATAGATGGACACTATAGTCTGTCTTCTAGGCAGTGATGCTGCAGGCATACAGTTTTCTGGACTTCCCTTGTTACAGCCCATCAGTGTGATCATTCAGAATTTTTTCTTTTACCTTTATTGAATAAACACTTAACTCATAGGCAAACATACATTTATATAAAAGAAAACAAAACATGTTCACAGTTACAAACAGTATATATCGCATACATTCTTTTATACAATTATCATCAGTCCAACATTACATAAATTGCTCAATTCCCGTCTTCCCTTAAACCTCACTTCTCCAAAACATTATTCTGTATGCATTGTTTCCACAATTTCCATTTTTCCTATAAAATTTTCTCCTACCCTTTTCAAAATATTCCATGCCCAGTTATTTTACCTCTGCTACATTATTCAGTGCTTCAAATAAAGTGGGTTTAGGCTTTGATTTCCATTTTCTAGTAATTGTTTTTAGCAGCCACCAGAATTAAACTTAACAAGGCCTTATTATATCTAGCCAATTCAGATCCTGTATCCCAGCTCAAAAAAACAGTTCCTTAGTTACACCCGTTTTTTACTAACCCAGTATTTCTGATAGTCTTGTAGGGAATTTTTAAAGTCTGCTAAGTTATTACACTCCCAAAACATATGTTCCCATTTACATGTTTCTTCCCTGTCACAACTCCAGCATTTGACATCTACTAGAGGATTGGGGTATAAAAATACCTATGCAAACACTTCCAAGCAAAAATCCTAAATCTTCTAGACTTTATTGCATAGATATGTATTCTGGTCATCCAAACTTTTTGTAACTTTTGGACAATGTTTGCAATACCAGTCTAATTTCTACCCATGAACCAAGGGTAATGCATATTAACAAATGTTTGCAATAATATTTTGGCATTTGCTTATATGTCACCCTGCAGTACATTGCGGGCTGTAGCCAATGAGGGTCTGATTAGTCAAATCTGAAATAGCATTAATTAATTTTAACACTTGTTTCCATCATTAAACATATAGGTTGTCTTGATATATGTGCAGTTCTGTAATAGTGTTACACTGACTAGAAGAATGAACTCAAGTAGCTTCACCTTAGGATACTCCAGCTGCTACTGTGGACATTGCAGATATTACTATAACTATGTCCAATGTCTATTGTATTGACCTAGGTCTTAAGATTTTGTATAAACATTTTAATGTTGGTCTTGGTTCTGATTTCTGTTGTTATAGTGTTCTATAGTTTATATAAACAGGTCGAGTATAGTGAGTCACCTGATGGATTGTTTGACTTGGCTGCGACCAACAAATGTTTCTGTTGAGATCGCAGTGCTCTAAGGGGATTAGAAGTTTAGACAAGTTCTTGTACAGCAAGGTATTTGCTGTTTATAGACTGTATTATGAAGAAGTGTGAGATGAGTAAGAAATTACATTGTTGCTCTAGCCAGTCTATTTTATGAGCAACACAGTCATATGTTCTGTTAGGAAGATTTGATGCATGTTTGGCTATTTTACTGTATACTCGTTCAACTTTATGGGTTTGACATTTGGAGGTTAATTAGCATAGTTGATTAATATATTAATTCAAGAAGTGTGCTTTAGCTTTTATGTGCCATGCATGTTCAGTTATTTTTCTGTATGTAGCATTACCCGTTTTTTGTTTGTTTTGGATAATGCACAGTCACTCTGTAGATCAAACATTAGGTTTTATTTTATAATAACGCCAAGTACTTCAGTATGTGATATCTGTTCAGTGGCAATATTAACTATCGTAGATATTATGACACCCCTGCTCTGGGCCAGTAATCAAGGAGCCTTAATCCTCACCACTGACAGTGGAGAGGGATCATCACTTGGAACAAGAACAGATACACACAGTATTTTCAGATGCAGCTCTCTGCACCAAGCACAATTTCCTTTAAGAGCACACAGTTCTCAGCTGAGTGTTCTAAGCCAAGTCCTCCACCACCGTCTCTGGGAAATCAGTGCTCTGTGTCCCTGCTCCAAGTAGCTGACACACACACACACACACACACACACACACACACACACACACACACACACACACACACACACACACACACACACACACACACACACACACACACACTCTTTGAGATTTGATTTTCACACACACACACACACACACACACACACACACACACACACACACACACACACACACACACACACACACACACACACACACACACACCTGGGAAAGGCTGGCACAGATTTACTAGCTCTACTACCTTTGCCCAGACTATAGGGTAGTTATACTGCCAATAGCCAACTACTCTAAGGCTCTTACAAGGGTACCCAATTATACTGGGTAAAATTAATACAAATGGTAGCATGTGAACAATGTCAGGTTTCTAAAACAGACTGTCCTGTCTCATTTAGTATTAAAACATAATTTCAGTACTGACTTACAGTATGACATCACATACATATGGTCATTTGACTCTGGTTCCCACATTACCACCCTTTGCTAGAAACTGAACCAGAATTTAGCAAATATTTGTTACCATACACACAGATAGAGCTAAGACGTGTTATAGTATCTGGAAGCTATAAAACCATTTCAAAACTTCCATCCTTCCAGGGTAGCAATTAGTTCACCCCTAAGAACAATACATTAGGATTCCTAGTACTGGTTTTCACAGACATTTTTGTCTCTGGCTACAACCAGAACTATAAGATACAATCTTTATTGCCTAAACCAGGTAATTTAATTTCAGGCTATTTTTCAAAGTTAGCTGGACTGAGATTAACCTCTTCTCTTCCAGTATCCTCTGTTACAATATATTCATTTCAACAGTTACAATACAGTCTGGCATACAGGTGTATTTCTTTTCTGAACATCAGGACTCACTGTTGGCACATTTTTAACAAAAGCAGCTTTACAAAGACATTTTCAACACAAGCTCCTGTACAAATCAGCCTGATATACAAATAGCATACAATTCTTTACAAAAGTCCACCTAGCTATGCTGGCATATGTTACACATGCACTGCCCTACTCTCTCTGGCATAGTTGGCACTACCTCACATTGTCACAGATATTTTTGAAAGTATCACTATCAGTTTGTAATACTGTGGGTGTAAACAGGATGATTTTTTTCACCTTTGGCATTTAACATTAGCTGTGATTTACTTATCTGTGAAGAGCTTCCATTTTGCACTTTGAAGTTGGTTAAGTGTTTTGCCACTGCAAATGGCAGAGGAGCTATCTATGTACTGGTACTAAGAAAAGGTTTAGCACACTTTTTGTACATGTCATTTATAAATAATTTGAATAGACATGAACATAGTATACCTATTTGTAGAACACTTCCAGACCTCTCAGCTGTACCTATTTTAGAAGAACATTCATATTTTAGGCATTATTTTGTTCTTCACACAATTTAACTATTTTTGGAGGTGTGTTCCTATTTTCAGGCTTAATTTACAACTCCACAGTATTTTCTGAACCCCCTGCACAGACATACATGCGCTTGCGCGCTCACACACACACACACACACACACACACACACACACACACACACACACACACACACACACACAGTTTTGAAGCTGTAGAGCGCACATAATTTTGACATGTCCAAAATACTAGTGATATCAATAATATAAACAAAGGGGACTCATATGTTACAGTTCCTTTTTTCAAAAACAAAAATAAATGACTGTGTGAGGTAACTTTTTGCAATATCTTTTATTAAAGTTTACAGACTTTATTTTGGCTTAATTTATCCAAGTCTTTTAGGTTTTTAATACCATGATGGGAATGTGCCCCATTTCTAAGCCAAAGTATGTTTAAAGTTTGTGAAATTAGTTTTGTTTCAGTGTTTGATGTTAGACAAATGTGTTCTTCATAGCATTCTTAATATGCCCAGAACTGACTCTTTCTGCCATTTATACAGAGTTAGATGTATTGGTAGCACATCTAAATAGAGCTGTATTTTTTTATGAGACCCATTGGTCTTACTAGTATTTGAACTGTCTGGTTATCCTTCTTCAACATTGCCCTCATTTCTGCCTGCAAATCCTGTTATTTTATGACTGTGTCTCTCTGTATGTAAGACACTATAATCACTGGGTGTAGCAATTTCAATGGTTAGTGCTACTTTTGTCTTCTTTTCATCGACTGCTATATCTGTTTTTCTCGCATCTGTTTTTTGAACTGTTGATAATGGATAATCTCATCTGATATAAACTCCATCATTCTCTGTAATGCTTTGTGTCTCATGTTTCCAAAGGTTCTCAGCTACTTCTTTACTGTAATGCTTGCACAATCCCCAATGCAACAGTTTTACAGCACGTCTTTGATAATATACTTACATTTTACTAGGCTTAGTGTTGTGTTTCTAAGTAGTATCCCACAGTCCTACTACAAGTGGGAGGAGCTTTGTGTTATTAGGGATTTAAAATTCATGCTGATTAGATGTTCAGATTTTTGGCTGGCTGTACCTACTTTTCAAGAGCCTTCATACTTATTTTCAAGTAAGCTGGTCGAGAGGAATGCCTACTGTGATTGATCCAAAAATGGAGTACATATGCTGTCACTTCACTGCGTGAGATCTTTGGTATATGTAGATGCTAATCCATTGTATTGTATTCAAAGTGATACAAATAGTTGTTACAGTTTTTAGTGGTAACTAATATGATTGATAATGTCTAAAATGTTTTCAGTCTGTCTAAAAATAGTACAATTAACTTTCTTTGTTATTATTATTTTTTGGAACATCAGTAGAGCTGTTTCCATACTATATAATGGCCTGAAGACATGCTGAGTGGGGGACAGCAGATTTTTTTGTAGTAAATTATGAAAAGGTTGCTTATGTATACATTTTGATAAAGGAGGGTAAAATAGTACTGGGTTTAAAATGTAATATCTGTGCTATGGTTCCTAGTTTATGAAAGATATGATATAAGGCTATTTACAAATTGATGGTGCTTATAAAATGGGCAGGAAAAACTGATCAATCAGATCATTAGCAACCTGCAGATCAAATGTGCTCCATAGACCGAAAAAAGCTAGTGTAGACCACCTAGACCTTACAACCTCATGTTCAATCACAGATCCATACTTTGTTATAGACTTTAAAAGCCAGCAACTGCCACCATCCTGAAAAGTCATTTAGTAAGGAAAAACTATCAAACAGAAATATCCCTTAAATAATAATAAAAACAAACAGATAAAACTGTAGGTCTATAAAAACACCAGAAATATGCAATATAAATTTCCATCTCTAATACATAACTAAATCTGCATAATAATAATAATAAAAAAGAAATAGAATAAAACAGGAATCAGGGCTATTATTTAAATTAAGTACATTTTAAAGTAATGAAAGCACAAAAATCTCAAATGGAAACACATTTCTTAATTAGGAAAAGTAAAAGGCTTCCAAAAAGTAAAAATATAACCTCCTGAAAATGAGATATTTAAACCTGGAAAACATAAAAGGAAGCCCGAATATGGTGTCAGCAGTATCGCAATTGGAAATGAACACTATTAAAGCAAGAACTGAAAGAACTACATCATTATACGTAGCATGGCAAAAAGTAACTGAAATACTGGAGAATAATGACTGCAGCAGATTATAATCAGGAAACAATTGTATAGAAAGTCAATTATATGTCAACAATAGACACCCTTGTAAATACTTTATTTTGGTTTTAATGTTTGATATCTGTTTAGAGGTTTTAGCCTACCTTTTTAAATAATTTGTAACTACTTCATTGTCATAAATAACCTGCATTCATGTTTTCTTGCTTTTGGAAATGAATACAAATATTTAAAAAAAAAAAAAAGAAAAGACATTAAGTGAATACCAGGAAACAAAAACAGTCCTCATTGTTCATAGGTTCAGAAGCTCCTAGGCATATTTCAGGCTAATGACCACCAGGGCCTTTATAAGCCTAGCTGTGCAACCCAACCCACTTGTTTGTCTATTTATCATGGTTATTTATTAGAAGGGGATATGTCAGTTAGGAAGTTTCTAAAGGTTAAGTGAGGGTGGGTATATTAGTTCAGAAATAGTTACTCTCTGCATCAATCTATCAGTGTCATGGGGCTAGACCTAGGGTGAATTTCCAATTTTTCATCCCATTGGTCAAGATTACACTTAGATAGGGTTAGGGATGGGCTCTGCCTCTCATGGATGGAAATCCTATTCCGGAGCATGGGGATCTTCTGCGACACTTATCTGTCTCGCCAACATGTCCTATTTATATCACAAGCAAAATTCAAGTCCTTGGATCTAGTGGTTCTGATGCTATTTATTTTGTGAATGTGCAAAAGGTCCATCAGAGTTGGATCCGTGTATGCTTTGCAGGCCAGACATAAATTGCCTCTCAATAACCAGTAGGAGACCGAGTATAGAGACAGATCTTTTAAGGCGATCTGAATAGGACACTGTATTTATACCCTGGAGTCTCCTGATAAGGAACTTTTATGGGTGTTGTAACTGTTGCATATGTCTGGTCAGGTACATGCCAAGGCGGCATCGTACTCGATGATGGGTCTGGTAAAGGCCAATTAAAGTGGCACTATGACTTCCTTAGTCCTGGATGCCATGCCCTTACTTACAAGCTGGGTGACATAGAAATGAGTTTGTTACTATCTTTGCTACATGTTGGTCAAAGACCAGTTTGCTGTCTACATATGTTCCCAGATCAACTCTTATGGGTATTTTATTGATGGAGTAATTAGTCTGGGTGGCTGTTTTCCCAAAAAGCGCTATAATGCATTTCTTGGCATTGAGTTTAAATCTGTGACTTTGACACCAGTCATTTGAACTCTTGTAATGTTTGTCTCATGGGTGGAATCTATAATGGCTCCCAAGCTGCTGTCATATGCAAACTTGGTCAGTCAAAAGCCCTTGACATTAGCCTTTACCTCTGAGAAGTAGATGCCAAATATGAACAGTCCCAGCATGGAATCCTGAGGATCCCCACTTGTGGCTCATCTCTTAATGTAGGTGGTCTCACTTATCTTGACTTCCTGGGTGCTGTCTGTGATCCAGCTGACAATCCACCAAGTTATGTAGGGGTTTATTCCCAGTTCAGTGAGTTTGTCAACTATAGCACAGTGGGGTGTTGCACTGCATGCCTTACCCAGGTCCAGGTAAGTGGTACGCACCATTTTCTCCTTACCCTTTGCCTTTGTGACCTTCTCAAAGAAGTCCGCCAGCTTTAGTAGGCAAACTGGATTGAGTCCAGTGTCTGAAGGCTGGCTGCATGTCTTTGTTGATCATTTCCATGATATTTTGCTCCATGGCTTTGCATATTAAGACTAGTCTGACTAATGGGTCTGTCATTTTCAGGTCATTTATGGGCTACCATTGTGACATATATATATATACAATTGCAGTAAAAGGATTCTGCTAGGAATTATTTGACCAATGAGGTAAACCTGAATATACACTGCATAAAATTAAAACACTGTATGAATACAAATTGCTATTAAAATAAAAATATGAAATTCATAAAAAATAACTTAGAAACCAAATTAAATAAAGGCAACAAGCATGTCATCAGCTAAACTTACCTAAGATAAATTATGGGGGTTGAGGGAACATTACTCCTTACATATGTCTTTTTCAGTTCTTGAGATGTTCAGCAAAGTGATTAACCTTGCGAATATTTTTAGGATGCAACAAACATATCATCAACTAAATCAACTTAAAAAAATGATAGGATGAGAGGTATTACTTGCATATATGTGCCTTTCAGTTACTGGAGTTGCCCTCAAACGTTATTAGTAATGTGATTATTTTTAATGCCTTTGTTAAGTTATCACTTAAGACAGAGGCATACATACATTAAATGAAAAAAAAACATATTAACATTCTTCGTTTACATAAATCATACATTAATTATAAATTTTCTTTCTTTTTTTACAATAACTCTCAGTCCACTACATAAATTGTTCATTTCCTGCCTTCCCTTAAAGCTCACTCATCCTCCCGAATGAACATTATTTTGCATGTGCTGTTCCTATAAATTCAATTTATTATTATTTGATCTGTTCATTCCCTTTTCTAAAGATCCCATTTCCACTTCTTTTATCTGTTTTTATAATATTCAGTACTTCAAATTCACTTGGTTTAATTTTTGATTTCCATTTTCTAGTAATTGCTTTTTCGGCAGACAATAGCCAAATTGCTGTAACTTAGGGGATCATTTTTATGAGCAACACAGCACCTGAATTGCCTAGACATAGTAAGGCTTTAATAAGTTTTATTTTTGGGATTATTTTTTGAGACTTTGTTACTTGGAAAACAGTATACGTTTGGTTATCACTGTGCTACTGATATGTAGGTATAGTCTTCTGGACCCTCTCACCTGTCAGAACTCAACTGAGTTATTGTGTAGTTTTAGCATCTATTTGTAAATTTGTAAATTGGACCATGAGAGTCCCTTAAATGATTAACCTGACCATTTCAGACCTAAATTCCACAAAATTAAAACATTACGACTCTGCATTGCTATCACTTAGTTAAAATAAATGGAGGGACCAAATTACATTAAAACTGTATTACAAAACATGTTATCAACATACATAAAATACTAAAGAAGATCTGAAGACAGGATGGATGTGATCAGTAAGTCCGCAGCGTAAAATGAGTTTTTGTTCAAAAAGGAAAACCAGTACTTCAGAAACATTAGCCTCAATGAGGAAAGATCTCATTATCAGTAATTTGCACGTCTCTGAATCACTCACTGATTGCTGCAAACACTGGCAAGTCCTTCTATGCCATCCTTGAAATAATCACTGGTGGTGGACGATGCATCTTGTTAGTACAGGAATCCTCCACATTCATTTATGCAGACACATAGACATATCCAATCCAATGTAGGTTTTGTAAATCCAAACTGGAAATAGTTGCACACGTTGTTGGCAGAAGGACTGTATACTGAAAGGCATAGTAATGTGGCAAGACTGTTGCACTGGGGATTGTGCAAACATTATAGTACTGAAGTGGCTGAAAAGCACTAGAAACATGAGCCACAAAACATCATAGAAAATGATGAAGTTTACATCACATGGGATCACCCATTACCAATAGTTCAAAAGACAGATACTAGAAAACTGGATCTAGTGGTCTATGAAAAGAAGACAAAAGTAGCATTGATCATTGAAATCGCCACACCCAGTGACTACAGTGTCTTGCGTAAAGAGAGACACAAAGTCATAAAATATCAAGATTTGCAGGGAGAAACGAGAGCAATGTGGAAGAAAGATATCCAGATAGTTCCAATAGTAGCAGGAGCAACAGGTCTTATAAAAAAGACTCTACAATTGTATTTATATATGTTACCAATGCATGTAACTCCGTACGAATTGCAGAAGGAGTCATTACTGGGCACACTGTGGGTGCTGTGAATAGCACTTCTGGCTGACATCAAAGATTGAAACAATACTAATTTCATGAACTTTAATTGTACTTTGACTTGAATGGGGTCCATTCCCATCATGGTATTAGAAACCCAAAAGACTTGGAGAAATTAAAAAAGACATATCCAAACACACATATTCACAGACATGGACACACTATAGTACTTCCTACCTGCCACTGAGTATAAAGACTGTCGCTGATGTTGCCTTCTAGTTTGATGCAGTTCCTCAGTATCATGAATGAGTACAATCAGTCAGTAATGCCAGGCATTAGAGTTTCATTCTTCTTATAGTTCAGAAAATGCATTGGGATGCAAGGCATGTTGTTCTACCAAATGTTTATGTGAAATAGAGTAATACTGAGAAAGACTCCCTGGTGTCATCTAGGACTGGACTTGACCATAACCTTCATAAATTATGTACCATTACAGTCATAGTCTGTCAATAATAGCAGATATTAGAGTTTCATACTTCTTAAATTTGTACTCTGCAAATTGTGTTCTATTAACTTTGTAAGGGGATTTATATATTTTAAGCGATCCTTGTTATCTAGTTTGCCCCATACATCATTCATGCTGCAAAAATCTGTTCTATGAACATTTTAAGTGATTTCAGTAATATTTACCATCTTTACCCTGTATTTAGTGTCCTGCTTCCATCTTATATACAAAGCTAATTAGTTTAGGAGGGAGTTTATAAGAATGGATTCTTTCATACACACACACACACACACACACACACACACACACACACACACACACACACACACACACACACACACACACACCAGAACATTCAGCACACTTTCTTCCCACCCACATGTACTAACGCACACACGGACTCTTTAATTAGGGACAAGCAAATCAAAACACCAACTCCAATACAGGAATCCACATAGAAAAAAGTAACGAACCAGTCGACCACAGTGTAAATGGAGCTGACAATAAGGCACAGACCAGAGCAATGCAGGTATAAAATAAAAGCATTTATTCCAAATGAGCACACCGACTGAGCACTTTCACCAGGTAAACTGGTTTCTTCAGAGTCATACAAAACACACCCAGCAAGTTGTTCTTAAATACTCACTACTTTCACAATTAAGTAATCAATCAATCAAATCTCACTCATAAAAGAAGCCTTGACACAAACTCAAAATTAGAAAAAAACTCTCAAAGTATTAAACAGTACAAAACACAAAAAGCATTCAATATAATAAATAAAAAACATATATGTATATATGTATACTCATGTTAGAAGGGTCTACACATAAATTAATTTAAATGTGTATAAAAAACTACAACGACCTAAAAAACTATGTAAAAATATATAAATATATGTGTGTAAATAAATATGTATATAATATGTGTATGATAAATACTAATACAGACTGCTAGAATCTAGTTAAACAGCATGTTCCATAAATGCTAAATATAGTGCTCTGTAGTGTATTCCAATGAACTAACACTATGTTAACATAAAAATTGCCTGAAATGTTAAAGACCACCAAACAATGTTAAATGAAGTTGGCCCTGTGTTTCAATAAGGGTTTCAAAGAAATGCCCTCATTGATCCCCGGAAATTTGGTGGCGTTCAATCTAATTTGCCACTCCATTTCACGAAGTGTTACAAAGTTGTTGACATCACCATACTGATTTGCCTTGGTCCTATCAACAATAAAAAATAAAAACTTTTTGAATTCACAACACACCTTAGAGTGCAAAGCCAGGGCATTGTGCTCATCCCCTCTTCTAATGGAACTACAATGCTCCCTAATCCTCTCCTTCAAGCTCCTCGTAGTCATGCCTACGTAAAATGCTTGGCATGACATACAAGAAGCTATATAAACACAATTTTTCGTAGCACAATTACACCGTCCAGGACAGGCAATGGTGCGTCCAAAACCAGCCACCACAAGATAGGGACCTTCAGCTATGTACCTACACCATTTGCAACACCCACATTTGCCCATAAAAGATCGCCTACAACCATCATTACTCCTTTCAAGTAAGCCCTTCAAATTGCGCCCCCCTACTGTAAACAATGACAGGTGCATCACCCAGAATTGCTCTCGTGTCCCTTATGACCACACCACTGTGGTACCTTCATTTATCAACAATTCTAATGATGCCTTGTGTGTGCCTGACAGTGTTTACCATGGCGCTGTGCATGATAACTGTGTGAAGGGGGTTGGTGACCTTGACAAAATTACTTGTGCAGTTTTGCCATCATGCAGTTTCAAAGACAGCGTCATGGATTTAGGTTTGGCAAGTGAGAATGTACACCAAGTGTTGTGTTTTGAGAGTGAACATGTTGTAAACAACAGTTGTGTTTTGGCATCAGTGTGGTCTAACAGTTTAGAATTCACAGAGGTTAATATTTCAACAAATTTGGGCCAGGAGATGTCCAGTATTGATGTGTGGGATGTAGGTGTGAACACAAAAGAAGTTAACATCATGAGTACGGTCCCGGATGTGGGGATGAAACACACCATCACTAAGGAAATGGGATTCATTATATACAATTATACTGATCTTGTGCTCACTGAATCCCATTTCAAGTTATTTAGTAAAGGTGACAAATTTGTGCCAAGCTACAACATTGACATTACACAGTTATTAAAAAGTTTTAAACTATTTGTAAGGGAACTAAATTTGAAGTTACACTTTCATTCAGTTTGTCCAGGTACAAATACTCAAGTAAGAGGGCAGAGAAGCACAACACTGAAGAGGAAAAGTACTTTTATACCACTTCCCAACAAGGAAATCAATATTTTTGAAAGCATTGTTGAATATGAATTGAGGAGAGTTTGTGCACGAAGAACTAGATACAATGACAATTTGACTGATGATGAAAGAACCACACTTAGTGAATTCATTTCATCTGGGCAGTATAGATGCATGAGACCAGACAAAGGTGGGGGGATGGTTATCATGCATAATATCGATTATACTGGCCAGATTATGAAAACATTAAGTGATGACAACACATACAGTAGGGTTTCAATACATGAAGTAAACTTGGCATATCAGAAAATTGATTTGTATCTATTGGATGCCCTGTACCAGGGTGTAATTAATGAGGTTGAGTTTAACTATCTTGCAGTGAAGTTCCCTAATATGCCCAAACTGTTTGGAATACCCAAGGTGCATAAGGGAACTGAGTATCTACAGTTTCGACCCATTGTTTCTGCCAAGGGTTCCAAAACTGAACCACTGGCTGCTTTTGTTGATTATTATTGCAAGAAAGCCCTTTTGGACGCAGGCCATATACTTAAGGACTCTTGGCATTGTTTGGAGAGATTGAATTCGGTTGACTTCTCCAAACTAGGCAACTTTGGTTTTTTGACCATCGATGTCATCAATTTGTTTTCGGTAATTCCACATTCTAAGGGCTTAGAACTCTTTTATGACAGTCTATTTTCCAGCTCGAATTTTGATTTAGAAAAACTGGAGATTTGTTGTGGGTTGATGGAGTTAGTTTTAAACAGCAACTTCCTAACATTTGAAGGGGAAATGTATAAACAGCAGACTGGTGTAGCAATGGGGGCCCGGTGTGCCCCAGTTTTTGCTAACTTGGTGCTACTAGCATGGGAAAAAGAGAATATTTTTGACTCTAGATTTGTTGAAAACATATTAGTGTACAACAGATTCCTTGACAACTTGTTGATCCTATGGAAGGGTGATGATTCAAGTGTTGAGGAATTTATTGATTATTTAAACAACACTTCTAGGTTTCTTAAATTTACTTACAATTGGAGTTATGACTGTGACAATTATTTGGACATCAAGATTTCCAAAAGTAGCACGGGGTTTACTAGTAGTATTTATAGGAAGCCAAGTTATGCTAATTCCATGCTGCATTTTTCTAGTTGTCATCCCATGCATCAAAGGAAAGGTTTGGTGAAGGGCCAAATGGTCTGCCTGTCAAGATTGATAAGTGATGACACAACATTCAAAAAAGAGATTTTCACCCTTATTGGTTTATTTCTTGAAAGGGGTTACCCACTGGCTTTGTTAATCAAAACCAAAAAAGAGGTTTTTAGAAAGAGGAAAAGTAAATATTTACCCATTTTGAGAATTAAGGGTACTGTGTCCTCAACTGTTAACCTTAACAACGACACAATGGACAATAATATTGATGTGACAGGTCCAACTTTTGTAGTTAAATACAATGAGGTTTCATCTGAAATTTGTGCTAGCTTGAGGGGTTTATGGGATCATTTCTTGAGTAGGGACACGAGAGCAATTCTGGGTGATGCACCTGTCATTGTTTACAGTAGGGGGCGCAATTTGAAGGGCTTACTTGAAAGGAGTAATGATGGTTGTAGGCGATCTTTTATGGGCAAATGTGGGTGTTGCAAATGGTGTAGGTACATAGCTGAATGTCCCTATCTTGTGGTGGCTGGTTTTGGACGCACCATTGCCTGTCCTGGATGGTGTAATTGTGCTACGAAAAATTGTGTTTATATAGCTTCTTGTATGTCATGCCAAGCATTTTATGTAGGCATGACTACGAGGAGCTTGAAGGAGAGGATTAGGGAGCATTGTAGTTCCATTAGAAGAGGGGATGAGCACAATGCCCTGGCTTTGCACTCTAAGGTGTGTTGTGAATTTAAAAAGTTTTTATTTCTTATTGTTGATAGGACCAAGGCAAATCAGTATGGTGATGTCAACAACTTTGTAGCACTTCGTGAAATGGAGTGGCAAATTAGATTGAACGCCACCAAATTTCCGGGGATCAATGAGGGCATTTCTTTGAAACCCTTATTGAAACACAGGGCCAACTTCATTTAACATTGTTTGGTGGTCTTTAACATTTCAGGCAATTTTTATGTTATCATAGTGTTAGTTCATTGGAATACACTACAGAGCACTATATTTAGCATTTATGGAACATGCTGTTTAACTAGATTCTAGCAGTCTGTATTAGTATTTATCATACACATATTATATACATATTTATTTACACACATATATTTATATATTTTTACATAGTTTTTTAGGTCATTGTAGTTTTTTATACACATTTAAATTAATTTATGTGTAGACCCTTCTAACATGAGTATACATATATACATATATGTTTTTTATTTATTATATTGAATGCTTTTTGTGTTTTGTACTGTTTAATACTTTGAGAGTTTTTTTCTAATTTTGAGTTTGTGTCAAGGCTTCTTTTATGAGTGAGATTTGATTGATTGATTACTTAATTGTGAAAGTAGTGAGTATTTAAGAACAACTTGCTGGGTGTGTTTTGTATGACTCTGAAGAAACCAGTTTACCTGGTGAAAGCGCTCAGTCGGTGTGCTCATTTGGAATAAACGCTTTTATTTTATACCTGCATTGCTCTGGTCTGTGCCTTATTGTCAGCTCCATTTACACTGTGGTTGACTGGTTCGTTACTTTTTTCTTTCATTAGGGACACACATACATGGGCACACACTCACTAGATACTACTCATTCCTCTGCATAAACTCACACATGTAGGCATGCACGCACACACACACACGCACACACACACACACACACACACACACACACACACACACACACACACACACACACACACACATACACACACACACACACACACACACACACACACACACACACACACACACACACACACACACACTCTTTCTCTCTCTCCCCAATGCTACCTGTCCGCTAAACTCCCAAGCACTTACCTCTGCTCTGATCTCACCCATGGCAAGTAAATGGTGAACAAGAACTTTTAGCTGAGTTAATTAACATGTCTGGTAGTAAATATTTTCACATCCAAGTGGTTGTATGAATCACTTGGCTGTGTAAATCACTTAGCACAGACTTTCCAGGAATACCAGATGGCTAATTATCATATGCTTCTCCCTGGGATGCCTCATTAGCATTTGTGGCATAGTAGAAAGACAGCCCACAGTAGTGCTGCACCTCGTTAAGGTAAGCAGTCCAGAAGATGGTCTAAGAATCGAAAAAAGCTACCACCAGAGATAAAAAGGGCTTAACACTGACGGTAATGTTTCTGAATCCAGGAATTTGAGGTATGTAGGGGACAGATATTATACCACACCATGGGTTTGTAAGGCACTCACACTGAGAGTTCATACCTCAAAACACCTATGAACATGAAGAAATATTTCTATCATGCATACCCCTTTGTGATTTGATGCATGCATATTTTTCTGTTAACAATCTGATCATGAGAAGTAAGGCATGGGGTATGCTATTACTCCAGCTAATTTTGTTATATTCTCATAGTATATTGAGTGGTGCCAGTAAGGTTGACCTTATTTTAAACAATATTTTTTATGAATTGAACAAGTACCAATAGATAGTACTACAGACAGGCTATCTGCAAATTTGTTTTTTTTTTCCTCTCCCATTTTGCATTCCCCAACTGACCATCAGCTTCTAGGGTTGCACCAGTTACAAGTGTCCTGGCCTGGGTACTATTCCCTGAGGCTAGGATCACACCAATGGCAGCTTGAGAGGGAAGTGCAGCAAAGCAACCTACAGCATCACATTTGCTGGCACTTCATGCTAGGAATGCCCTAACTGGACGGAGCTGGTGACGTTACACTGATTACAGCAAAAAAGAGCTGCTCACTGCAGCACCTCTTTAGATGTGATCATTTTACTCGTAATCTGTTCTGTGACTATGGCACATACCCATCTATAGGGATGTGTCCCTATCTTGAACAGACCTTCCTTACTCTTCCTGGAGTGGGTGAGCCAGTAAGTTATTTACAGACTTGTGTTATTTAGATTCGTTTTAGCATATATAGATTCTACAAAGAAAAACGATTCACAGGTACCACTTGGGGTTAATGCTCTCGGTGAAAAGCAGACAGAAATAACGTATAAAACACCAACCAAGAGCAAAACAATGAAGAGCATAAAGTTCAAGATAGTCAAAAAAGTTCACCAGTAATATCAGATATTTCCAATACTTGATATTCCAAAAACAATCTCCAGGCGCTTCATGTATTAAAAGGATTTAATGGTGGTGCACATATAAAACAACGGTGAGCGCTTTCGCAAATGCTTCATCAGACCAATTAAAACCATGTCACAGAACGGTTTAAATACATAAATCGGCGGGAAACCTTCCAAAAAATCATTGTTCTTAAAGGAACATTTGCATTTAAATCCATTGTCATTAAATTTTAGAAACTGGTTAAAAATAATTACATCACTACAAATTGCAAAAACACTCAAAGATCATTACATCAAAAATAAAGTCATCAAATGTAAAAAACACATAAATTCAATTATGAGAACTTATCTCATCACATCATATTTAACATATTATGTATGTGTAACTCAAGGCAAATAAATGTATAATATACACTACTAAGTGTCTTCCTATCATACTGATACTAGCATATATATATAATAAATCGCCCTATATTACACTATATATATGTACACACATTAACAAATCAAGAATGTACGATATTAGACGTACATATGTCTAACACGTACCATATTTCACATATATTGTCTAAAAAACTTTTAAAATATAAAAATATGTTATGTGACATGTTTCTCAATCGGAGAAGCTATCGATACTTTATCTTAAGCCTTCTCTTTTTCAAATATGGTTTGACTGGCACTCTCCCATTAAGCCCTGGTGGCCTATCGGACCTAAACTTAATAATCCAGTCACTTTCTTTAGACTCTGCAAGATTGGACAAATCTCCCTTCCTAAAGGAATCATATAGCTTCTCCAATATCCTAAACCTAAATGTATGGTCACTACCTAAATCTATTACATGTTTCGCCAAGGCGTTGCTCAAAGTGCCCTTCCTAATGTGGTATATGTGCTCACGCATCCTGTCTCTAAGACACCTATTGGTCTTGCCAACATAGAATGCGGAGCACCGAGTACAAGTTGCCAAATAAACCACATTGGTAGACATACAGTCGCCTCCAGCTCTTAATCTAAATTCACCAAACCCATTAGGGTGTATAAAATTTGGACTAGAATCTATATAAGTGCAAAAATTACAATGTGTACAAGGCACTGTGTATACCATTGATTCTATATTACCAGGTGACCGGGTCTTGGGGTAGCACAGCAGGCTTTTAAGATTCTTTTTATTTTTATAGACAAATCTAGGTTTGTCACCTAGTACTTCTTTAATGCTTGGTTCAACTGATAAAACATGCCAGTGTTTACTGATAACATCTTTAATGTTCCACACATCTCTAGTATAATACACTGGACATGCTACTCTTTTCAGATCAATATTGCATTCATTATCAACATGCTCTAAGTTACCTGGCCTTTCAGAAAAATAGGGTGCAGCTCTACCCTTCCTTAAGCTATCTATCTGTAACAGATGCATACTGGCCATATCTATAAGAATATAGTGAAAGGCCAGGCGATGCGAGTATCTAGATATAACCCCAATGAAGTTAATTTTATGGACGAGCTAATTAGTCTTGAATCAATGTTAAGAGAGAGAGGTTATACGGATAGGGATTTATCTACAGGTCAGTTGAACCAAGCATTAAAGAAGTACTAGGTGACAAACCTAGATTTGTCTATAAAAATAAAAAGAATCTTAAAAGCCTGCTGTGCTACCCCAAGACCCGGTCACCTGGTAATATAGAATCAATGGTATACACAGTGCCTTGTACACATTGTAATTTTTGCACTTATATAGATTCTAGTCCAAATTTTATACACCCTAATGGGTTTGGTGAATTTAGATTAAGAGCTGGAGGCGACTGTATGTCTACCAATGTGGTTTATTTGGCAACTTGTACTCGGTGCTCCGCATTCTATGTTGGCAAGACCAATAGGTGTCTTAGAGACAGGATGCGTGAGCACATATACCACATTAGGAAGGGCACTTTGAGCAACGCCTTGGCGAAACATGTAATAGATTTAGGTAGTGACCATACATTTAGGTTTAGGATATTGGAGAAGCTATATGATTCCTTTAGGAAGGGAGATTTGTCCAATCTTACAGAGTCTAAAGAAAGTGACTGGATTATTAAGTTTAGGTCCGATAGGCCACCAGGGCTTAATGGGAGAGTGCCAGTCAAACCATATTTGAAAAAGAGAAGGCTTAAGATAAAGTATCGATAGCTTCTCCGATTGAGAAACATGTCACATAACATATTTTTATATTTTAAAAGTTTTTTAGACAATATATGTGAAATATGGTACGTGTTAGACATATGTACGTCTAATATCGTACATTCTTGATTTGTTAATGTGTGTACATATATATAGTGTAATATAGGGCGATTTATTATATATATATGCTAGTATCAGTATGATAGGAAGACACTTAGTAGTGTATATTATACATTTATTTGCCTTGAGTTACACATACATAATATGTTAAATATGATGTGATGAGATAAGTTCTCATAATTGAATTTATGTGTTTTTTACATTTGATGACTTTATTTTTGATGTAATGATCTTTGAGTGTTTTTGCAATTTGTAGTGATGTAATTATTTTTAACCAGTTTCTAAAATTTAATGACAATGGATTTAAATGCAAATGTTCCTTTAAGAACAATGATTTTTTGGAAGGTTTCCCGCCGATTTATGTATTTAAACCGTTCTGTGACATGGTTTTAATTGGTCTGATGAAGCATTTGCGAAAGCGCTCACCGTTGTTCCATATATAGATTCTGTTTAGAGTGTATCCACTGGGAAAGCTATGGTAAAACCAATTTCATGTGGGGGTGGGTTTGGTTGGGAATTTTTTTTATACCTGGGTATATTACTTTCTTTTTATTGCTTCATAGTTGTTTTGGATTATTTATTTTGCATTGCAAATTATTAATGTACATTTTCGTCTTTTTGTACTTTTTAATTATATACTGCTAAGAGTTTTATAGTGCTTGGGGTTGCTAAATATGTAGGTTTTTTCCAGTTTTTCAAGACATTGCCCATTAAGGTCATATTTTGTGTTGTTGTTTGTGACAGCCATGGTGCTATGCTGTATTTTACCCTTTTAGCCTTTTTTATCGACTGGTACAAGGAGTTTAAGTCTGTTTAGGAAATATTATTGAAGTAGTTGACTTCTTCATCCAGAGGGAGAATTTTGGAGTTAAAGTGGGTGCATAGAGAAGAGAATAGGGACTTGTGGTACTTCTGTTTTGTACATCCGTCCATACACAACCCCTTTTTCCCATTTTTGCGCATGAGGTAGGGGTGTCATTTAAACAATGACAATCATCTAGAGCCATGGTTTACACTACTGGGTGGCATATGTAGTTGCAAATTTGCTTACTTTGGTGAATTTGCATGTTAAGAAGGTTAGATTGTAGTCACTTATGCTGTGAGAGTGAACCCCTGCCTCAGTGTGATATTATTTGTATTTGAACTAAGGATTCAATCAAATATGGTTCGCTTTCCAGACGATCTGCTGCTCTGTAAGTGTGACTGATTAGTTGGGTAAGTCCAAACAGATTTATATTTCTAGGACTATTGTGGTCCTTCCAGTTTGTGTTAAAGTCTCGTAGTCATAGAATGAGGTTGCCATTTTGTGTTGTAGTAGTTAATCACAGTTGCATGTCCTCAACCAAATGAATGTTACAGGTTGCTGGATGTGGAGGCATATATATAAATATATATATATATATATATATATATATATATATATATCTATATATATATATATATAAATAACAATTATATAAGGCTGCATGAGACATATATATAACAATTATATAAGGCTGCATGAGGCATATATATAGCAATGATATAAGGCTGCATGAGGCATATATATAACAATGATATAAGGCTGCATGAGGCATATATATAACAATGATATAAGGCTGCATGAGGCATATATATATATATATATATATATATATATATATATATATATATATATATATATAAAACAATGCTATAAGGCTGCATGAGGCATATATATAACAATGATATAAGGCTGCATGAGGCATATATATAACAATGATATAAGGCTGCATGAGGCATATATATAACAATTATATAAGGCTGCATGAGGCATATATATAACAATTATATAAGGCTGCATGAGGCATATATATATAACAATTATATGAGGCTGCATGAGGCATATATATAACAATTATATAAGGCTGCATGAGGTATATATATAGCAATTATATAAGGCTGCATGAGACATATATATAACAATTATATAAGGCTGCATGAGACATATATATAACAATTATATAAGGCTGCATGAGGCATATATATAACAATTATATAAGGCTGCATGAGGTATATATATAACAATTATATAAGGCTGTATGAGGCATATATATAACAATTATATAAGGCTGCATGAGGCATATATATATAACAATTATATAAGGCTGCATGAGGCATATATATAACAATTATATAAGGCTGTGTGCATTGGATGAGATGTACAGTAGTAATGAATATTTCTGATTTGTCAAAAGGGGGTACAGTTATATATTTAGTTACTTTCATTTGGTTTGAATTTTTCTGAAATTTACACTGAGTATATCATAGCCTGGTGGTAGGATTTCATTACTTGTAGTGGTGATTTTTCTCCAGGCTTCAGTGAGAGCTAGTATGTTTATTTTTTTGTTTAGGTATTTAGATGGGGTTCTCAGTGGGAGTAGGTGTGCATTAGGGTTCATTTCTGAGCCTACAGCTGTTCATACTAGTGACGTACTATATTAGTAAACAGGTCAAAAGGGACAGATCAACAAAGCTTTGTATACAGATGTTGTGGCATTACAAACAGACTCTGAACAGGAATTTCAGTAAATGATAGGGGACTGCAATGTAAAGCTGAAGGCACATGGGGTGAAGCTGTATATAGACAAGACAGTTGTCATTGCAGCACAGGTTATCTGGGCAGGTGACTGAGGAGAAGGGAAGCCTGAATCAGGAAGTCAAAGCTAGAATCAAAGGTGATGCAACTAATTGTCACAGAGTGTTAGGAGTAGTGTGTAACAGAAAAGTCCCAAAGAGGCTAAAAAGTGAGTTATAAACATTGGTGCAACTAGTGATTCTGTATGGTACAATGAAGGCAGAGTAGTTCAAAAAACTTGAGGTGATGAAGACAGAGTGCCTAAATTGATAGTAGAATGCACATTATGGGGCAGATAAAGACATGAGGACATCAGTGCAGAAGCCAAAATAGCCCCAGTTGCAGTGAAGGCCAATGAGAATGGATTGCAGTGGTTCAGTTACATGTGCAGGAAAGCAGATGGTTTAGTGAAGAAGAAATGGGATAAAGGCAAGAGGAAATAAAGGATTCCAGCAAAGAGATTGATGTATTGCATGAGAGAAGACCTGTGATAGACAGGCATGACTATTGAAGAAATAGGACAGTGGCACTGAGTTTAGTGAGGTGGTGGCAGCTAAGGTGATACACTGACCCCATGTAGAAAATGGGAAAAAGGGGTTGATGAAGATGATGATGGTGTTGGTGCATTTTAAGGCTGGAGATATGGAATTTTGTATTGTAGTCAGTGGGGTAAGTATACAGAAAAATAGTCACAAAGAACAGGTTCATGGGTAATTACTAGGCTGGATGCTCTTGTGAGCTATTTTAAGCCAAGCCTAGCCAATTTCCCTTTTGGTGCTTGAATTAACCTATCCCATTTGGTGTTAGATTGACCTTACCCCTGCCATGCTCGATAGTGAGACTAACTGGGGTCATATTATGGATAATTTGAGGGGACCCATGTGGGATAAAGCGTAGTAGTACAGGGGGCAGTCCTGGGGAAAATGTTCTGTTATCCATCCATAGATTCAAGTTGCACTTGAGTATGGAGAGATAAGCTTTATGTTCATGGATGGGAAGTCTGTTCCATAGCAGTCATATCCTCTGCTAGATATGCCTACACCTCCAAAACATTCTGTTGATGTTGCTGGGGAGGTTTAGAGCCCAAGGCCAAATATTTATGATACCATTTGACTTGCTGATGTGCAGTAGGTCCATCAGTACTGGGTCAGAGGATACCTTGTATGTCAGACATAGGTCACCTTTTAGCAGTTTGTAGGATACTTAGTATAGTGATATGGCTTTGAGACAGATAGATATATGACAAAGTGGGCATTATACTCAATGATTAGCTTAACAAGGGCTGACTAAAGGGGGGGGGGGCAATGACATTTTCAAATCTCAACACTATCTCTTTGCTTATAAACTGTGCTTTCTCACAACAATGAAGTTTCTTGCAAATAAAGCTCATTTGCAAGCAGTGCCTTATTGTAATCATGTTGCTGTTTCAGATACTACCTAAAGGAGCAGAAAGGCACAAGCTGTAAGAAAGAAGACCTGAGACCACAATAAAGAATTATAAAGATGTGTAGACTGGAGACAAGGTTTGTAAACACAAAATATTGTACACAGTGATACAATCAGTGGCACAGGCAGATTACTTGGTAAACTGGGTCCATTGCAGATGACTTAAAAGAGTGGAAAGCCATCTTATAATGTATTTTGCAGAAGGTGCTGTCCTATTTTGGAAGATTGTATGCAGGAATTAGAATAAAATGGAGTATGTTATCAGAAAAGGTTAAATGCATGGGAAAAGGAATAAGGCTTGCATGGAGGGTATATAGAAAGCAAAGTAGCATACATGGAATATACTCAGTGGTTTTATCACAGGGTACTGCTTGTTCAAACAATTAGTGCCTTTTCCTTAGCAGAGTACTGGCATGGAAGCAATGCCATTTTCAGGATTCTTGCAGTGCTGCACAACTGAAACAGGAAATAAGGACATCAGCAGATGCCTGCCTCTTTTTGTGGGGCTGAACAACCCATATTTTATATTGAATGTGCAGATGCTGAATATACATATAAATTACATTTATGTAGTTTTTCAGAAATATGCTCTTCCCTATAGACAAAGTATTGACAGAGATGAAGATAAAAAAGAAACTTGGAAAATGATGGCAGAAAAGTTTGCTTCAGAACACTAGTGTGCCTTTTATGTCACCTTCTTAGTTAAGTTACTTGGTATGTGGTCCAACAGAACATTAAGGAGCCTAGCCCAATTGCAGTTGGCTGGTTAAATGACTTGTGCAAGGTTTGACAGTAGGCAAACTGAGGCTAAGGGAATCAAACCCAGTGCTACAGGAAGTAGTTTGTTAAAAGCCTTAATCATCTATGCTAACCACCAGAGGCTAGTGAGGAAATGTCTTACATTGTTTGTTGTTTTGCCTGGTACAACTTCATTTGTCTCATGCAGCTTTGGATTTTAACAATGTGACTGAATTTATCAACTTTTTTGAGATGATCCATGCCTACAACTGCCAGTGAAGAAATACGTTCTCACTTCATCCACAGGGTCGTCCTTCCTGTCTTTCCAAATTGAGTGTCTTGCTTATGTGAGTTGCCCTCCATAACTACTCCTGCTTTCATGTGCGAAAAGTATGTTTAGAGTGGAAAACAGTCAAATAAAATTTTGACCTGAGAAAGTTAAAACAGATATATATCTATCTATATATATATATATATATATATATATATATATATATATATATATATATATATATATATATATATATATATATATATATATATATATCAGATGCATAGATGCATATATACATGCACATGCACATATATATGTGCGCGTGTGTGTTTGTGGGTCCTATATATACCCATACACATTATATAGATACATACATTCACACACACACACACACACACACACACACACACACACACACACACACACACGCGCGCGCGCGTGTGTGTGTGTGTGTGTGTGTGTGTGTGTGTGTGTGTATATATATATATATATATATATATCTATGTATTTGTGTGTGTGTGTGTGTGTGTGAAATTATCCAGAACAATCCACATGTAATGCTTTTAAATGATGCTTGCAACAAAGAAAATCATCATTAGAAAAGACCTGCACAAGAGCAATCCTGAATGCAGCTAGTGTTTAATTAAATATTAAGTTGGTGGCTTTCATTAAATTCAGTTTAACGTTTAACCCTGTTGCTGCTGTTGCTACAGAAGAACAGCCATGTTTATATCTGTAAAATATTTAGAACATTTTTGTTTATCTGTGCTTAAGAAGAGCAGCAGCCAGCCGAGTATTATGGGAAATAAAGTAATATAATATTCACCTTTGAGACATCCGAAGCCAGGGATTCCAACACTTCATAAAACTGTAGGTATTCAAATTTGTAGGCCTCATCCCAGAGACTGGAAATCTTTTGAAATGGAAATACTGGTATTTGCCTTTGAGCACTGGAAGTCTCAAATGGAAAATAAAAACATTACCTACATTAAAATAAATGCTCTCCAAAAAGCAAGTTTATATTTTATGACTTGAAGTGCAACTGCTTTGACATTAGTTGGAAACAAGAACCCTTGACTATCCTATAAATCTTATGTCTAGTTTGATGATTTCATGAAGTACAACAACTTTGAAAGCTAGTTAATGCTTGAAATGTAGACTGTTCTGAAGTGTCAGGTTTGTCTTTTATGATAATATGGAACATCTGTAACAAACTATGAAAATAAGAAGCTGTGTAAATCTCCTTTCAAACTGGGGTCATTTTTCAAAAATAAATTTACAGAAAGTTAAAATGTTTTATAGGCATTCAGGGAAATAATTATTCATACATGGTTCCATATTCATCTTCCGATTCACACTCCTGCTGTCTTGTTCACTTGAAGCATCATTTGTTTAGATCATCAGTGAAATGAAAAATGATAAAAAGTGGGAATAAAATGCTAAAATATAGGCTCAGAGTATGATTCCTACAGTTTTATGCCACTTGTGGTTTAAAATAGAATTCAATTATGTTAATAAATGTTTTAATTAAAACGTTTCTTTATGTGACTACAGTATTTGAAGTTGTGCATGTATTTCTTCTTATTGCAATTAGCATTATTCAGATTTTTATTGTATTATTGTAATTATTGTAATTAGCATTATTTAGATTCTTATTGTATTATTGTAATGACTGTAATTAGCATTATTCAGATTTACAATATGTAACTGGCTTAAGCAAGATGTGATTTTAGGTATGAACATGGGTTTAAAAAGTAGCTTTTTACCAGACAAGATGCAATGATTACCAGCAATACATCACTAATCCATCATTTTAAAAAGTCCTACAGTTTTAGAATAATTACAATTTATATGATAGCAATACTGAAGTAACTATCATTGTTGCCTTAAACTTCTTGGATCCCCAGTTTGGTTCCCCAGCTTGGTGGCCTTTTGAGTTACGTCTGCACGTCTTGTGTGCATGTGTGTTTTTATTCTATGGTCTGATTTTGCTCAGCATCCCAGTGTTATGCAGTTGTGTGACTTGGTGATCCTTAAAAAACCCATAGATGTGATTGTTGTGAGTAAATGGGAGAATGTTTGTATTCAGTTCGGGATTTCTTTTCTGCCCTATGTTCTTAGCTTGCAGGAATAGGCCCAAGTTCCATGTAGTTTAGGATAAAGCAGCAGCATGCCCATGTAGTTTGGGATAAAGCAGCAACATGCCCATGTAGTTTAGGATAAAGCAGTAGCATGCCTATGTAGTTTAGAATAAAGCAGCAGCATGCCCATGTAGTTTAGGATAAAGCAGCATGCCTATGTAGTTTAGGATAAAGCAGCAGCATGCCCATGTAGTTTAGGATAAAGCAGCAGCATGCCCATGTAGTTTAGGATAAAGCAGCAGCATGCCTATGTAGTTTAGGATAAAGCAGTAGCATGCCCATGTAGTTTAGGATAAAGCAGCAGCATGCCCATGTAGTTTAGGATAAAGCAGCAGCATGCCTATGTAGTTTAGGATAAAGCAGCAGCATGCCTATGTAGTTTAGAATAAAGCAGAAGCATGCCTATGTAGTTTAGGATAAAGCAGCAGCATGCCTATGTAGTTTAGGATAAAGCAGTAGCATGCCCATGTAGTTTAGAATAAAGCAGTAGCATGCCTATGTAGTTTAGAATAAAGCAGCAGCATGCCTATGTAGTTTAGGATAAAGCAGCAGCATGCCTATGTAGTTTAGGATAAAGCAGTAGCATGCCCATGTAGTTTAGGATAAAGCAGCAGCATGCCCATGTAGTTTAGGATAAAGCAGCAGCATGCCTATGTAGTTTAGGATAAAGCAGCAGCATGCCCATGTAGTTTAGGATAAAGCAGCAGCATGCCCATGTAGTTTAGGATAAAGCAGCAGCATGCCCATGTAGTTTAGGATAAAGCAGCAGCATGCCCATGTAGTTTAGGATAAAGCAGCAGCATGCCCATGCAGTTTAGGATAAAGCAGCAGCATGCCCATGCAGTTTAGGATAAAGCAGCAGCATGCCTATGTAGTTTAGGATAAAGCAGCAGCATGCCCATGTAGTTTAGGATAAAGCAGCAGCATGCCCATGTAGTTTAGGATAAAGCAGCAGCATGCCCATGTAGTTTAGGATAAAGCAGCAGCATGCCTATGTAGTTTAGGATAAAGCAGCAGCATGCCTATGTAGTTTAGGATAAAGCAGCAGCATGTCTATGTAGTTTAGGATAAAGCAGCAGCATGCCCATGTAGTTTAGGATAAAGCAGCAGCATGCCCATGTAGTTTAGGATAAACCAGCATTATGCCCATGTAGTTTAGGATAAAGCAGCAGAATGCCCATGCAGTTTAGGATAAAGCAGCAGCTTGCCCATATAGTTTAGGATAAAGCAGCAGCATGCCCATGTAGTTTAGGATAAAGCAGCAGCATGCCCATGTAGTTTAGGATAAAGCAGCAGCATGCCCATGTAGTTTAGGATAAAGCAGCAGCATGCCCATGCAGTTTAGGATAAAGCAGCAGCATGCCCATGTAGTTTAGGATAAAGCAGCAGCATGCCTATGTAGTTTAGGATAAAGCAGCAGCATGCCCATGTAGTTTAGGGTAAAGCAGCAGCATGCCCATGTAGTTTAGGATAAAGCAGCAGCATGCCCATGTAGTTTAGAATAAAGCAGCAGCATGCCCATGTAGTTTAGGATAAAGCAGCAGCATGCCCATGTAGTTTAGGATAAAGCAGCAGCATGCCCATGTAGTTTAGGATAAAGCAGCAGCATGCCCATGTAGTTTAGGATAAAGCAGCAGCATGCCCATGTAGTTTAGGATAAAGCAGCAGCATGCCCATGTAGTTTAGGATAAAGCAGCAGCATGCCCATGTAGTTTAGGATAAAGCAGCAGCATGCCCATGTAGTTTATGATAAAGCAGCAGCATGCCCATGTAGTTTAGGATAATGCAGCAGCATGCCCATGCAGTTTAGGATAAAGCAGCAGCATGCCCATGTAGTTTAGGATAAAGCAGCAGCATGCCCATGTAATTTAGGATAAAACAGCAGCATGCCCATGCAGTTTAGGATAAAGCAGCAGCATGCCCATGTAGTTTAGGATAAAACAGCAGCATACCCATGCAGTTTAGGATAAAGCAGGAGCATGCCCATGCAGTTTAGAATAAAGCAGCAGCATGCCCATGCAGTTTAGTATAAAGCAGCAACATGCCCATGCAGTTTTGGATAAAGCAGCAGCATGCCCATGCAGTTTAGGATAAAGCAGCAGCATGCCTATGTAGTTTAGGATAAAGCAGCAGCATGCCCATTCAGTTTAGGATAAAGCAGCAGCATGGCCATGTAGTTTAGGATAAAGCAGCAGCATGCCTATGTAGTTTATGATAAAGCAGCAGCATGCCCGTGTAGTTTAGGATAAAGCAGCAGCATGCCTGTGTAGTTTAGGATAAAGCAGCAGCATGCCCATGTAGTTTAGGATAAAGCAGCAGCATGCCCATGCAGTTTAGGATAAAGCAGCAGCATGCCCATGTAGTTTAGGACAAAGCAGCAGCATGCCCATGTAGTTTAGGATAAAGCAGCAGCATGCCCATGTAGTTTATGATAAAGCAGCAGCATGCCCATGCAGTTTAGGATAAAGCAGCAGCATGCCTATGTAGT